>NC_067490.1:836777-1136777 GCF_947179515.1 Apodemus sylvaticus
CCTGGGCCTGAAATTTAACAGCCAGAGAGCTGCGAGACATAGATGCTGGGAACTGAACTCAACACATGCTCCCAACTGCTGAGCCATCATTCCAGCCCGTTATTTTACTTTTTAACCCAAGAAAGATGGATGGATATACCCTGCAAAATATCTGTTTGAGGTCCGCAGTATCTGTGAGAACATACAGAGATCCTGAACCCAAAATGTTGGGACTTGCTGACACACACAGCTCTCCACCAGGACTCTGGGAGACACTGTGGTAAAGGGCTCTAGGTACAGGAGGAGAAGCTGTGTGGGGGTAAAGTACCTGGTCTCTGATCTTGCTATCAAGCTAAGGATTGAAGCTTCCTTGTGGCCCCAGGGTTCATTTCTCTAGTTCACAGGCTGTCAGTTCTCTGGAGCTTCTGCCCATGTTCGGCACCTAGACAAGCCATGGCTTGGGGGTCATTAAGAATGGACTGGCTCATTTACCATAGGAGAAGGTAGGGATATCAGGGCTTTGGAATAACTTGCTTTTGGCCAAAAGAATGGAATCTAACCTCCACATCTGATCAGGATGGAGACTATGCATTCTGATCTGTCCCAGAGATTAGAATATTGCACACCAATGCCCCCCCCCCTTTCTTAGGAGCTAATCTAACTAGACCTGTTAATCACCTGGCCAGCAAACAACCCCTCTGGAAAGCTGTTCATCTGAAAGCATGCAAAGGAAATGGAAGGAATAATAATACCCTAAATGAAATAATGCACTTACTACTTTCCTGGAGTCCCTCCCGCAGTCCGGTTCCTTGTAGAGATTTGCTGCTGAATCTGTTGCTTTTCTGATTTATAACTCAAAAGGCTAGCCTTTTTCTTTTCTCTGTTCTACAGCTATTTACATTCCTTCATTGATGACCCTAACTCAGAAAGTATTACTCTTCTCTCTATTTCACTCCAGACGGCCCCTGCTAAGATCATGGTTTGCTAGTGCTGTTGTCTCCCCGAACCCCCACCCCAAACTAATGTGATGAATCTAGAACATCCTTCTGAGTCTGGTTTTGTTATTGACTTTTCTTTCTTTTCTTTTTAATCAAGAACACTCTATAGGAACTCACAATGAGAACCCCCTTTTCCCCAGTAATGTTTGGACACCCACATGCTCACCTCTGTTGTATGTGGGAATTTCATAGAACCACTATGAGTCATGGTGATCCACCTCCACACACCCACAATGCTATAAACTCCAGAGAGGAACAAAGAGGTTGTTCTTCAAGTTCTCCAAAGACCCAACCTCTTCAAGTTCTCCAAACACGGAGGATGGGGTCCGTGGTGTCACACACCCTCTTTCTGTTGCTGGTATCCATCCTGCTCCCAACTCAAGCCAGCGTGGGTGAGTGCAGGGTGGAAAGTGAAGCAGCTTCTGCATGGAGGAGAGAGGGTGCCGGGCAGCAATAGCACCGGGAAAGCTACATCTCTACTGCTGCCCAACCAGACACCCCCCTAACTCCACCAACCCCCATCCCTCATACCCCCCCACCACACACACACACACACACACACACACACACACACACACACACACACACAGTGTCTGTCTTTGGAGAAAGCAAGAGCTTTTCTGGAGACCTTGAGTCTGACCCTCATGTCTATCTTCCCCTCCCCCCTCTCTCAGAGCCACCTTCCTTTTCCCTCCCCCCCCCCCCCCCACTACTCCCATCACAGAGATCACTGCTGGTCTAGTTCTCCTTGGAGTTTTGGTCACTAGAGCTGTGGCTGCTATTGTAATGAGGAAGAGTGCAGGTAAGGATGGTGTTTGAGGTTTGGGTCTCACCAAGAAATTTCAAGCTCTGGATACAAATGTGCCCATCTTCTGTTTTGTTTCTATAAAGTGCATCCACCCATGTGTTTTAGCCACTTAGGGACCATTTTTTAAACTAACCCTGTAAGGGACACCTGGAAACAAAGGATGGGGTTTCAAGCTGAGGATTCTGATGATGTGCACACAAGTCTGAGGCAGGGTCTCCAGGAGGAGGGAATGGTCTCTGGAAGGGCACTCCATCTTTTTCCAGTACAAATCCTTTCCTCATGACCCTGTTCTAGGTCTGTCTGCAACCATACCCTGGAATATTGCCTACCCAGCAGCTGGGCACAGCCTGGGTCCTTGACTCCATTGTGACAGGAGTCCTGTATCTTGCATAGGATCTGTTGTTTGGCTTTTGTGTTTTTTCCCTTGATATGAAGCTTGGTGTTTTGGATTTTTCTAAAATAAAAAAAAAAAATCTGTAAGCCTCTAATGTCCCATATAAAATTTCTTTATGTTTAAACAATAAGAATTTAGACTCCATTATTTGTAAGTCAGAAATCAGTCTAAGGAATTTTTAGATAGCAACCAGCAAGAGACTTTTATCATGTAAAATCCTTACTAGGTCTTATACCCGAGGCTCTACTCTGTGGGAGAGAAAATAACTCAGGGCTGAGTTATGTGCTTATGTTCTCAGGGCAAAATACTATATTCCCACTTGGGACTGTTCCTTGTTGTAGGTACTGCTCTGACGATTGACATCAGTGGCCTCAAACTGAAAGAATAGAAAATATAGCTTAACTCCAGCCTTCTAAGGAGCTCCAAACACTTCATATTCCAGAGCCCGCTCTTTGTGCTCTTTGTTAGAAACTAGGTAAAAGGTCACATTCCAGCGTTTGCCCTTTAAGAGCTAGGCAGAAAGGCCTTGAATAGGTGATCCTGGCCCCACAAGGTAACTGGAAATGAGCTAAGCTTATCTTGCTTCTGTAAACTGCTTATGCCATTACCCCTATCCAGGAGTTCACGCAGCTATAGACATCCAAGAAAATAGGAAACTAATTGGTCCACTGAGCTCGGGCTCCGATAATTTAAACTGATTGGCCTAAAAACTATGGAGTGGTACAAATCGATTGGCTCACACTTCGCGGGCTCTCCATGCTAAGAAATGATTGGTTTGTGATTCTCGGGCTTTGTTGTAAACTTATAAAAGCTGTCACAGTTCGGCACTCGGGGTCCATAGTCCTCTACCCCTGTGCGGTGTACGGCTATGGAACCCAGAATTCTGGAATAAAGAAATCCTCATGTTATTGCATTGAGACCATTTCTCACAAGTGATATGGGTGTCACCTTCCGAAGCTTGGGGTGCTGGGACACTCTCTGTTTTGGGGGGTCTTACAAAACCTTGTTCCAAAATTCTCATACCTCTTCCTTGCCGCACACCCCCAACTGTCTTAGACTGTAAACAGGGAGGCCATCTATCCATCCCCCCCCACCCCCGTTTTTGGCAGGTTCTCACACTGCATCTCAGGCTGGGCTGGAACTCACTATGGAGATGTGATGGCTAATCTTCATTGTCAGCTTCACTGGATTTAGAATCTCCCAGGACTTGCAATTCTGGAAATGTCTAATGATGCCTCAGGAGATTAAATGAGAAAAGGAGAAGCTGCTTGAATGTGGGTGACACCAACCTATGATTTGTGTGTGTGTGGGGGGGGAGGGTAGACTGAAGACAAGGGAAGAAGCCAGATGAGAGCCAGCACCTCTCCACACTCTGCTCCTGATGCATGAAGAACTGGGTGGCCCCAGTCACATGTTCAGCTGCCATGAACTCCGCCATGCCTTTCCTGCCAGGAGGGGATGTACCTTAAAGCAAAAACCAAACAGGCCCTTCTTGCCCTAAGTTGCTTCTTTCAGACTTTTTTGTTGTTTTGTTTTGTTTGTTTTATATATTAATGAGAGAAATGAGTGATATGACATCTACTCCCATAAATCTTCCTGCCTTCACCTAAGTGCTGGTATTTCAGGTGTAGGGGATACAATCGGCTTCAAGAAAACCTAATGCTACCAGCTGTGATCCTGGTCTACGTTCTTGCAGATGTGTGGTCTGAACATCAGCAGGCTCAGCCCAAGCTTATTATACAGAGTCTCAGCTCAGACACTGAATCTTGTTGAGATTTCCAGGGGATACCTGTACCCAGGAATGTTGAGACTTTCTATGCATTTTCTTTTCTTTTTCTTTATTCTTTTCACATACAAAACATCCCAAGCCCCTCTCCCCTCCTCCCTGTATCCCCCACCAAACTCCACTGAACACTCCTCCACTGCTGGTGGGGTTGCAAATTGGTACAACCACTCTGGAAATCAGTCTGGCGGTTCCTCCGAAAACTGGGCACCTCACTTCCAGAAGATCCTGCTATACCACTCCTGGGCATATACCCAGAAGACTCCCCACCATGTAATAAGGATACATGTTCTACTATGTTCATAGCAGCCCTATTTGTAATTGCCAGATGCTGGAAAGAACCCAGGTATCCCTCAACAGAAGAGTGGATGCAAAAAATGTGGTATATCTACACAATGGAGTACTATTCAGCCATTAGAAACAATGAATTCATGACATTCTTAGGCGAATGGATGGAGCTAGAGAATATCATACTAAGTGAGGTAACCCAGACTCAAAAGGTGAATCATGGTATGCACTCACTAATAAGTGGATATTAACCTAGAAAACTGGAATACCCAAAACATAATCCACACATCAAATGAAGTACAAGAAGAAAGGAGGAGTGGCCCCTGGTTCTGGAAAGACTCAGTGAAACAGTATTCAGCAAAACCAGAACGGGGAAGTGGGAAGGGGTGGGTGGGAGGACAGGGGAAGAGAAGGGGGCTTGCGGGACTTGCGGGGAGTGGGGGGGCTAGAAAAGGGGAAATCATTGGAAATGTAAATAAATTATATCAAATAATAAAAAAAATATGCTTTTAATCCCAGTTCTTGGAAACAGGTCTTTATAAATACGAGGCTAACCTGGTCTACAAAGCAAGGACTAGGGTTAGGGTTAGGGTGGCCAGGCCAGCTAAGGCTACATGGTGAGAGTCAATCTCAAAATATCAGAGAAAAAGTGTGTGTGTGTGTGTGAGAGAGAGAGAGAGAGAGAGAAAGAGAGAGAGAGAGAGAGAGAGAGAGAGAGAGAGAGAGAGAGAGAGAGATTAAGGCTAGCTACAGTCAGAACCCATGCCTAACAAGCCGTGGTCAGCTGCCTGTTTAACAAGGTATCTAAAAGATCCAAATACCATGAAGTGGGGGGGGGGGGATTTATTCAATATGGCCACATTGATAAGAAGGACAAAGGACAAAGGGGTCTAGTGGCTCCCAAGTCTACCTTCAGAGTCATGAGAACAATGTTTAAACAGAAGACAAAAGATGTGCATAGTTAGACTGTGACACAATTATGTGACCAAGGTGTGATCTAGCTTCCTCATTAACCCGCCATTCTCTGGTCTGTAATCTCACATCACAAGGTGGTCTGACGTGTCATTAGAAGTATATGAAATATCTTTTGTGGAGACAAATTCCTCCTCTGGCTGGAGCCAGTTTTCAGTGTCTGTCTCTCAGCGTGAGATTCCTGGGACAATTCCAAATCCTGGAGGTGCCTTAATTTAGTCACATGTTCAAAACGAAGGACACACACGCTGTCTTTAGACTATCTGCATCGCTGCCAGGCCAGTTATTTCTAAAAGTTCAGATTTTAAACCTAATCCTAGATGTGATGGTATTTGAGGTTAAAGACTGGAAATACTGAGAGCAGGAGGGGGAGCTTATGAATGGGATGGGTCCTCTCACAACAGAGAACCCAGAGAGCTTGTTTCCCTTGTCTGACATGAGCTGGGCAGTGGTGGTGCACTCCTGTAATCCCAGCACTCTGAGAGGCAGAGAGGCAGGCAGATTTCTGAGTTCTAGGCCATCCTGGCCTACAGAGTGAGTTCCAGGACAGCCATGGCTATACAGAGAAACCCAGTCTCCAAAAAATAAAAAAACAAAAACCAAAAAACCCTTGTCTGACTTGTTGAGGACTTACCAATGTCCGTATATCAGTAAGTGAGTACTCGCTAGATACTGAACTAGCCATGCCTTGACCTTGGGTTTACCAGCCCCCAGAACTATGTGAAATAAACTTGGGTTCTGTATGAACCAACCAGTCCCTGGTATTTTGCTGTAGCAGTACAAACAAATATGCTTTATTCACATTGCATATGCTACAAATCACTCTCAAACACTTATTTCTGAGAGCCCAGATCTCCTTTGATATGTTCAATGAGATTCAGGCCTGGTGACAAATGTCTGTAAGACTAGCACCCAGTAGGCTGAGGCATGAAGATTGAAAGTTCTTTCTTTAGGACAAAGACCCACAGCCCCCTTCTTACCCAGTTTGGATCCCACCTACCTGGTGTACAGTATCTACCTGGATCTCCTTCATCTTACCCTTGTTATCACTCACCTCTGAGAGACCCCGACTCAATGTTTTTAGACCCCTAAACAACTAGCACAGCACAGAGTAACTTGTTTTTCTGCTTTCAGCTTGAGAAAGATAGCCCACCCAGTTCTAGTTCCAATGTTTAACTATACAATGCCCCAAGGATGCTTGCTCCAGATAATTTCTAACCTTCCTTACTTATTCTGTACTTCCCTATTCCATGCATGTTTTGTCCTCCACCCCTTGCCTTGTGATTTTTGTCCTCCACCCCTTGCTTTGTGACTTTTCCCATTTAAATACCCCTGACTTCAGTTGCATGGGGTCCCACAGTCCTCTACCCGTGTGGTGTATGGCTGTGGACCCCAGAGCTCTGGAATAAAAATCCTCTTGCTTATTGCATTGAGACCATTTCTCACCAGTGATATGGGTGTCGCCTTCCGAGGCATGGGGCGCTGGGGTGCCCTCGTGTTTTGGGGTCTTACAACCTCCACTGTCATACTGGCTGTGCTATTGCTAGGATATCTTGGGTTCCCCCTTTCGTGTTTTGTTTTGTATTTTTTTTTTTTTTAGCCCAGTTGGCTTCAAACTCTAAGTATGTAGATGAGGATGCTCTTGAACTCCTTCTCCTTTTGCCTCCTTCTCTCATAGGTGTATGTCAATGATACTGGATGACCTGGGGTCTTTGGGGCTGGGGGGTTAGGCTCATTAATAAAGTAATTTGAGGATAAACACTTTTTTTCTTTTCTTTTTTAAAGATTTATTTATTTTTTATGTATGTGAGTAAATTGTCACTGTCTTCAGACATACAGGATGAGGGCATTAGATCCTGTTACAGATGGTTGTAAGCCACCATGTGGTTGCTGGAAATTGAACTCAGGACCTCTAAAAGAGCAGTCAGTGCTCTTAACCACTGAGCCATCTCTCCAGCCCCAAGGATAGACTCAAAAAGAATCTCAAGGTCATTTTCAGGACAAGCAGGCTGTAAAGTCTCTGCAGCTTCTGGGAAGACAATGGAGGAAAGAATGGGGAAAGGTCATGGGGATCAGACACATGCAGACAAGCAGCCACATGGCAAGAAAAGAGGCTTTAAAGAAAGAGTAGGAGATGTGCTCTTGGATTCAGTTGGCAAGAATTTTATTTAGTATTTTTGCATCAATATTCATAAGGGAAATTAGCCTGAAGTTCTCTTTCTTTGTTGGATCTTTGTGTGGTTTTGGTATCAACGTAATTGTGGTTTCGTAGAATGAGTTGGGTAGTGTTCCTTCTGTTTCTATTTTGTGGAATAGTTTCAAGAGTATTGGTGTTAGGTCTTCTATGAAGGTCTGATAGAATTCTGCACTAAAGTCATCTGGTCCTGTGCTGTTTTTGGTTGGGAGACTTTCTATGACCCCTTTTATTTCTTTAGGGGTTATGGGACTGTTTAGATGATCTATTTGATGCTGATTTAATTTTGGTGTTTGGTATCTGTACAGAAAATTGTCCATTTCCTCCAAATTCTCCAGTTGTGTTGAGTATAGGCTTTTGTAGTAGGATCTGATGATTTTTTTAATTTCCTCAGTTTATTTGTTATATCTCCCTTTTCATTTCTAATTTTGTTAATTTGGATACTGTCTCTGTGCCCTTTGGTTAGTCTGGCTAAGTGTTTATCTTGTTGATTTTCTCAGAGAGCCAGCTCGTGGTTTTGTTGATTCTTTGTATGGTTCTCTTTGTTTCTATTTGATTGATTTCAGCCCTGAGTTTGATGATTTCCTGTCTTCTACTGCTCCTGGGTGAATTAGCTTCTTTTGGTTCCATGACTTTCAGGTGTGTCGTTAAGTTGCTAGTGTATGCTCTCTCCATCATCCACCATGATCAAGTAGGCTTCATCCCAGGGATGCAGGGATGGTTCAATATAAGGAAATCCATCAATGCAATTCACTACATAAACAAACTCAAAGAAAATAACCACATGATCATTTCATTAGATGCTGAAAAAGCATTTGACAAAATTCAGCATCCTTTCATTCAAAAAGTCTTAGAAAGAACAGGAATTCAAGGCCCATACCTAAACATAGTTAAAGCAATATACAGTACACTGATAGACAAGATCAAACTAAATGGAGAGAAACTTGAAGCAATCCCACTAAAATCAGGGACTAAACAAGGCTGCCCTCTCTCTCCATATCTTTTCAATATAGTACTTGAAGTTCTAGCTAGAGCAATTAGACAACATAAGGAGGTCAAGGGGCTACAAATTGGAAAGGAAGAAGTCAAACTATCACTATTTGTAGATGATATGATAGTATACTTAAGTGAACCAAAAAACTCCACCAGAGAACTCCTACAGCTGATAAACAACTTCAGCAAAGTGGCTGGTTATAAAATAAACTCAAGCAAATCAGTAGCCTTCCTATACTCAAAGGATAAGCAGGCTGAGAAAGAAGTTAGGGAAATGACATCCTTCATAATAGCCACAAACAATATAAAATATCTTGGTGTGACTCTAACCAAACAAATAAAATATCTGTATGACAAGAACTTCAGGTCTCTGAAGAAGGAAATTGAAGACCTCAGAAAAATCTTCCATGCTCATGGATTGGCAGGATTAATATAGTGAAAATGGTCATCTTGCCAAAAGCAATCTACAGATTCAATGCAATCCCCATCAAAATCCCAACTCAGTTCTTCATAGAGTTAGAAAAAACAATTCTCAAATTCATCTGGAATAACAAAAAACCCAGGATAGCTAAAACTATTCTCAACAGCAAAAGAACTTCTGGGGGAATCAGTATCCCAGACCTCAAGCAATACTACAGAGCAATAGTATTAAAAACTGCATGGTAATGGTACAGTGACAGGCAAATGGACCAATGGAATAGGATTGAAGACCCAGAAATGAACTCATATACCTATGGTCACTTGATCTTGGACAAAGGAGTGGAAAACATCCAGTGGAAAAAAGATAGCCTTTTCAACAAATGGTGCTGGATCAATTGGAGGTCAGCATGCAGAAGAATGTGAATTGATCCATTCTTATCTCCTTGTATTAAGCTCAACTCCAAGTGGATCAAGGACCTCCACCTAAAACCAGACACATTGAAACTAATAGAAAAGAAACTGGGGAAGACCCTTGAGGACACAGGCACAGGAGAAAAGTTCCTAAACAAAACACCAATAGCTTATGCTCTAAGATCAAAAATTGACAAATGGGACCTCATAAAATTACAAAGCTTCTGTAAGGCAAAGGATACCGTCAAAAGGACAAAATGGCAAATCAAAACAACCCTGGGATTTCACCTCACACCAGTAAGAATGGCTAAGGTTAAAAACTCAGGAGACAGCAGGTGTTGGTGAGGATGTGGAGAAAGAGGAACACTCCTCCACTGCTGGGGGGATTGTAAAATGGTACAACAACTCTGGAAAACGGTCTGGTGTTTCCTCAGAAAATGGGGCATGACATTTCCTGAGGACACAGCTATACCACTCCTGGGCATACACCCAGAGGATTCCCCAGCCAGCAATAAGGACACATGCTCCACTATGTTCATAGCAGCCTTATTTATAATATCCAGAAACTGGAAAGAACCCAGATGTCCCTCAATGGAGGAATGGATACAGAAAATGTGGTATATTTACACAATGGAATACTACTCAACAATTAAAAACAATGAATTCATGAAAATTTTAGGCACATGGTTGGAGCTGGAAAATATCATTCTAAGTGAGGTAAGTCAATCACAAAAGAATACACATGGAATGCAATCACTGATAAGTGGATATTAATTACCCCAGAAGCTCTGAATACTGAAGATACAATTAGCATACCAAATGATTCCCATGAAGAAGGAGGGAGAGGACCCTGACCTGGAAAGGCTTGATCCAGCATTGTAGGGGAGTACCAGGACAGAGAAAAGGGAGGGGGGTGATTGGAGAATGGGTGAAGAGAAGAGGACTTATGGGACATATGGGGAGGGGGGAACTGGGACAGGGGAAAGCATTTGGAATGTAAACAAAGAATACAGAAAAAAAAAAAAAAGAACCCTAACCAAAAAAAAAAAAAAAAAAAAAAAAAAAAGAACGAAAGAAAGAGTAGGGGAGCTAAACATGTTGGAGAGAAGACCCTAAGTGTTAAGAAAAGCATACTTCTTAGAAAAGAGACAGATGAACAGGGAAAGGAGTAATTCAGAAAAGTGGGCCGATTTACAAGCCTCAGCGGATCAGCTGCTGCACCAGGGGCTGGAATTCTCAGAGAACAACAATGGTATCTCATTAGAGCACTAATTATTTTGCCTCTCTCTTTAGTGTGGATTAAGGTGAGCATGCCTTCCTAGGCGCGTCCCTAGGTCAAGTAACAAAGAAGTACAATTGCCAGCTCCTGTGAGGGTGGAGCTGCAAACCAGTCAACCACTTGCTCTCCAGGAGGAAAAAGACCTCCTGGGAGAACTGCTTTCTCTAGAGACTGTAGAAATATATAAAGTCTAAAATATAAAGTAGCATGATGGTCTCTTTGTAGGGTCTCTGTGTAGTCCAGCTAGCTCGGAACTCGCAGAGATCAACCTGCCTCTACCTCCCTTAACTTACATTTTAATATTTTAATGTATTTGTATATGTGTGCACACGTACATGCCGTGGCATGAGTGTGGGGGTCAGAAGGTAACTTTCCGGAATCAGTTTTTTCCTTCCACCATGTGGGCCTGAGGGGAATCTAACTCAGTTTGTCAGGCTTGGCAGCAAGCACCTTAACCTTCTGAGCCATCTCACTGACCCCTAAACTGAATTCTTTTGATAGAGTACTTGAGTGACTTGAGGAAGTTAAAAGTGAGAACCTGTGGTGAGACCACCCCTGTACCATCAGGCCCTCATCATGCCCTTTTAGTTTCTGGATTCTCATCAGCAAGTCTTAGAGAAACTTCTAATTTTTGTTTTGGAAGTCATTATTGTAATAGCATAAGGGTGTAAGAATGAGGTGTCAGAGCATGGCAGCAGATGCCTTTAATCCAAGCACTAGGGAAGCAGAAGCAGGTGGATCTTTACAAATTCAAAGTCAGCCTGGTCTCAGGGTCAACCACCATTACATAGTGAGACTCTTGTCTCAAAAAAAATTACTACAATCTGACTGTTATTCAGGCTTCAGTGACTGCAGCCTCCTTCCCACTCTCATACATACCACGGAGACACTGTTTATAAATGCTTGGCCATAGACTTTTAGGTATCAGGATGTCTCTATCAAAGTGGTATTAGCAACCACACATCTTGCCCCACCCCATGCCCTTTCCTGCCTCTTGCCTGGGATTCAAAGCCTGGCTGCTGGCTTGTGCTGTGCCACCACCTCAGTTCTCAGAGAGCTATAAAATGGGACCTGTGCTGCTGCCACACTCTGATTCTCTCTCCAGAGGCTCTAGCCAGGTTGTCTGTCTCTGGTGCTGGGGCCTGAACTGCTCTCAGAAGGCCACCATGTAGACGGCTTACTACTCTCTGTTGATGGCATTAGTAACTCTTCCAATAAACTCCTTACCCCACACTCTCCATCCATCTCGAATCAAGATCCCGGATGTTTCAGAGAAAGTATTTCATTTCCATACTCTCAGACCAACCTCAAGCCTCCTACATTATTTTCTTTATAGAAACCTGAAGGGATTAAAAACCCTTTGGAGAGCCGGGTGCATACCTGTAATCCCAGCACTCTGGGAGGCAGAGGCAGGCGGATTTCTGAGTTCGAGGCCAGCCTGGTCTACAGAGTGAGGTCCAGGACACCCAGGGCTATACAGAGAAACCCTGTCTTGAAAAAACCAAATCCAAAAAAAAAAAAAACAAAAAAACAAACAAACAAACAAACAAACAACAAACAACAAAACAAACAAACAAAAACCCTCCAGAGAGAATGACATCTTACAAGAAGTTTAATTCAGTGTGGGATTCACACATGAGGTGCAATTGTCACTGGTCACAGGCCCATGGGTGCTGTCTAGGAAAGGAACCCACCACCACTTCTTATCAGACACAGAGAATTTCCCTTTCAATGGGTTGTCTAATTGCATTTCCTCATTTCTCACCCCAATCATTTCAAACCAAGGAAGATGAAAAATGGGCCCACACATCAAATCCACTAATTAGAAACATAGTGAAATGTCATGATTCTTTTTAAAAAATATTTATTTTATGTATATGAGTACACCATTGCTCTCTTCAGACACACCAGAAGAGGGCATCAGATCCCATTACAGATGGTTGTGAGCCACCATGTGGTTGCTGGAAATTGAACTCAGGACCTCTGGAAGAGCAGTGGGTGCTCTTAACCACTGAGCCATCTCTCTAGCCCACCATGATTCTTTTATCCCCTCATGTTGACTAGCCTAGTTCTCAATGATCATCCCCTATTGTCTTTCTTTTAGATTCCCTTATGCCATTATGCCTTGGCTTGCCATTTCTCTTTAATTTTTTTTTGTTTGTTTTTGCTTTTGTTTTTTGTTTTTTTGAGACAGGGTTTCTCTGTATAGCCCTGGCTGTCCTGGAACTCACTTTGTAGACCAGGCTGGCCTTGAACTCAGAAATCTGCCTGCCTCTGCCTCCCAAGTGTAGGGATTAATTCTCTTTGATTTGTAAAGTGAGAAAATTAACCTGGGGTTGGACACCCCAAGTATATGTGAATTTCATAAATACTTAACTATCATTTGGATTCTATAGCCTTTACCCAGGGCTCCAGTCATGCACATTACATTGATAATCTTGTTATGTAACAAAATGAACAGGGTATCCTTAGAGACTCTCATAGTTTGGAAAACTCTTACTGAGTGAAGCCATGAAGATTCTAAATCTAAACATCAATGTGCAAATCCTGCCATAACATAGAACATGGGATACCTGGGGGCACTCCAAAGCTCACTTTAAAGTGCTCAGAGTTGATTTTGTCCCAACTGTTCCTCCAGGAAAATGAGAGCGGGACAATTGGAGCACCGGCCCCACGGGTGATCATCAACTGCTCAGGTCAATTCCCAAGCCGGCAGCACCAAGAGGTAGACAGCCATTTTCCAACATCATGGATCAGGGTCCTTCTACTTCCTTCTCCACGGAGTTCTCCTAAAAGAAGGCTTTTAAGTACTTTTGTCTTTGTGAGTCATTCATTGATTCCCTAACCCCACTAATCACACACACACACACACACACACACACACACACAAAACATGCACACATGCACAGGTACGCACAAGTATACCAACCAGGCTAACTTCACCATCCAAGTGCTTGGATTTCAGGTATGTGCCTCTAGGCTTAGATTTTATCTGAATTTCTTAAAAGACAAGATATATATTCATCATACACATAAGGCTAAATCATTTGTGACTAAATTAGGAATGGAATGTTGGTTTAATGGGGTTTGGGGAAATGTGTTTAGATTCATTCTTTTTTGTTTAGTCCTATACTAACGTATGTCCTTTTCTCTCTCTGAAAATGTATTGCCATTTGATTACTGGTTTGATTTTCCTTTCCTCAGCTACCAACTTCTATGTGAAACTTCTAAAAGAACTTCAGATAGGGGAAGTTTACAGAGCCTAGGAGCTGCCACTTCAAAATATGGGTTTCTGGCATGACCATTATTTTGAGTAAGGGAATTTTGTAGCAAAAGCTTTACTCTGCTATAAACTAACCAGAGTTATATTCTGACCCACCAAAACAGAAAACACTTACCCTTTGTTAAGTGACTCTCATGGAGGGAAGCCTGTCAGCATCCTGGATGAACTTTTGCCACAAAACCATCATCATCTACTTCAGATGCATTCATTGTTCTGAAGAGAGTAACTTTTTAACAGTTTACAAACCAGCCTGTTTTCTGGACCCAATAGGACATTGATGTTCTTCATTGGCCTTCTTGAAAAATCACAGACTATCCCCTGACGTTTTGCATTCTTCTCCTACCTAGAAAGGGCTATAGAAGTTTTTGTATAGCTCATGCTATTCTTTAAGTCTAAGCAAACCCCTCTGCCTCAGCCTCTTAAAGAGGTGAAAATAAAGTCATGTGTCACTAAGTCCAACCAAAGGCAGTAGTTCTTGATGCTCAACAAAACCATGAAGTAAGTTACTTACGTTCCTGGGATTCATAGAGCTAAAATAAAAAGGTTCTAGAATTCACTTGTTGTATTTACTGTACTGTTCTTGATAGTGAGCTAGCCTGTTGGTAGCCTTAGTGTGAATCAAGGCTTTGAAACAAAACTAGTTAGGAGATATTACATTCTTCATCACCACTCCTACTTGCAGAGTAAGAGGAAGTCACACTCGTAAAATGCCTATATATATATATATATATATATATATATATATATATATATATATATATATTGGTTTTTCAAGTCAGGAGATTTCTCTGTGTAGCTCCAGCTGTCCTGGAACTCACTCTGTAGACCAGGCTGGACTCGAACTCAGAAATTGCCTGCCTCCCAAGTGCTGGGAATAAAGGTGTGTGCCACCACTGCCCCGTGTCTTTTTAAATTTTAAGACAGAGTCCCCAGGTGCTGGAGAGGTGGTTAAGAGTGCTTTTGAATCTCATAGACAACCCCAGAACTGGTTCCCAGCACCCAGGACTCTCAGTTCACAATTTCTTGTAACTCTACTTTCAGGGAATCTGACCCCCTCTTCTGGCTCCCACAGACATCCTTGTGTTCTTGGTATACACTCACACAAATTCACACATATACACATAAATAAAAATAAATTTTAAAACTTCATTCTCATGTAGTCCACACTGGCCTTACAAGTCCAACTTTCTGCCTCAGCATAGCCTCCTAAGTGCTGGGTGTACAGGATCAGCCATCACCAACCACTTAAGATCTAGAGTGGGGGGGTGTGGAGGGATTGTTGTTTTATCATGTGTGTCTGTGTGTGTGTGTGTGTGTGTGTGTGGTTTCAGGTTAGGTGGTTTTGCTTTTTGGTTTTTGAGACATGCTTTTTCTGTGTACTCCTGGCTGTCCTGGAACTCACTTCGTAGACCAGGGATCCTCAAACCCAGATCTACCTGCTCCTGACTTTCAAGAGCTGTGACTAAAAGGAGTGTGCCAGCACTCCCTGGCTTCAGTTTCAGTTTTTAACATGGTAAATGTCATTAAATATAATATACATTAAAAAAAAACCATTGGAAGTCCTCAATGATATCTAAGCACAAACCAGAAATCCTGAATCCAAATCATTCAGAAAACAGGATTCAGAGAACTGATGTTAAAACACCAACTACGGGGGAAGTGGTCTTCCTAAGTCCCTGGTTTGAGGTTTGTCTTCAAGGTGTCTGAGGTAGGGGAAAGGCTTGTATTGGGGATTCCTCCTCACTAACCAGCTGTCTGGTCCTTTCATCTGAACACAAATTTCCACTCCTACCGCATGTCGAAATTCTGGAGAAAACCACTCACAGTCACTGTGGTATCTTCCCACAACCCACAGCACTATAAACTGCACAGAGAGGAACAGAGTCACATTCCCTCCAGATTTTCCCCACACAAAGGATGGGGCCTACATGCTGCTCTCAGCATTCCTGTCTCTGATCCATACTGAGACCCAGATCATTGCAGGAAACAGCCTCTGTCTGGAGAAGACAAGGGGATGGGCACAGCCAGAAGCCAGTTCTCTCTGGGTGATGACCCAGTTAGACTCTCTGCCCCTTCTCCATCCCAGATCCAGAGCCCTGAATGCCTCCTAAAATGTACCCTCTTAAACCACGAAAGAGAATAAACTTCTTCCTTTAATTTGCTCATTTGGGTATTTTGTCAACAATGAAAGTAGTCACACAAATCCATGTGGGCCTTGGAGTCTCTGCAGCCCCCCTTTCCCTATTCTGGAGCACCAGGAAGATGCATATGAGCCTCCATACCTGGCAGCCGGAATCACTTATGTAACATGCCTGAGGCTGATGCATAGCCTAGGACATCTTTGTCTTCATCCTTGCAGCTGTGTGATCTGAACACCAGCAGCCTCTGCATCCACTTGGTTATACAGAGAAGCTTGACTCTTCACCAGACTTCCTAAATCTTTTGATTACATTTGTGGTTTTTGTTTTTGTTTTAGTTTGAAACAGAATCTCACTATACATCCTTGAAAACCTGGAACTAGAAGTAGAGTCAGGCTGGCCTTGAACTCAGAGAGGTCTTATACCTATCTCTGGCCTGAGTACTTGGATTAAGGCCTGTGTCACCAAGCCTGGCTTCTTTCTGAATCTTATTGAGACATTTAGGAGACTCCTGTGCACAAAAGAGTCTGGGACTCCCTGGTCTACAGTCCTTCTAGACACTTAGTGTAATGCTGACTAGTGTTTTCTTACATACAGCATTATTACATTGAAGTACACTTTTATAGCTAGTTTCTGCAAGGTTTGTTGTAAAAGATGTTTCATTCTACCCTAGTCTTCTGCATTTATTAATGGGGCCCTGTTATTACTGTCTTTGCATCTGTTTATGTGCCATATCACATTTATTGACCGGCATATGTTGAGTCATCCTTGTATCTTTTGATGATGAGAATTTGGTCATGGTATATAACATTCTAATGTTCTGCTGACTTTTGTTTGCAGATATTATATTGAAAGTATTCACATGCATGTTCATCATCAAAATTGGCCTATAATTTTGTTTTGTGTATTTACTGTTTTGATATGTTGGTCTTATAAAGTGTTTTTGGTAGTACTGTTTCCCTTTCTAGTTTATGGGATGATTTGGGACACCCTGGTGTTAATTTATCTTTAGATGTAGAGTTCAACAATGAGTCCATATGTTCTTTTACACACACACACACACACACACACACACACACACGCACGCACACACACACACACGCACACATGATTTTGGAGTTTACATTATTGTTTCCAAAACACTGCTCCTAAAATGGCTGTTTATGTTGCTTATTTACTCTTAGTTTAGTATTCATGGAACACATGTGTAGAAAATTCTCCATTTCTTTTTGGATTTTTCCAGTTGAATATAAAGTTTGAGAGTGTTACTCGATGATACTCTGAATTTTGGTAATATCTGACTTAATGTTCCATATTGTTTTATTGCTATGAAGAGACAATATAACCCAGGCAAAGCTTATAAAGGACAACATTTAATTGGGGCTGGCTTCCAGTCAAAGGTTTAGTCCACTATCATGGTGAGAAGTGTGCAGTGCACATTGCAGTGTTCAGGCAGATATGATGCTGGAGAAACCAAGAGATCTACACCCTCGGTCCAAAGGCAGCCAGGAGGAGACTCTGACCCCACACTGGGCAGAGCTTGAGTTTAGGAGACCTCAAAGCCCACCCTCACCATGAAACTTCCTCTAACAAGGCCACACCTCCAACAAGACCATATCTCCTAATAGTGCAACTGCCTATGGCCAAGCATTCAGACACAGGATGTATGGGGGCCAAACCTATTCAAACCACCACACACATACATGAGTCTATCTAGTCTAGTCTGGACTTAGAACTATGTAATCCCAGGCTGGACTTGACATTGAACTTCCAGCAATCTTCTTTGCCTGCTGAGTATATAGGTGTTTGTCACTATGCCCAGCCTTCTTCTTTGTGGGTATAAACCTACAATAGAATGAAAGTGGAATAAAACTATAGGAGTAGGTTGTGTGGATGAGCAATGAGAAAATCCTACACACATAACCTAAAACCGCATGAATTGTTTACTGGTTCTTTTTTTTTTTTTCTTTTAAAAGGTTAATTTTAAGAACCAGATGATGATTGCACATGCCGGAGGCAGAAGCAGGGGAATCTCTGAGTTTGAGGCCAGAGATCTCTGGTCTACAGAGTGAGTTTCAGGACAGCCAGGGTTACAGAATCTTTCTGGCTACACACTCTGTCTCTATATCAAACAGGATATTGGGAGGATTCAGATGGAGGCTGGCTCTCTTGTGATTGACAATCCTGGTTCCTTCAGAGCCTACTCTATTGTGCTGTTAGGCTTTCTCAGTGGAGGAGTACCTTGTCAGACCAGGGCCAAGGAATGCCACAGAGAACACACCACACAGCAGGCCTCATGCAGGAGATTCATTGGGGTTTTGGGGAGGCCACCTCTAGACAGGTGCAAGAAAGAGGGGTGTGGTGAGGGGGTGGAATGGGCTTTTATGAAGGGTATGAAATTCATGCCAAAAATGGAAATACATTTCTGAGTTACTGAAGGTGGGCTGGGGGTGGACTTGGTTTCTAGAGTTCCTCCCTTTTGTTTATTAAAAAAAAAAAGTGAGGAGCCAGGCATGGTGGCACACACCTGTAATCCCAGCACTCTGGGAGGCAGAGTCAGGGTTGTGCTCTTTAGACTGCTTCCGGCTGTCTTGGGGCATGGATATCTTTGTGGACCCAATAAAGATGGGATGCTAAGTTCTGGAAAAGCAGGATGTTTCACTTGTTGACCAGGCTCTGCAGGACCATCTGGAGCTAGGGGGGTGGGGGGTGGGGGAGGTGGGGGAACCAAAAAAAAAAAAAAAACCCAACCAACAACCAAAGGAAATTTAAAATCTGAACTCTTGAAATCTTAGTACAACAATAGTATAGAAAAGGAAAGAAATCTGAAATATTTTTCATTTTTACTTACTTATCCCTTTTTTCTTTATATCTCTTTTTTATTTATTTATAGCAGTTAGCCCCAGGACCTCTAGAAGAGCAGTCAATGCTCTTATTCTCTTTATATCCTGCTCATTGCCCCCTTCCAGCACCCCCTCCCACAATCCCTCCCCCATCCCCTCTTCTCTTCTCTGAGAGAGTCCCCACCCCACCCCCCTCCTGCCACCCGCTAAATCACATCTCTGCAGGGCTAGGAGCATCCTCTCCCACTGAGGCCAGACAGGACAATGCAGTTAGGAGAACAAATCCCACCAAGCTGCAAACCTACCTATGTCCAGCCCATGTATTTACATATCTCTTTAATCACATTCTTATACTATCCAAGGGCAGCTTCAGCACTGCAGGGTAAACTGAGGGAGGAAGAAGAAAGTGTAAAGTCCGTGATTGGGGTTGGTGTTGGGAGCAATAGTTGGTTGCTCGACCCTGAAGCCCCTGCCCCAGGCAAGAAACTCTTAGGGGGGGTGAGAAAGAAAAAGAGAGAAAATCACACACACACACACACACACACACACACACACACATCTTTAAAAAATGTCAGTGTCGTGTAGTTTAAGCTGGCCTCAAACTCATGTCCAATCTCTTGCTGTAGAGCACAGCCTCCTAAATGCTGGGATTACAGATGCTGGTCACCAGGAACTGCTTAACTGTCAGTTTGTTTGTTTTAAGATTTACTTATTTATTTTATGTATATGAATGCACCATTGCTCTCTTCAGACACACCAGAAGAGGGCATCAGATCTCATTACAGATGGTTGAGAGTCACCATGTAGTTGCTGGGAATTGAACTCAGGACCTCTGGAAAAGCAGCCAGTGTTCTTAACCACCTAGCCATCTCTCCAGCCCTGTCAGTTTTTAACACAGTAAATGTTGTTAGTTAAAACCTATGTAAAAATTTGAGGTCCTTGATCATGTGTAACCACAAACAGGAAATCCTGAATTTCAAACATCCAGAATCTCATAGGACAAAGCTCCTTATAGGACTCAGAGAGAGCCGATGTGTCAAACAGCCCCAAGTATAGGAGGAAGCTGGTTTTCATAAGTCTCCAGTCTGAGGTTTTGTCTTCAAGGTGTCTGTGGTGGGGAAGCCATGGGTTGGGAAGTCCCATGACCCCCCTAAATTCCTTCTGGGTAGCTTACAAACTGTCAGTTGTGCTGTCCTTCCATCTGGACCCATGTTCTCACTCCCGGTGCATGTAGGAATTTTGGAGAACTACTCACAATCACTGTGGTTATCTCCCCACCACCCACAGCACTATAAATTCCACAGAGAAGAACAAAATCTTAGTCCCTCCAGACTTTCCGCACATCAAGGATGGGGTCTACAGCGCTGCGTGCCATGCTCCTGCTGCTCTCAGCATTCCTGGCTCTGGCTCAGACCAAGAACCAAAGCTTTGCTGTTGAGTATGGGTCTGGAGGGGAAAAAGCCTCTGTCTAGAGGAGCAAGAGCAATGGGCACCAGGAGCTCCGGACAGCAGCCAGGAAGCTGCTCCTCCTCATCGCCCAGCCAGACTCTCCAACTCCCTTCCCCATCCTACATTCGGAGTCCGGTGCCTTGAACCCCTCTCGGCCCGCGGACCCACAGATCATCCCTGGAGGGGTCAGGGTCTCACCGTGCTCTGTCTGCAGGTTCACACTCTATGCGGTATTTGGTAACCACGACCGCTTCTCAACCTGGTCTTCGAGATTCCCATGTTTTCATTGTTGGCTATGTGGACTATATGCAGTTTATGCGCTTTGACAGTGATGGAACTACTCCGAGGATCCAGGCGTGAGGGCCCTGGGTGAAGCAGATGGGGCCTGGGTATTTGGAGATGGAGAGAATGAATGCGGAGAGGTATTCACACAGGGCCCGAGAAAACCTGCGATTTGCAATCCAGGTCTATAACCAGAGTGATAATGGTGAGTAACCGCTTCACATCTTTACAGGTTGATCTGAGTCACTCAGGGTCCCAGATCCTAAGTTTCACCAGAGACTGAGGTATCTGTAGAGACCCGGAACCCAAGAGAATAGTGGACTGTGGGCTGGTTTCCAGTGTAGGTGAAAATTCCATGGGTGGGCAGGGCTGACTTTGTGGCTCGTGGCAGTCTCTCACACCTTCCAGTGTTCAATCGGTTGTGACATGGGGCCAGACCGACACCTTCTCCGTGGGCACTATAGTCATGCTTTTGATGGCCGCTATTACATCAGCCTGAACTCAGACCTGAGAACATGGACTGTGGCAGACAGGACGGCTCAGATCACCAAGCGACGGTGGGAAGAAGATGGTGTAGCAGAGGTCTTCAGCCACTTCTTGGAAGTCTCTTGTGTTCAGTGGCTACTGAATCACTTGGAGATAGGGAAGGAGACTCTACTGCGCTCAGGTATCAGGGCCTAAAAAGTAACTCCTCTATCTGCACTCAGAGTAGGGAGCATACTTCCAAGGAGGGAGGAAAATGGGACCGGTAGAAATGCTACCACTCTCTTTTTGCTTCCAGAGTTGGAAGAGAGCTCCTGGTTTTCCTGACCCAATACTAGACAGTGACTGTCCCAGAGCTCACCCTTCTTTCAGGACAATTCAGTTTTTCTCAGGAGGATAAGATAGAGGATTCCTGAAATAACCAATAGCCACTTCCTTCAACCTGCAGCCAGTTGTGAACTATGGCCTCGCATATGCTAGGTCCTCTGCTCACACCCAATATCTTTGGAGGTCTGACTTAAAGGGTGCTGAGTCTCTATGCCCTCCACCCAGATATCTTTTCATGGTTGAAAACCTGGGAGTTTTCTACTTTGGATTGCCTTACTATATTATTAGAATTTTCTAAGGAATAGAGTATACTGATGCCTGAGTGTAGACTACTTGTTTGGGGTTTGCATCCCTTCTCACCTTGATTCTCCTGTCCATTGTGAGGACAGGTTCACAAATACTACTTAAATCCCTGAAACAATACATGATGCTTGAATTTTCCAAATCTTTTCTTCAGATCCCCCAAAGGCACATGTGACCCGTCACCCCAGACCTGAAGGTGATGTCACCCTGAGGTGCTGGGCCCTGGGCTTCTACCCTGCTGACATCACCATGACCTGGCAGTTGAATGGGGAGGAGCTGACCCAGGACATGGAGCTTGTGGAGACCAGGCCTGCAGGGGACGGAACCTTCCAGAAGTGGGCAGCTGTGGTGGTGCCTTCTGGGGAGGAGCAGAAATACACATGCCATGTGTACCATGAGGGGCTGCCTGAGCCCCTCAGCCTGAGATGGAGTAAGGAGAAGTTTAAGCACAGAGCCTGTTATCAAGGAGACTTCTGAGTAGGGTCTGTGATAGGTGCTGGGAGTTAGAGCCCTTGAACTCTTCCCTCTCTTCCCCATTCTCTCTTCCTAGAACCACCACCTCCTTGGCCTGTGGTTGGAATAACTGTTGGTGTAGTTCTCCTTGGAATTGTCATCACTGGAGCTCTGATTGCCATTGTGATGATGAGGAAGAAGAGAGCAGGTGGGTAAGGGATTGTGTCTGAGGGTATCATAGATTTGAAGCCGTACATGGAAATGTGTTCATTGCCCCTTTTATTACATTGAGACACATCTATGTTTGAGTGCTTACCCAACATAGGGTTCTGTATAGCACCTTCCGTTGTTGTTGTTTTTGAGACAGGATCTCTATATATAACCCTTGGCTATCCTGGAGCTGACTATGTAGACCAGGTTGCCCTCAAACTCTGAGATCCACCTGCCTTTGCCTCCTGAGTACTGGGATTAAAGGTGTGTGCCACCATGCCTGGCTGCACTAGCCCTTTTGTAAAGTCCATCTCTGGGGAGGGGTGTTCCTCTAGGACATCAGCATCCTGTGTCCCTATCAGTCAATCTCTTGCCCTATGTGAAGTTGCTCAGATAGTTTTCCCAGGAATCTGCTTTCATCATTCTATTTCTTCCTTGTACCTTCTTGACCTAGCTCTTGACTCTCTTTCCACACTAAAGAATCACCTGGTAAGACTATAGAGAGGAAACAGAGAGCTTTGTTGCTTTCCCAAACATTTCTACAGCTGGGTACCATGTGAGTTCTCAGCTTCACCAGCTGAATGACCACATGCCAGACCTTGACCCAGCCAGTGGTGATAAGAAAAAGCTGGAGCTGCAGAGAATGGATTTGGGGAGGGTGACATTGAAACAGTTTCCATGGAAGGCATCCCAGCCATAGAGGCCAGTACCAGGGTGTCAGTGAGGTGATCAGTGAGCCCTGTGGCCCATGGATCCTGCGTGAGACCTGATGTTGATGGGCTTGTCAGTTCTGTTCTGGCTTTCTCCTGCTCTTCTTTTTATCCTTGGACACCAGCACTTCAATATCATATATTGGATTCCTTTATTTTTTTAAAATGACAAGAATTTTGATTCTATTATTTGTACCTCAAAGTAAGACATCAGCCTGGGGATCTTTCAGATAGCAACCAGTCAGAGACTTTCTTTATGTAAATGCTACACCTCATGGGAGAGAAGACAAGTATCTGTCAACATGACAACTCCCTCCCTTTTCATTCTCAGCTGTCCCCCTACCCCTGCCCCCCACTACTGCTGCCAAAATGTTATACCCATATAAAACCTGTTTCCATCACAGACACTGTTCTTACCACTAACACCAGTGGCCACAATCTTGTCCCAAAATACCAAAGACTCTCTCCAGATCTCCCATTTAGACTGTTTGATATGTAGCCCAGGACTCACTCTGCCTTTTTCTGTTTGTTTGTTAATAGCATCCCACAGTGTACCCCGGGCTGGCTTGGAACTCACTATGTAGCTGAAATGATGAACCTTCATTGTCAACTTGACTGGATTTAGACTCTCCTGGGAGATGCAATTCTGGTCACATTGTAAGAGTGTTTCCAGAGATCAGTTGAGGATGGAAGACCTACCCCAAATGTGGGTGACATCATCCCTTGGGTTGGGGCCCAAGGATAAAAGAACAAGAGAAAGGCAGATAAGAGGATCTCTACTCTCTACCTCCTGAACCACTGAAGTCTGAGGAATCCCAGCTACATGCTCCTGCGGCCATGAGCTCCACCATGCCTTGTGCTGAGATGGACTGTACCCTCTTAAACCACAAATCAGAATAAACTTCTTCCTTTAATTTGCTCATTTGGGTATTTTGTCACAACAATGAAAGTAGTCACACAAATCCATATGGGCCTTGGAGTCTCTGCAGCCCCCCTTTCCCTATTCTGGAGCACCAGGAAGATGAATATGAGCCTCCATACCTGGCAGCCGGAATCACTTATGTAACATGCTGTAAGTGAGGCTGATGCATAGCCTAGGACATCTTTGTCTTCATCCTTGCAGCTGTGTGATCTGAACACCAGCAGCCTCTGCATCCACTTGGTTATACAGAGAATCTTGACTCTTCACCAGACTTCCTAAATCTTTTGGCTTTGTTTGTTTTTTTGTTTTTGTTTTTGTTTAGAACAGAGTCTCACTGTACATCAGTGACAACCTGGAACTGGAAGTACAATCAGGTTGGTCTTGAACTCAGAGAGGTCTTATTATAGGAGGTACCTATATCTGTTATGAGTACTGGGATTAAAGGCCTGTGTCACCAAGTCTGGCTTCTTTTGGAATCTTGTTGAGATGTTTAGGGGACTCCTGTGCACAGGAGAGTGTGGGGATCCCTGGTCTACAGGCCTTCTAGACACATCCCCTGAGCTTCGTGATCTGTTCCAGGTGTGTGCTCTGATGAGATCACTGAGCACAGGAAGAGCCTGGGGTGCAGTCTTGTTCTCTTTCCTGTCTGCAATTAATCATTTGTTTGGTGATTTTATACTTCTTCACAATGTTAAATACCATTTAACATCACCACCTAAATAAATTTCTCTAGCCCAAACAAAGCTGCCAAACCTCACCAGACTTATCTGTCTCAGTTATCAACCTAGTTACTTTGTGTGCATTTTCCTGTCTGCAAACAGCAAATCTAGTCTGCTACTTGTGCAATCCTAAACTTCTGGTATCATCTTTACTTATTTTGTAGTTCAGATTTAGTCCAGTAAGAATATTGTAATGTACATGTCTTAAATGAACCCCAAATTCAATGCATTCCTTTTTTCTGCTCCCATCTTAGGGAAAAGGAACCAATTTCCTTTGCCTAAATTACTTTAGCTCTAACCATTTAACCAATTATATATATATATATATAATTGGTTATATATATCACTCACCGTATGTGAGGATCTGTTTGCTGGGGGCAACCAGATTCTGAGAGCCAATGTTTAGCATTAGAATACAAGAGAGTTACAGCAGGATTGTTGATTAAAAGTTCAAAGCAGTAGTCTTGTCTTTTACTCCATAAGCTCATTCTAAGTTCAAAGCAGTGACTTTTTCTTTCTGTAATAGAATTACCCACTCCTTACATTATCAAGGTGCACACCTGTGACCTTATCCCTGGACCTGAACTAGAATGAAGGTCACTAATTTTCTTGATCACTCATTTTCTCATTCACATAAGGGCAACTTATATGCTTGTGACAGATGAACACTCACTG
Source organism: Apodemus sylvaticus (assembly GCF_947179515.1). Classification (NCBI taxonomy): domain Eukaryota; kingdom Metazoa; phylum Chordata; class Mammalia; order Rodentia; family Muridae; genus Apodemus; species Apodemus sylvaticus. The sequence continues at coordinate 862,094 of NC_067490.1, forward strand.
AACTTTCTAACCTATGCAGCTCTCAAAGAGGAGGCACATGCTACTTTTGACTTTCTAACTTCAAACTTTCAACTGTCTTAGCTTCTTAACTCCTTAAAAGCATTTGAATCAGCTGGGCGATGGTGGTGCGCGCCTTCAATCCCAGCACTCGGGAAGCAGAAGTGGGTGGATTTCTGAGTTCGAGGCCAGCCTGGTCTATAGAGTGAGTTCCAGGACAGCCAGGGCTACACAGAGAAACCCTGTCTTGAAAAAACAAAAACAAACAAAAATTTGAATCAAATCAGGAATTCTGTAAAATCAGTAATTCACCTAAACAGCATTAATTCGTGAAAGTTCATCTTCATGTTGATCTGTAGGAAATTTGCCCAACAGAGTGGGCAAATACCCAGGAATCCATATAACAGACTTTAGACAGAAAGGATCTTTCTTTGCCCAGTCATGCTATGCCAGAAAACCGATGAGTACAGCAATGACAAACATGAGAAGGCACAGCAGCAGAAAGCAGCAATCCTGGGACGAAGCCCACAGGCCATGCCTTTCCAGGATACATCCATCGCAGCTGTGCAAAGATAGGGGCCATCTCCAGGATGCTCATTTGCCCACTATAGCTGCTCCTGCATGGTATCTACCATTATACCTTTACAATTGCATTTACATACTTTAAGACACTTTCTTAGACCTTAGACTTGCATTTACATATCTTAAAACATTTTTTATACCCTCACAACTTAAGTATTTATATCCTCATGCCTTACATACACATTATACTTTTATAAAGGGTTCCTCTCAACAGTAGGAATGTGTCACTTTTGGAGGCTGGGGATGCATGGTTGCTGGCAATGAGTAGCTAAAGCAGGCTGAGTGCGAACCTGATTCCTAACACTTCCTACATACAACTTTAAGAAAAAAGATACAGGGGATGGAGAGATGGTTCAGCAGTTAAGAGTATTGACTGTTCTTGTAGAATGTCTTGGTTCAATTCCCAGCACCATATGGTGGTTCCTGACCATCTGCAACTCTAGTTCCAGGAGATTTGGTGACTTCTTCTAGCCCTTTCTGATACCAGGCACACATGGTATGCAGACATACATGCAGGCAAAATGCTCATATACATAAAATTAAAATAAATTAAAGGTATTAATAATGCAAACAATGCAAACAGACCAGGTAATTAGTTTGCAGCATATTAATTATAGTTCTACACACCTTCAGGGATGAGTTAAAATATGAAAAAAAAAGAGGTCAATCATTAGTAAAATTTTATTGTGATAAACTGTAAACAATAATATCACTTAGAAATATGTTCTTGGATGACAAAATCTGTCAAGACTAGGTAGCAATTGCCATAAAACCTAAGGAGTTGCCTCTAGAGGTGAGGAGAAGTGGGGAGAGCACACTGGGCTCCTGGGGTGTAGAATGTTCCACTTTTTAGCCTGACCCGTTACCAAACTTTACCCACTGTACTAGCTGGTTATGTGTGTCAACTTGACACAGGCTGGAGTTATCACAGAGAAAGGAGCTTCAGTTGGAGAAGTGCCTCCATGAGATCCAACTGTGGGGCGGTTTCTCAATTAGTAATCAAGTGAGGAGAGCCCCTTGTGGTGGTACCATCCCTGGGCTGGTATTCTTGGGTTCTATAAGAGAGCAGGCTGAGCAAGCCAGGGGAAGCAAGCCAGTAAGGAACATCCCCCCATGGCCTCTGCATCAGCTCCTGCTTCCTGACCTGCTTGAGTTCCAGTCCTGACTTCCTTTGGTGATGAACAGCAGTGTGGAAGTATAAGCTGAATAAACCCTTTCTTCCCCCAACATGTTTCTTGGTCATGATGTTTGCGCAGGAATAGAAACCCTGACTTAGCCAGGCAGTGGTGGTGCATGCCTTTAATCCCAGCACTTGGGAGGCAGAGGCAGACGGATTTCTGAGTTCAAGGCTAGCCTGGTCTACAGAGTGAGTTCCAGGACAGCCAGGGTTACACAGAGAAACCCTGTCTCGAAAAAAACCAAACCCAAAAAACAAAATAAATAAATAAATAAATAAATAAAAAGTCATGCTTTACTGGATACTTGGAAGGAGTGGGTGCTGGGCAGGAGAGAGAAAGACCATCTGGAACTGAGGCCTGGTGGGGTGGTACCTTTTTATTAATAACCGTTACATGACACTAAGATCATTTTCCCAGGAATCGATTCTCACTATTCCATGCCCTCCTGACATCAAGTACCAGATGTCTTCACTAGCATTTGAATTCTATTTACGCACTAGAGAATATGTTCCTCCATCATTTCCCAAATGATGCTTCAGCTGGGCACAGCATGAGTTCTTAGCTCCACCAGCTAAATGACCACGTGCTGGATCTTGGACCCAGCACCCAATCCAAGCTGATAAAGAAAAGCAGGAATTGCATAGAATGCACTTACCATTGCTACACTGAGTTTCCAGGGACTGCATAGATGCTATCTCATCCACTGTGACAAGCTCCAGGGTGGCCAGTGGCTTTTATGCCCAGAATTCTGTATGGGACCTGATGTTGATGCACTTGTGGGTTTTGTTCATAATGTTCTCAAGCTCAAATTTCACATATAGAATCTCTTTATATTTAAATAAGAACTTATGTTCTAACTATTTGTAGATAAAGAAATCATTCTAAGGAATTTTCGGTTATCAAGCATTCACAGACATTTGTTATATGAACTGTTTTATAAATTATCTACTCTATCGGTGGGGAAACAAGATATATCTCTTAACATGACATATCAGTACATGTCCACCTCCCTTTTATTTATTTCTTGGAAAAAATCAAATACCCATTTGAAAGTCATCTCTAACATGTGTGCTGTTCTGATCACTGATATCATTGGCCTCAAATTTCATTCGTACCTTTTCTAAGACCCACCATTTAGATTGCTGAATATGTTTAAAGCAAGGTTTCACACTGTATGCCAGGCTGGCTTAGAATTCAGTGTAGCAGTGATGGCTAATCTTCACTGAAAACCTGACCAAATTTAGAATCTCCTAGCAGATGCGTCCTTAGAATGAATATCCGTGAGGGTGCTTCCGAAAGAGAATTAACTAGAAGGGAAGGCTCACCTTAGATTTGGGTTTCACCATTCCATGCTCTGGGGGGCCCAGACTGAATTAGTGAGGAGAAAGGAGAAAGCCACGTGAGTACCAGCATTTCCTACTCTTCCTTACACAGCAAGATGCAAAGAGTGCCAGCCATGTGCTCTTGCAGTCATGAACACCACCGTGCTTTCCTCACTGTGATGGACTCTGCTGCCCTAAATCATGAGTTAAATAAGTCCCTCTCCCCTCACCTTGCTTCAGTCATGTGTTTTGTCAAGAGCAATGAGAGAAGTCAACAAAAGTCAGCATTGACCTTGAGCTCTTGGCAAACCTCCTGCCTCTGCCTGGGATTACAAATGTGAATGACCACAGCTGGCCAAGGGACTCTCCTAGGAAACAAGCTGTGGGGCTGACACATGAATCCTAGAGGCTCCTGGTCTACATTCTTGCTGATGTGTGATCTGTACATGAGTAGCCTCAGTCCAAGCTATATATAGAACCCTAACTTTACACATGACTTCGTGGGCCTTGAGTCTTTCGAGGCACTTGTGTGCATAGCAAAGCTGAGGCTGTTTGATATAGTCTTTATAGACCTAGCCCCAGAACTGTGTAGTTCGCTTCAGCACACCCTGGCAGGGGTTGATCTTTGTTAGTTCTCTTTTTTAAAAAAGGCATTTATTTTTATCATCATTTTCAAGGTTTTAAATATCATGTGTGACCCTAACCCTAACACCTAACCCTAACCCTAAAAACCAATAAATAAATAAATAAATAAATAATCATTTGCTATCATAGCCTAAATATTTTTCTTTAGCACAACTTATCTCCTGAATATCTCCTAATTCATCTACTGAGCTGCTAACCCCACTACTTCATTTGCATTTTCCCACCTCTGCTAACAGCAATTTTATCTTTTGTTTGTTTGTTTTCTATATTCTTTTTTCTTTTTTGTTTGTTTGTTTGTTTGTTTTTTGAGACAAGGTTTCTCTGTATAGCCCTGGCTGTCCTGGAAGCAGTTTTATCTTTAATGGATACAATCTTCATTGTTTTGGAATCTTTCTTTGCTGTTGTTCTCTTCCTCCTTCTCTCCTTCCTTCTCTTCCTCCTCATATTTTTTTGACTTCTTTGTCCTTGTACTCAATTTAATCCAGTAAGAATGTTCTAGTGTCCATATTTAAAATAAATAAAAAACACAATCGTATTTTTGCTACTTTTTTTTATACATCCTAGGGAGAAGCAACCAACCTCTCTAACCTAGAAAACTGGACAGATTTCCCAGTGCTTTCCTCACTGCCTTGGCTGTCCCTCACCAAACAGATTTATTTATTTCTCAGCAGGGCTGCCCAAATGATCTTTTTCTCTTTCATTATGGCTTAAAAAAAAAATTAGTGGTGTCTCATTAAAGACTGTCTATCTCTGTCTTCCAAGTGCTGGGGTAAAGGAATGCACCATCATGTTTTGACTTTATATATATATATATATATATATATATATGAATATAAATTCATTTGTTTATTTTATACATTAGTATACCATCACTGTCTTCAAACACACCAGAAGAGGGCATCGGATCCCATTACAGATGGTTGTGACTCACAATGTGGTTGCTGGGAATTGAACTCAGGACCTCTAGAAGAGCAGTCAGCACTCTTAACGGCTGAGCCATCTCTCCAGCCCCATGTTTTTGCTTTTTAAGATAGGTCTTCTAGCCAGGTGGTGGTGGTGGCACATGCCTTTAATCCCAGCGCTTGGGAGGCAAAGGCAGGCAGATTTCTGATTTTGAGGCCAGCCTGGTCTACACAGTGAGTTCCTGGACAGTCAGGGCTATACAGGGAAATCCTGTCTCAAAAAACAAAATAACAATAACAAAAAGATAGACCTTCTATCTCAGGCTAACCTTAAATTAGCCTTAAATTCATTATCTAGCCAACAGTGATCTTGACTCATCATCCACCTGGATTCTGAGATTGTAGGGTGCTGCCACTCCTGATCCTCTTACTTTCATTAGTTTATTTGTGGTGGTTTGAATATGTTTGGCCCATGGGAAGGGACACTATCAGGGCCTGTGGTCTTGTTGGAGGAAGTACTTCACTGTGCAGTGTGCTTTGAGGTTCTATGCTTAAGCTCCACCCAGTGAAAAGATAGTCTACTCCTGGCTGCCTTCAGATCAAGATGTAGAGCTCTCAGCTCCGTCTCCAGTACCATGTTTACCTGTACACTGCCATGCTTCCTGCCATGATGATAAGGGACTGAACCTCCAAAACTGTAAGCCAGCCCCAATTAAATGTTTTTATTTACAAGAGTTGCCTTGGTCATGGTGTCTCTTCTCAGCAATGGAAATCCTAAGACATTATTTAACATTTTCTTTCTCAGCATGTTGCTTTATTTATATAGAAAACCTGCTAGTGTTTTGTTATATTCATTTTATATAATGCTTTGTTGAAAAAATTCTAAGATCTAACAGTGTTTTGGTGGAATCTTAAGGGTCTTTTAAGTATAAGGCTCTTGTATCATCTGAAAATCAGAATAAGTTCACTTCTACCTAATTGTACCCTTCCTTCTTTTGCCTTATTGCTCTAGCAAACATTTCAATTACTATGTTGAGTACCAGTAGAGAGAGTGTTTGTCTTTGTCTCATTCTGGTTTACAGGAAATGCTTTGAATGCTTTAAGTGTTCATCACTTAATATGAATGGTGGCTACAGTTCTGTCATATAAAGCCACTTTTAGATATATTCTTTTTCCCCCCTAGGCTAGTGGAGACTGAGGAGAGCTCTTGGTGCTTCCCTCTAGGTATTTGGCAGGAAATTGACATTGGGCTAGGACAAGGAAGTAGGCTCCAGATGAATACAGCTGAGGAATGTGTTCTTTGTATCTTGTTAAGACCCTGTATACAGTAATCCTGGGACCTTTGCTTATGCTTTAATTATTTTGTTTATGCCTTGTTTGTTCCTTGACTACTTTGTTTAGAACTCAGAGTTCTACGTCTTCATCTGAAGGAAGCCAGGAACAGACTGGGTATCCTCTGGTATCTAGGAGGAAGATCTCCAAGCCTATCCCCACAGTGACATACTTCCTCCAACAAGGCCACACCTTCTAATAGTGAAACTCCCTGGGATGAGCATATACAAACCATCACACCATCTCTCCAGCCCTGTCTTTCTTTCTTTAATCCTCACTCCCTTCCTCCAGACCCCGTTGACTGACTGTGTTGCCTTGGTCTGAGACGGGTTGAACCCTATTAAGAGGTTTTCTAAGTTTGAGATAACCATGTGACTTCTCCGAGTCTGTTTGCCTGATGTGTTACTTTTGCTGAACCATCCTTGACCATGAGGAAAACTTGACTATGGTATATGATTTTTAGAAATATGTGTTAAACTTGCTTTATAGGTATTTTTAAGGATTTTTTCATCCATGTTTACTAGAGAAGTTGGGCTATAAATTTTACTGTTATTCAGTTTGGCTAGTTTCACAAAATGAGTTTGGTGGTATTCCTTCTCTATTTTATGGAATAATTTGAGGATCATTAGTCTTAGTCTGTAAATGTCTGGAAGAATTCAGCAATGAGTCAATATGGTCCTGGGATTTTTTTTTTTTTCTTTTGGAGACTCTATATCACTGCTTTGACAAAGTCAGCAAAAGAAGTTGCCTACAGCACTCTTTAAGAGATTAGTGAACCTCAGAACCGCAAAGGACACTAGACTAAGCAGGAACTTCTTATGCCAGAAGATAGTGTCAAATACAGAAGCTGACGTGGGGCAGGTTTCCAGAAGGCAGGCACCCAACCAAATTAGGGAGGCTACCAAAAAAACAAATTAAACATTCAGTTCTTGGATACACTGGCCACACCTTAAATGGCCAATGGCCACATAAAGGAAGTGGTTATTCTTCTGAAGAACACAGATACAAGACATTTGTATTACTGCAAGTCTATTAGACAGGACAGAGCCAGTGATACTCAGGCAGTGCAGACCCTGGGAATCAGAAGTGTCACAGACTGAGTGTACAACTTTAGGACACCCAGGTTTTATTTCTCTGGTCTCTATTCAGCAACTATGAATTTCTACTTTCTCAACCTTTTGGTATTAAAAAATAAACTGGTGAGCTGGGTTAGCAGTTAAAAGACATTTCCTGCCAAGTTTGGGGACTTCGAGATTTTAATCTCTGGAACTCATGGTAAAAAGAGAGAAGTATCTCCCACATGCTGTCCTCTAACATGTACAGACCCCCCCACACACACACACACCCACACTCACAAAATAAATACATGTAATAATAAAGAGGATGGATTGATGGGGCTGTGGAGATGGCTGAGTGGTTACAGAGCATTGGCTACTCTTCCAGAGGACCCAAGTTCAATTCCCAGCACCTGTATGGGCCAGCTCACAACTGTGTGTAACTCCAGTTACAAAGGATCTGATCCTTTTTTCTCACCTCCCTAGATACCAAGCATGTAAGTGATGCACATACCTATATATACACACAAAACACCCATATGCATAAAATAAATACATTTCTCTTTTAAAAAAGAAAATGAAGTAAGGTGTAGTGACACTTTTTTTTTAAAGAGTTATTTAGTATTATATGTAAGTACACTGTAGCTGTCTTCAGACACACTAGAAGAGGGAACCATACCCCATTACAGATGGTTGTAAGCTACCATGCAGTTGCTGGGAATTGAACTCAGGACCTCCAGAAGAGCAAACAGTGCTCTTAACCTCTGAGCCTCTCCAGCCCCGACACACACTTTTAATCCCAGCACTAAAAGTTAGAGGCCATAGTGAGTTCCAGGACAGCCAAGGTTACATAATAGATCCCTGTCTCCAAAAACAAAAAAAGAAAAAAGAAAAAAAGAAAAAAATGAAGGAAGGAAGGAGGAAAGAAAAGAAAGAGAAGAGAACAGGAATAGAATGGGAAAATAATCGGTTGCAAGTCACCTTAGAGATAAATCCTCACTAAATTTATAACTTCGCTTGAGGATTTTCAATGAGCTCTGAAGATGTTCTGTGAAAGGCTTGGTTTGTTTAAACCTGGAGGAATCTAGAATGTGCTCCTTAAGTAGATGATAGGAAGTGATAAAATACAATGTCTACTAGATACCCTTCTCTAATCTCCTTTCTCCTCTTCCTCCTTGCTCCCTTAGGCAGGGGTCCTTTCTTTGTATAATATCTATACATAACTCTCATAACATGCTACCCAGTGGTGGGGTTGAAAGAATAGAAAATACAGCCTAACTCCAGCCTTCTAAGGAGCCCCAAACACTTCATATTCCAGAGCCGACTCTTTGTGCTCTTTGTTCGAAACTAGGTAAAAGGTCACATTCCAGAGCCCGCCCTTTGTTCAGAGCTAGGCAGAAAGACCTTGAATAGGTGATCCTGGCCCCACAATTTAACTGGAAATGAGCTAAGCTTATCTTGCTTCTGTAAACTGCTTATGCCATTACCCCTATCCAGGAGTTCACACAGCTATAGACATTCCAGAAAATAGGAAACTAATAGGTTCACTGAGCTCGGGCTCTGATAATTTAAACTGATTGGCCTAAAATCTATGGAGTGGTACAAATCGATTGGCTTGAATTTCGCGGGCTCTCCATGCTAAGAAATGATTGGTTTGTGATTCGCGGGTTTTGTTGTAAACTTATAAAAGCTGTCGCAATTTGGCACTCGGGGGTCCATAGTCCTCTACCCCTGCGTGGTGTACAGCTGTGGAACCCAGAATTCTGGAATAAAGAAATCCTCATGTTATTGCATCTAGACCATTTCTTGCAAGTGATTTGGGTGTCGCCTTCCGAGGCATGGGGTGCTGAGGCGCCCTCGGTTTTTGGGGGTCTTACAGGGTGAAGTCACACCATGAGTTTTTCACTACTCGAGGGCAAGGACTTCTCTTCAGGACTGGGTATAAGTTTCTACTGAATTAAAACATTCAATTCTAGAGGGAGGTTCATTAAGACTTAAGAAGTACACAACTGAGTCCAGGTATCAGGAGCTATCTAGCTAAGGCTAACAGCACATAAGCAACATTCTAGAGATGATGCATCATTTTGCTTGGTCTGCGATGGATAATTTTGAATTGCGAGGCTTTAAGAAATCTCGCCTCAGGATTTTGTCTTTCCTGTCATTATTAATATAACAATTCCTGGAGATTAGCCCACCCTATTGGGCAGATATTCTGCAGATCAACAAAAATGTACTCTTTTACAGTAATGCTATGTAGACAAACTGATGATTTCATAATCCCTAATAATGATTCTATAGAATCCCCATGATTATACAAGTAATTTTGACCCCTCCATAATATGAAAGGTGCAATTAGGGCTCTGTAAACCTTCATGTGTCATGAGCTAATTGTGCTAAGATAGAAAGCAGGGTTGAAATGGATTTATGATCAGGGAAACATTTCTTTTAGGCCATGTGAAACTATTATCTGATAACTAAAGGTTGTAAAGGGGAATGGACAATTTATTGTAGGTACAAGGACAGAAGATAAAATACTGACTGGATCTAAACAAAACTATCGAGACTCTAGGTAGATGATTTGACTTTTGGGAAAACCTTGCTAACAGACATAAAAATTGTCTTAAACTTTTAATGAACCTGTGGAGAAAATGGCAGAAAAAAACATGTTTAGTTAGATAACTAATCTTAATGGAAATACATGTAAACACCTGTTACTTATTTAATTTATGATTCGAATTTATGTTTGAACTTGTGAACATTTGAAAAAAGATGCTTTGAATAGCATGTGACCATGAATCCTGAAAACATACAAGAACTAGAACAGTGACAATAAGAGCAGAAGCAGAAGAGAAGCAATAGAGAAGCAGAATAGAAGTAGAGAAGAACAGAGCAGAGAGAGCAGACAGGTTATTTTATCAGAGTCTGGTATTCTTAAGATCAATAGAAATTAGTTCCCCCTTTTGCTTCCCTTAGAAATAAAGATTAGAATCTCTTTTCAAAGTGTTTGTTTCTTTCTGTGATTTTCTTTGGCTGGCAAAGAGTTAGTGAACTCCCAGCTTCAGGGTGGGGCTGCAAAGAACCTGGGGGAGGAGGGACAAAGGACTTGTTTACTTAATTCTCTACTGTTTAACAAATGGGTATTGATCACCAGAGATCTGTTGCTCCTGTCCTGTCCTCAGAATAACAGAGTCAAAACAGGTAAATGCTATTTGGGGCTTGGGCAGGCTCCCAGCATCCTGAAAGTTCCTGATTTAGGAGATTCACAAGAACCCTCCCTAAGCAATGACAACTGGAGAGAGGACACTCTCTGAAATGCCTGGTATCTGCAAGCCCTGCAGGGGGCTCTAGGATTGCAGCTTTCACAAGTCATCACTGGTAATAGATTTTTTTTGGTGATACAGAGCTCTTTGATCACCCATGGTCATGTAAGTCACGCCAATAACTAACTAGTTTACCAAGTTGGACTTTTGTTGAAATGTTTCTTTGGTCTTTTATTGGTACCTCATCTGGGGTGAGTAGGCATTTATTCACGTCTCCTCAGGAAACATATCACATAAGTCCCCTCAACTCCAGCAATGAACACATGGATAGCACATAGGAAGAGTCTCAAAATTAAACTTTTTATATTAATTAATTAGTTATATGTTGCAAGTCAGAATTTTAGGGCCTGGTTGGTATTTCTCTAGTGAAGGTAGCAAAATACCCACCAAAGTACAAGATTATATTTAACTCTAGTAACATTATTAAGATAACTTTGAAAGTTGGAAGCAGGAGGAACCAAAAACCTGGGTGTATTAGTCAGGGTTTCTATTCCTGCACAAAACATCATGACCAAGAAGCAAGTTGGGGAAGAAAGGGTTTATTCAGCTTATACTTCCACACTGCTGTTCATCACCAAAGTAAGTCAGGACTGGAACTCAAGCAGGTCAGGAAGCAGGAGCTGATGCAGAGACCATGGAGGGATGTTACTTACTGGCTTGTTTCCCCTGGCTTGCTCAGCCTGCTCTCTTATAGAACCCAAGACTACCAGCCCAGGGATGGTACCACCCACAAGGGGCCCTGCCCCCTTGATCACTAATTTAGAAAATGCCTTACAGCTGCATCTCATGGAGGCATTTCCTCAAGGGAGGCTCCTTTCTCTGTGGTAACACCAGATTGTGTCAAATTGACACACTAAACCAGCCAATACACCTGGGCAAATGAGGAAAATTCCTTCTTCACCATTATTGAACAACTAGGTTTTCCCAACTGGGAGAGCTGACATCTGAAGCAACAGTACATAATAATGTCCTACAATGGTCTTCATTCTCCATAAATCTCTTAAGAAGCTGTTCTCAGTTTATAAATATGAAAGCAATGTTTAACAGGACAAACAGGACTGGCAAAATGATTCAGTATGTAAAGGCTCTTGCTGCCAAGGCTGATGACCTAAGTTGAATCCCCAGGATGTGGGTACATGATAGAAGGTGAGGACCACCTCTAACCTCCACATTGACTCATACACACACACACACACACACACACACACAGACATGCACCCGCATGCACACATGGACACATGCACATATGAACACATGCAGTGCACATATACACAACAAATAAATACAAATACTTTTGAAAGGATAATTTGAACAAATACAAATTAGAAAATAGCTAGGCAAACTTTCAAGCCCAAACTATTTGCTAATGATGTATGTGTGCAATAGCAATCATACCACTCAGGGCAGGAGAGATGGCTCAGTGGTAAAGAGTACATGCTGTTCTTTCAGAGGTCCTGAGTTCAATTCCTAGCAACCACATGGTGGCTTACAACCATCTCTAATGTGACCTGATGCCTTCTTCTGACATGCAAGTGTACTTGCAGATAGACTACTCATATATATTAAATAAATAAGCCTTTAAAACAAAAGCAAAAAAACAAACACAAACCCCAGACAACCAGAACACAAAAGATAGATTCATATAAGAAACATGTTTACATGTTTTTAGTCAGGTGGTAGGGGTGCACACTTTTAATCCCAGGCTTTGGGAGATAAAGGCAGGCTGAATTTGAGGTCAGAGAGTTCCAGGACAGTCAATACTCCACCATCACCACCACCACACACACACACACACCCAAAAAGAAAGAAAGACAAAAAAACATGGTTCTATCAGCAAAGCTCTGAAACTTTACAGATCCTTTATTTTTCCTATTTGAGTTCTCAAAAAGGGTGGTACAGCTAAGAATTTCCTTCCGAAAGGTTTTATGATTGTGCTCAAGTCCTCTTCCTCCTGAGATTTTTCCATAAGAACATCTACTTTAATCCGACTGGTACAGGATGGCTGAAAAAGTGGATATGCAACTACCCTCTCAAACTCTTTTCTCTGTTTCTTCACGCGATGGCGCTTCTCAGGAAGCGGGATCTGGCTCAGGCTTTTTCTCAAGATTCTTTCTTTGAGCCTTTGCTGTAGAAGTTCCCTCCCTCGAATCATGCGCTCCCGGTGATCTTTAATTTGGAGCAGTTCTCTCTCATGTGCCTGCCTTCTTTTCTGTGCTTTCGGGATGATTTCCTTCTCTAGCACAATTTTGGGTAGTGTTGTTTCACTGAAGAGTTGTGGCTGTCTCCAGGGTTTGTCCTTAAATTCTCTGGCCTGGCCTGTTCTATGAATGTGCCTTTCTATTTGCTTCTTCTCTCTCTCAGGCACCCAATAATGTTGTTTCTGTCTCTCTGTGCGTGGTGGTGGTGGTTCCTCTTCCACTTTTGTCTTTGTTTCACCACCTGTGTCTTTTTTCATCATGTCCACTATTCTTTTATTATAATACGACTCTGCTTTTGCAAGCCAGTAGTCAAGAGAAAGAGCTTGCTCTTTGCAGAGTGCTTTGCTCTCCTCTTGGCATTTCTGAGTTACCAAGTGTCTTGCTGCTGTTGTATGCACACCACCAAAACTCTGTCAAAGTGAGTTTCAGAATTTTGTAATTTTTCCTTTAAACACATTTAAAAGAAGTTTGCCTTCCCCAGTACTATTATAAGGAAGGAGTCTTGGGGCAGGAGTGGTAGCATGAATCTTAATCCCAAAACTCTGAAGTCAAAAGCAGGTGAACACACATCCACCCACTCCTTTTATTTACTTTAGAGTAACAGTTTAAATTTTACACCCATGTTCCCAGGCAAGCCTGGGTATTCTCAAAGTATATAGTACCCATCACCAATAAATAACTAGTTTTTAAAGTATATGCATCTGGAATAATTTACAAGAGTGGAATCTAAGTAATGCTTCAAAGGGTCACCTGTGCAGAAGGGTTTTAAACCTCAGGTCCATTTTCTAAGTAGTTCCAAACTGTAGAGTATACAGATTATTTACCAGGATCTTTTTCTCCAGTGGAGACCGTTGACCTTCTGAAATCCTAGGGTCTCTGGATTCTTTTGCCCAGGCCAATCTAAAAGATAAAAAAAAGCAAAGGTAGATTGGTGTATGGGAGATACCATGCTTGCTCACCTATCATCCCAGTCAAAGATCTCAATGTTTTAGACAAGAACAAGGACCACTGAGAAAACACTGTATTTCCCATGGCACAAAAAACCAACAATCATTTCTTATATATGAACTAAAAGCATACCTCTCCTGTGGACTCAATGCAAACCACTCAGAATCATTTATTTGGCACGGACAGAGGGAAGAAATAGGTTCTTTGGTGAGGGATGGCCTAAGGACAGCCAGACCAGATTGTTGAGTTTCAAAGCCTTTTTTGTCTTCTGAGATAATTCTAGTCTCTCGTTTGGCCAGTTCATTGTCTTTCTGCACTTTGTCCAGCCAGACCTTCTGTGCTTCTATCAGCACATATAGCATCTTTACTTTGTTGTGTACTGAAATTCTATTCCTGTTTGATCATCTGGCCCTCTGCTTGACTGACTAAGGCTGTTAATCATCCTTCACCCTGAATCCATTTTGAGACTATTCCCTGTTGAAACTCTGCAGGCAGAGCTTTGTGGCCCTCTGGGTTTGTTTATCAGGCTGATGGCACCACAAGTTTTTATGAGTCATTCCTGCTCAAAGCTCAGTTTACTGTGAGGTCGCATTTAAGCCACTGAAGCTGTCTAGCACACAGGTTGGGAACCCTCAAACTATAGTCAAAAGCAGAGGCTTTGAGGACTGGCAGGAATAAAACTGAACCATAATTCTACTATTTCCTCAGTGTATGGTGAGGGAAAGCCAACTACCTTCCATGTCAGTTTCCTATTTATAAAAGGCTGATATAAAGGGCTTGCCTCTCAGGGTCATAAAGAACAAATATGGCTTAAGTATAAACAGATTACATAGCAAATTCTCAGTAAATGTTAGCTACCTGCCCTTTACGGGTCTTGGTCTCTATTAAGTCTTCTTAGTACACTTCATCATAGTGATTCCTTTTTCTGTGGAGTTTTCATTTTTACAACTCACTTAAAAATCAATCACTATTGGGGGCTAGAGAGATGGTTCAGTGCAGAAGGCTGAACTTCTGAAATCCCTGAGTTCAATTCCCAGAATCCACACAGCAGCTCACAACTGTCTATAACTGTAGTCCCAGGGTATCCAATACCCTCTTCTGGTGTATAGATGTACATGAAGTCAAAACACCCATATACATAAATCTTAAACCATACCATGGGAGAGAAAGCCCATGCCTGACACTGCCTGGAGGGCAAGAGACCAGAGGCTGGATAGCCCAAAGACCTAGGATAGAACCAAATACTATTGAAAAAAAAAAAAAGAATTTAAAAAATCACTGGGTGGTGATGGTACATGCCTTTAATTACAGCACATTGGAGGCAGAGGCATCTCTGAGTTGAAGGCCAACTCTGCTCTATAAAGTGAGTTCCCAAACAGCCAATGCTACACAGAAGAGACCGCTCAGAAAATAAATAAATAAAATAAGTCAATGAAATGATTCCTAATGGTACTCTGATATACTTTTAAACTAGAGCCTAGCATAATCATCAGAGAGCATTCATCCAGCTACTGATGGGAGCAGATACAGAGACCCACAGCTAAATATTAGGCAGAGCTCAGGGATTCCTATGGAAGAGGAGGGGTCAAGAACACAAGAAAATGGCCCACAGAATCAACTACCCAGGGCTCATAGGGGCTCACAAAGACTGAACCAACAATCAGGGGTCCTGTATGGGTCTGACCTAGGTCCTCAGCAAATGTTATGGATATATAGCTTGGTGTTGTCTCGAGTCACCTAACAGTGTGTCTGTGTGTGTGTGTGTGTGTGTGTGTGTGTGTGTGTGTGTGTGTGTATGGAGTGGAAGGTATCTCTATTTTTTTTTTTTTCCTGATTTTGGGACTCTTTTTCTCTTACTGGGTTGCCCCATACAGCCATAATAACTTAATATAAGGGGATGTTGCCTAGTCTTATTTTAAACGATATGTCATGTTTGGTTTACATCCCTGGGAGGCCAACCTTTTTCTGGGAAGAAAGGAGGGAGAGGAAATAGCAGTTGGAATGTATCATATGAGACAAGAATAGATTTATTTTATTTTTTAGGAATCAATCACTATTAGGGTAGAGAGATGGCTCAGTGTTTAGGAGCACTGGCTACTCCTTCAGAGGACCTACATTCAAGTCTCAGCACCCACATAACAGCTCATGGCCATCTGTAACAGGGGATCAGTACCACCTTCTGATCTCCATGGGCACAAGGCATGCATGCACGTGGTATACACATATACAGTCAGGCAAAACACTCAAAGAAGTAATCCTAAGAATATCTGTAAAGATTATGAATTATCTATATCTACAGTCATATTTTTTGATATTGAAATTTAGAAGTGTGTGAATTATATATCTCCAAGTGATAAACTTCATATAACAGAGGCTCTAATATGTAATATTTTGTCACACTGACTTAGACACTCTTTTAAGATTTATTCCTATGTTTAATGTGTACTTCTGTTTTGTCTGCGTGTGTCTGTACACCACATGCATATAGTCACTCAGAAACCAGATTCTCTGGGACTGGAGTTACAATTGTTAGTGGTCATAGCTGGCTAAAGCTGCCAGTGGGAATTGAACCTGGGTTCCCTAGAAGAGAAACAAGTGCTCTTAACTACTTGGCCATCTCTCAAGCCCTTCTTAGATTTTTTTTTGTATGTTTGTTTTTCTTTTCTTTTTTCTTTTTTTTTCTTTTTTTTTTTTTTTTTTTTTTTGTTTTTTTCTGAGACAGGGTTTCTCTGTGTATCCCTGGCTGTCCTGGAACTCACTCTGTAGATCAGGCCGGCCTTGAACTCAGAAATTCACCTGCCTCTGCCTCCCAAGTGCTGGGATCAAAGGCATGTGCCACCACTGCCTGGCCCCTTCTTAGATATTATTTGCTTATTGTTTGAGATTGAAAAAATTCTATCCTAGAGCTCGACGTGGACATTTTATACCTGTAACCACACTTTCGGGACTAGGCAGTAGTACTGTGAGTTCTAGGTCAACCTGGGCTATAAGACACTGCCTCCAAAAATTAATAATGACCTTTATAAAATATATATTTTTATGTATATGAGTGTTTTGCTTGTATGCATGTTTGTGTACCACTGTGGAGGTATGATCTTCCAGAACTAGAGTTAAAGATGGTTGTGAGCACCCAGGTGTCGTGGATGCTGGAAAATGAACCAGGGTCCTGAGAACAGCGTACATCTCAGCAGGCATGCATGCACACACATGTACACACACACACACACAAATGGACATATTTGTTTTATAAACATAAGTTTGCTACATATTGAGGCTAGCTTAGACCTTGCTCTGTAGCCCAAGATGGCTTCAAACTCACAACCCTCCTGCCTCAGCTTCCCTAGTGCTAGGATAAAGGCATGTTCTACCATGCAGACATGCTGCATCTTTTTATTAAAGCATGTACCTGTCCTCCATGAAGACTAGAGATATATCCTGTAGAGTTTATATCCCTGGCTCAACCAGCACACTTTCTCCACATTCTAACTATTCATCTGTATTAAAGAGAGAACACAGATTTCCACTATGCAGTCTGGTCTCAGCTTCTAACCCTTGCACAGGCACTAAATATGTATTGAATAGGCAGAGCTTTCGATGGAACATCATGCCTCATACTGCTTGTGCAATAAAGGCAGCAGTCAAACCATAGTGGATGTCTGAAGGATGTCAAACTTTAAAGGGAAAGTGGGGCTAATTTCAACTTCTTTGAAAGCAGACAGGTAAACGTTAGAGAGTCCAACCATCATGGTCTCAGCAGCAGAGCTTTGCTAAACAAGCACAATCTGTCAAATCTCACAAACAAGAGGATCTGTCCTCTTTTGCATCTTGCTGAGGGTTTTTAACTACTTTTCCATGGTTTAATCTCACACTAAGTGCACAGAAAGACAGATGAAGGTCTCTTCTATGAAAGTATACAGTTTATGTCCTTCAGCAAGTGGTTATGTGACCAGACTTAGCATGGTAATCAGGTTAGCTGCTGGAGGGCTGGGGATACCATCTTCAAGCTGGTCCTTCTTCAGCACACATTTTCCTTACTTTGTAGGCTTCAGGTGAGTGAAACGACACGATTTTATATTTACCCTATTGTTCACTTACTGGATGGCAGGCATTTAAACACGAGTGAAAGGGAGCTTAGGGGAGTGGAAGATAGTCTGCAAGTGAAAGCCAAGCCTAATCCCTAGTAAATCCAAAGAAGCGCTTTTGACTAATAACTAACCTCCCTCACCTGGCAAGTGCCTAGGGGGAGAAGAGCCCTCGTCTCGCCAGATGCACCACCTTCAAATCCCTAAACTCCCTCTCAAATGTCTCATGTGTCTTCTCCTTCACCCTCACCATTCCACACTCCTTACGAAGCGGACTCACTCAAGTGCTCAGAACTGCCCAAAGCCGACGCGAGGAAGCAGGTGCGGTCGAGGGACAAACGGCCAGGAGAGCCCCAAAGGATGTGCGCAAGAATACTTAGCTTTGCTTTTGGCCAGCTTCGCTTTTGAGAAGCCGCAAAAGAAAAAAAAAAATAAAGTAAAACCAAAAATCAAACAAAAACAAAAAAGAATACAGTCTCGGGAAACGGCAAGAGTTGCGGTTCTCTCGATTCAAGTAAATCAGTTGCTCTGGAAAAAAAATTATTATAGTTTTAGGGGGACGTTCCCGCCCCCTTCTTCTGCTATGTGTAGGAGTCCCTACAAAAGCAAACAATAGTCCAGGATTAGTGCAGAGCGGGAAAGTAGTGGGAGGCCTAACACTGGCTACTCGCCTTAGCTTAGTCGACGTCATAGTTCCAGACTTCGTGCCGCCGTAAATTCCCTCCCGCCAGAGGTGCGGCTCCCTCCCTTACACTACCTCGAGTACGTGCGCCATTAATTATGACGTCACGACCCAACGGCCACCAGGACCCGAAGACGCTCTAGCCCGCCGAGCGCACTCGTTGCCCAGCGCCTTGGGATCGGGCGCTCTAGCCCGCGTCAGGGATCCGGACTCTATCGGCTTTCCACCTACATCAGGCGACACAAGGTTCCTCCGCAGCTGAGGTTCCGGACGCCTATCTAGCACTCCAAACTCAGCCGTCTGAGGACCCAGTGGGAGGGGAGGATTCAGGTAATTCCCTCTCGGGAAGCGATGGAAAACCTTCAAGACTTCTGCCCCTCAATAATAAACTCCTCTTTCCCAGCTCTCATCCGCCATGGAGTTGGCCCGCCCCTGCTCCAACTTTCAGTCGGACTTGGATTTCTGCCCAGATTGTGGCTCAGTTCTGCCGCTGCCTGGAGCTCAGGACACTGTCCTATGTCCTCGCTGTGGCTTCTCCATCGATGTGCAAGGTGAGGGGCTGGTATGCTAGCTACTCAGCCAAGGGTACAGGTGGAAGGGTCCACAGTGGGGGTGAAGTCAGCACTGGTTGGACTTCGGGAGGTGAGACCCAGAACAGGAATCTGTCAGCGAGACATTGACCGAGGGAAGAAACCTTTGTGACTCACCTGACAGAGTGATGCTGGGACCCGTTGCCTCTTTTGCTATTTCTACTGTTTTTTTTTTTTTTTCTCCCTGTGCAGATTTTGAAGGGAAGGTTGTGAAGACCTCAGTAGTGTTCAACAAACTGGGGACTACCATACCTATGTCTGTGGACGAGGGGCCTGAAGCCCAGGGACCAGTGGTAAGTTGATAAGGACAGGCTCTAAAAGAGCAATGGAAAGGTGATTCTGGAAACCTGGTTTTGCTCCATTCCAGGCGAATGTCTAAGGAGTGCAATAGTCTGATTTCTGTATGGAAGCAGAGACATATTGTGACTAGGTCTCCATAACCCTTCTGTCTCTTGCTAGGTTGACAGGCACTGCCCTCGATGTGGTCACGAGGGAATGGCATACCACACCAGACAGATGCGTTCTGCTGATGAAGGACAGACTGTCTTCTATACCTGTATCAACTGCAAGTGAGACTATTTCCCCTCCCTCTGCCCCTTTCAGTGCTTGCAAAACAACACAGTCAATGACAGACTTGTATTATTTCATTTGGTTCAGTCCATTATAGGGGGGTTTGTAACCCTTAAAAAAGATTTATTTATTTATTATATTAAGTACACTGTAGCTGTCTTCAGACACACCAGACACCAGAAGAGACACATCAGATCTCATTATGGATGGTTGTAAGCCACCATGTGGTTACTGGGATTTGAACTCAGGACTTTTGGAAAAACAATCAGTGCTCTTAACCCACTGAGCCATCTCTCCAGCCCCAGCCCTTTTTGATTTTTATTATTTACTTGGTGTTTTTCAAGACTATATACCCAGGGTAGCTTTGAACTCTCAACCATACAGCCCAGGTTAACCTCAGATTTGAAGCAGTTTCTTGCCTCTGTTTCCCAAGTGATGAGATTCAAACATTTGCCACTGCATCTTACTTGTTAAAAAGATGTTTATTAGCCGGGCGGTGGTGGCACACGCCTGTAATCCCAGCACTTGGGAGGCAGAGGCAGGGGCAGACCAATTTCTGGGTTCAAGGCCAGCCTTGTCTACAGAGTGAGTTCCAGGGCAGCCAGGGCTATACAGAGAAACCCTGTCTTAAAAAACAAAAACAAAACAAAACAAAACAAAAAAGATGTTTATTTTTTAAAGTCATGTGTAGGTGTTTGATTGTGCAGGTGCCCACCAAGACCAGGGACCTTGGATCTCTGGAGCTGGAGTTACTGGTAGTTCTGAGCCATTGGATGTGGGTGCTGAGAACTGAACTTGGATCCTCCACAGAATGAGCTCTTAAAGGTAGAGGATCCCTTAAGGGCAGCTCACCCTTACTCTCTATAACCAGTGATCTAAACCTTTTAAGATGTGTGAAAGGAAAGCTAGGTGGATGTGGTGGCATGTGCCTCAAAAGGAGGATGATCATGCTTTTGAGGCCAGCCTGAGCTACAGAGACCACTAGGAAAATGTAAAACACAGGAAGTAGGCATTGCTTTGCATAGTGGCACTACATGCTGAAAATTCACACTGAGAAGGAGTGACTTAACATAATCTTGCATGATTCAGAGAACGTGGTCTGAATAGTTCGGAGCACTCTATCGTGGTGGTCGTGCAGTACCACATTGTCGTGTGACTCTCTGTATTTCTGCTTTTGCTTTTTGCTTTCCTTCTTCCTGGGGTACCGCCAGCTTTAATTCACCGCTTCAGGTATTTGAAAGAAGTGCTCTGTGCTCAGCTGGACCCCAAGCTCTCTTATATTTGTTTTCTTTAGAATTGTAATTAAACGTGTTTTTTCTTCTTGCTCTTCTTATATCCTGCTTCCACCTCTCAGATGCGAGGATTACAGGCGTGTGCCACCATAGCTGTTCATGGTCCTGAAGATCCAACTCTGAGCTTTGGAAACGACATAAGCACTCTGGCCAACTCAACCACATACCAGCCCCTTAGGTGTCCCAAGCTGAGAATTGGCTGTCCTTTTGCCAGCCTGGAAATGTATCAGCCATTATCCCATTCCAATAGTGCTTGTTCCCCATGTCCTCAAATTTCTTTCTAGATGTTCACATCTCTCATTTTCTGTATTTTCCATCTCATTTCTGTTTATATTGTCTTCTGGGTGATTTCTCCAGATCTATCTATCTATCTATCTTTCTTTCTTTCTTTCTTTCTTTCTTTCTTTCTTTCTTTCTTTCTTTCTTTCTTTCTTTCTTTCTTTCTTTCCTTTCCTTTCCTTTCCTTTCCTTTCCTTTCCTTCTTTCCTTTCTTTCTTTTTCTTTCTTTCTTTCTTTCTTTCTTTCCTTTCTTTTTCTTTTCTTTCTTTCTTTCTTTCTTTCTTTCTTTCTTTTCCTTCCTTTCTTCCTTTCTTTCTTTCTTCCTTCCTTCCTTCCTTCCTTTTTTCCTTCCTTCCTTCCTTTCTTCCTTTCTTCCTTTCTTTCTTCCTTTCTCCCTTTCTTTCTTTCTTTCTTCCTTCCTTTCTTCCTTTCTTTCTTTCTTCCTTCCTTCCTTCCTTCCTTCCTTCCTTCCTTCCTTCCTTTCTTTCTTTCTTTCTTTTCTTTTTGGATTTGGGTTTTTCAAGACAGGGTTTCTCTGTATAGCCCTGGCTGCCCTGGAACTTACTCTGTAGACCAGGCTGGCCTCGAACTCAGAAATTCGCCTGCCTCTGCCTCCCAGAGTGCTGGGATTACAGGTGTGCGCCACCATTGCCTGGCTTCCCCAGATCTTACAGCTCATTAATTTTGTCTTCAATTTGTATGTGTTTATGGTGGTGAGAGTGTTTTATGTGTGGTATATTTTTGTTCATGTGAATATATGCATATATTTGTGCAAGTGTACATATGGTGGGTAGAGTTAGACATTAGGTAGCTTCATTAAGTGTCTTTTCTTCTTTCTTCCTTTCTCCCTTCCTCCCTTCCTTTCTTTCTGTTTTGAGACAGAGTTTCACTATATTCTTGGCTAGCCTAGAACTGTAGCTGAGATTGGCTTCAAACTCCCAGATACCAATCCGCCTCTGTCTCCAAAGTGCTGGAATTACCAAAGTGTGCCGTCACGTCCAGTTCTCCATATTACCTTTCGAGGCAGTCTCTGAGCCTAGGGTCAGATGAGGCTGGTTACCCAGTGTGTTTTGGACATTCATTCTGCCATGCTTCCTAGATCTAGTACAGCTGTTATGTACATATGGACCACAACACCCAGCATTTTCTTTACTTTTAAATGGATCCCAGGAATCCAAACTCAAGTTTTAACCCAGCTGAGCCATCTCCCCAGCCCCTCCTTTATTTACTTTTTTCAAACCTCATGAATCATCCAGCCAGTTATCTCATTAGTCATTTTAAATGTTTCAATCATTTAGTTTAACACTTATTTTATGTGTATGAGTGTTTTATTTATATGTAGGTAAGTATCCAGAGAGGTTAGAAAAAGATGTCAGAGTCCCTTGGACTGGAGTTAAAGATGGTTGTGAACCACCATGTGGGTGCTAAGGATCAAACCTGGATTCTCTGTAACAGCAACAAGTACTCTTAACCAGTGAGCCAACTCTTCAACTCCCATTAATCATTTAAAATTGCTCCTTTTGTTTAAATGTATGTTAAGTATATTAAAAATGTTTATATGTGTCTGTAGTGATTCTGATAGCCACCGTTTCTGTGGATCTGATACTGTCTTGTTTCTGCTGATCTTTTCATGGTATCATTTTGCTTTGTAATTTTTGACTGTGTGCTAGTTTTTTTAGAACTTGAACTCCAGGTTTCTTACAGTTTTGGTGAACACAGCATTCCCAGCATGTATTTACAGTACGTTGAGAAAGATCTGTGCCACTATGTCCACCTACAAATTTTTTTTTTTAATTTTTATTAAGTACAGTTTAGCCTTTTCTTTTTCTTGACAAGTGACTTTCTGTCCTGGGAAATCTTTGTATACTTCAAAGTAATAATTAGATATTGGTTATTAAATTTTTTTTTTGGCTAAATGTAACGTGAGTCTTCTTCCTCCATAGATTTCAGGAAAAGGAAGATTCTTGACCCTTTTTTCTGGCAACTCAGCAACAATCCTTTCCTCCTCTTGGAAGTGAAGATAAAGGTTTTTTATGCCTTCTTGGTCTCCTCCGGTTACCATGCTGTGTTCTCAGAATAAGATCATCGACCCAGAATACTCCTTTCCCTTGTTGAATTTACTAAAGTTATTTTTCTATGAAGCCTTGATGTTATGTGTGTTACTCTTAATCTCTTATTCTGGTCAGGCTGGTGATATATACCCCATAATCCCAGCACTTCACAGATAGATGAACTACATAAGGAATTTAGAGCTAGCCTGAGCTATCTAATAAGATGGCTAAAATTAAAAAAACAATAATTGGTCTTATTCCAAAGGAAATTTAGGTGAAGTAGAGATATAGCTATAAAGAAAAACTATAATAAAATAATGGAGTCTGGAATGAGGCTTTTATGGGTTTAAGAGATTCCCATGACCATAAATAAATTTTAATAAGAGGCTTTATTAAATACTCATGGCACCAGGATTTCAATTGAGAGTGTTCCCAAGATGCAGCATCAAAACTTATGAAGTTAAAAACCACCAGATTACATATATTCTGTCTACATGTAAGCAGAGTTTAATTTTAGCATATGTCTTGCAGTTGTCTTAGCCATTGAGCAGAATAGGTAAATTTGATTACAAAAGCAGAAATAGCAGTCTTATGGCCTATTATCTTGCTAGAACAGCAAATTTGACAAGATCAATCAAGATTTTATTTTCTGCAAATATAACAGAGTATCATTAATCGGTTCGGGGACTGGTGCTCCCCCATGGGATGGGCCTCAAGTTGGACAAGGTTATCGATTAGCCATTCCCTCAGTCTCTGCTCCATCCACTGGCCTGCATTTCTTATAGACAGGATACATTTAGGGTTGAAAGTTTTGTGGGTGGATTGGTATTTCTATTGCTCCACTGGGGTTCCAGCCTGGCTACAAGAGGTGGGCTCTTCAGATTCCATATCTCCAGTGTAGTGTGAATCACAGCTAAGATCACCTCCATTGATTCTTGGGTGCCTCCCTTATCCTCCCTGCCTGGAGAGCCCCCCCCCCCCAACACACACCCACACACCTTCCTCATCCCTGTTAGTTGCAGATTTCCATGGCCATCTGACCATATTTCCTGTCCTACCCCGCACTGGGTCCTGAGTCCACCCCATTCTGTTCCCCATTCCTCTACCTTCCCAGTTCCCTCCCTCCATCTTCATGACTAGTCTCCCTTCTAAGTGAGATTCAAGATTCCTCACTTGGGACTTCTTGTTTAGCTTCTTTGGGTCTGTGGAGTGTAGCACGGTACCTGTATTTTGTGACTCATTCACTTATAAGTGAATATACATCCATGCATGACTCAGATACAGACACCCATAACCGAAGAACTGATGGATCTTGGGGACTTTTAAGGAGGAAGGATCTTGAGCCCTGAAAGGAATAGGAAGTCCACAGGAAGACCAACTGACTCAACCTGAACCCTTCAGGCTCTCGGAATCTGAACCGCCAAGCAATGAATACATGGGTTGGGCCTAGGCCTCCCCCACATATGTAGCAGATGTTCAACTTGGTCATCATGCAGGTCCCAAACAACTGCAGCAGGGGCAATCCCAAAAGCTGTTGTATGTATATGGAATAGGTTCTTCTAGCTGGGCTGCCTTGTCTAGCCTCAGTGGGAGAGGAAGCACCTAGCATCCTATCACAGACTTGAAATGTCAGGGTGTGGGGATACCCAGGGGGACCCCACCAGCTCAGAGGAGAAGGGGAGAGGGGATGGGAGAAGGATTGTGGGACGGAATACTGGGAGGGTGGCAGTGAACGGGATATAAAGTGAATAAAAAAAATTAAATAATAATAAAATAATTCTTTTTTTGTTGGTTTTGTTGTTGTTGTTTTTCGATACTAGGCTTCTCTGTGTAGCCCTGGCTGTCCCGGAACTCACTCTGTAGACCAGGCTGGCCTCCAACTCAGAAATCCACCTGCCTCTGCCTCCCAAGTGCTGGGATTAAAGGCGTGCGCCGCCTTTGCCTGGCAATAAAATAATTCTTTGTTGGTGGTAGTGGCCCTTAATCCCAGCACTCTGGGAGGCAAAGCAGGTGAATTTCTGAGTTTGAGGCCAGTGTGGTCTACAAAGAGAGTTCCAAAAGGGTCAGGACTACACAAAGAAACCATGTTTGGAAAGAAAAAAAAAAGTTTTCAATGTCAAGTAAAAAAGGGTAGCTGGGCTGCCAGGATACAGCTTGTACAAGCTAGGAGCTTACAAATTAGAGATTTCCCCCCCCCCCCCCCAGTTTGGTCTCTCAAGCATGGTAAGCCTAAATGTACACAAGGCCAATACAAAAAAAAGCACTTTTACATATTACATATCTTATCTAAATCTAGTTTCTCATTGTAAGGAAACAAAAACTGGTATTTTAGGATGGATAGTGGAGATTCAACAAAATTTAACCAGATGCATTTGATTTTGTTACTCTGAGCCCTGTATCTATCCTTTTCATTCCTCAAACTGGAAGCTAAATGGCAGTCTAGGTGTTTTACCCTAATCTTAGGGCCTACTACAGTCAAAGAATTCCAGGGTTAGTGTACTCTCGCTGGGATATCAACAAACAGGGAGAGGCTAGAACCCATTTTCTGCTCCTGGAAAACCGTTTCTCGAGAGAATGATAAACGGAATTTGGACGAGATAGGGTCCCTGTCCCACCTATATTTTCACCCCAGGCTTAAGGATACAGCAGACAGGGTAAGAGTCCTGGGCACACAGACCTCATTCTCTCAAGCCACCACGAGTTGACCCGCCACTGAACCTAAGCCCTGCCGCCTGGCCCCACCCCCACAATGACATCACTTCTGCCCACCTAGGAGTCTGCGCACTATTGCATTACGGCGGAACTAATCTGGCGACGCCTGCTTTGGCCCAGGCGGTGGTGGGGAAGGGAAACTGTGTTCTGCAGGATGCGTCACACCCGGAAGTGAACGGCCGGAAGTGGGGTTGGACAGGTTTTCCCCTGGGGTGGGGAAGCAGAGGCCCTGGAGGAGTAGGGGAGATTAAGAAGCCAGAGCATCCTGGCCTCTACTCCGAATCGTGTACCGGTTCTCTTAGATCTCAGAGGCGCAGAAAAAGGGAAGGGTGTCTCATCCCGCTTCCTAGCTTTTCGCTTTAGCCATGGCGGAGGCAGGGGCCGGGATGAGTGAGACCGTCACTGAGACAACGGTTACCGTGACAACCGAGCCCGTGAGAAAGGCGGGCAGGGGGGCTATTTAGGGGTCTGGGAGGGGGAGGGGGTTTGGAAAGTTGGTGGGTTTGGGATCTGGGACATGTGGGCTTTACTCTTATTGGGAAAATCGCAAGGAACTAGATAGAAATGCTTGGAGCGGCTCAAATGGTTCAAGTGACTGATCAAGGATTGTTTAATCGCAGTTACAATTAGAGTATAGGTGTTACGGCTTGGGGTGGTGGTCTGTGTACGTAATAAACGGAAACTGGGTTAAGGAGCAAGGAAGGTACTGGGAGGAAGTGAAACGCCATTTGAGAAAACATGGTTTTGGAGGCACACGTACAGAACGAGTACTTACCAATCAATAGTGCTTACCACAAAAGATAGTCATGGAATGGGTGCGTGTTAAAGCGGAGGGAATGAGGAAACAAGAAAATACGGTGAAGGTAGCGTTTTGGCAGATCAGAGAGGAGAGAAGCAGATGAGCAAACGACTTTTGCAAAAACAAATTGCTTTCAAAGGGAGAAAGATGTGTTGGGTTTAATAATGTCTGGGTTAAAGGAGCTTAGTAGTTTAGTAGTTATTACCGGAGGTGCCAGAATATTAAAGAATAAGTGGATAGGATTAGGGAGCCTAATCTCATCCTGAAGATGAGGAAAGAATGAAGGCTGTCTTTGTAGGAGGAGCGTTTTGGATATTTGTTTTATTTTGATGTGTGTGTAGACCTGTAAGTCAACTTCAGATGTTTCTCAGGCATGATCTATATTTATTTATTTATTGTTTTTTTCGAGACAGGGTTTCTCTGTGTAGTCCTGGCTCTCCTGGAGCTCACTCTGTAGACCAGGCTGGTCTCGAACTCAGAAATCTGCCTGCCTTTGCCTCCCAAGTACTGGGATTAAAGGCGTGCGCCACCACCTCTTGGCTTATTTATTTATTTATGTATTTATTTATGATACAAAATCATTTTTCCTGGAGCTGGCCAAATAGACTAGGCTGGCTAGCAGGAGATCTGCCTTTTTACATCTCTCCGATACTGGAATTACAAGCATGCACCAACACCACCACATCTGACTCTTTGTTTTGTTCCCTTGGATTCGAGGGATCAAACTCAGATCTTCATGCTTGCACAAAAAGAGCTTAACCAACAGAGATGTCTCCCCATCCCTGCTTTATTTACTTATTTATTTCCAAGAAAATAACTTTACCATGTTGCAGAGGCCGTTTCAGTCTCCTAAGTGCTAAGATTACGTGTCTCAGTCTCTTCAGAGGGAACATGAATAAGAGGTGTGGAGAAGAAAGGGAGGTCAAAGATCAATTACGGGAAAGGGAGAAAATAACTTTCCTATATTAATACCACCAAGGGTGATAGCGAGGGTTGTGTCTTCTTTGCATACTATTTGTTAACAACGGGAATCCACAAACAGGCTAAATCGTGTCCTGTGTTGACCCCTTCCCCTCCAGCACCCTGGCCCCTCCAGGGGCATGGTGTGTGTTACTGACAGCCAGGGAAGAGAAAAGAGGAGGTTCCATGGGAAACAGGAAAAGTCAAGAGGAAGTGAGCCAGATGGGCCCACACCTCTTTAACTTTACAGGAGAATCGGAGCCTAACCATTAAACTTCGGAAACGGAAGCCAGAGAAGAAGGTGGAGTGGTCGAGTGACACTGTGGACAATGAGCATATGGGGCGCCGCTCTTCGAAATGTGAGTGTGGGCTGTCCAGCCTCCCTGGCCTCTATCTCTCTGATGCTTTACAGCTCTCTGGGGTACTTGGTTGGAAAGGAAAATGGGTGTGGGCAAAATTATGTGGTACCAAGGAGTGGGAGTGGGGGCAAGCCATGGCAGAATGGGAGGCAGGTGCCTCTGACTCTGAAGAGACAAGAGGCATGGGTACCTGAGTTCCCAGGGGAGGAGGCCCAGGCAGCTGGATTCCAGAAAGTGGGAGAGAGGGTTTTCACGCAGATGTGGTGGAAATGAAACTGACTGAACACTGTGCTCTTCATCCTTACCCGGCGTCCTCCCTCCCCGTTCAGGCTGCTGTATTTATGAGAAACCCCGGGCCTTTGGTGAGAGCTCCACCGAGAGTGATGAGGATGAAGAGGAAGGCTGTGGTCATACACACTGTGTACGGGGTCACCGCAAAGGACGGCGTCCTACAACCCCAGGACCCACCCCAACCACTCCTCCACAGCCCCCTGATCCCTCTCAGCCCCCTCCAGGACCTATGCAGCACTAAATCCCTCTCACCATTCATGTGTCTGCCTGGCCCCAAATGTATCCATCTGACATGGGGACTCAACCCATGGCCTGGTCCCTTCTCCTGCTCCCTTCTTCCCTCTCCTGCCTGATAGAGAAGAGGAAGAGGAGGGTGGATACAAATCCTGGAATTCTGACTTGCTGCTGTTCCAGAACCCAGGCTTCTGGGTTCTCCCAGCCCCTTCTTCCCTACAGTTTGCCCCCATGCCTGGGATCCAGGCATCTCGGTCCCAGTCTGTCCCTTTTGTTCTCACTGCCAAACTACCTGTCCTGGGATCCAGTTATCTTGGCCACCTGCACCCTCAGCTTGAGTCCCAAGCACTTCAGCTGGGTTTTCAACGGTCCCAGCTTTCACTGCCAGGGCCCCAATCAGATTCCAGGCAATCTTGTACCCCAGCTCTGCGAGTTAATCCTGGCTTATGGTTCTTCCACTGACGCAGTTTTCCTAAATCTTAGTTCTTGCCTGTGGGATGTAAGGTGTGGAGGCCATAGGTCTCCCTGGCCCCTCCACTCCTCTTACCCCTTTGGCTCTCCAAAGGAGTTAGGAGAGGTCTTTGTCATTCACACCTCTGATGGGAAGTGGAACCAAAAAATAGTCATGTCCTGAATATAACGTTTCTGACAAAGCTGGCTGAGACCACTGACTTAGAGTCAATGATTTTCTCAGCCTTTGATCTTTGAGCTTCAGCACTGGTGTCCTAGGGGCTTGGGTCCCTAAAAGGAAAGAGGGAGAAAGCAAAGAGGCGAGGGGCAGGCCCCTGCAGTCCACGCCTACCCTTTCCTTCCTAGGCTTTGGTGTCTGCCAGCCCAGGTGTCCTGCTCTCTCTCAGCCCTCCCCAACTGGTGCTGGGATCTGGGTATTGACCTCTAGGCCTCTAGCTGTGCACAGTACAGAGATCAGCAAAACCCATGGCGCCACTTAGATCTCATTTATTGCCACAGATGCACAAAATAAATAACCCAACATTGCACAACGTGTTAAATACAGACCCATTTATACACAAGGAAAGGATGGAGACTATACAGAATGTTTGGGTTGCCTGAGTTGCTCCTGGGTTGAGAAGGGAGGTAGCACCATAGTTCTTTTATGTACAAGATAAAGTTCCCAAGAGGGTGTTCAATGGGAAAAGGCCACAAGCATAGGAAACAGTCATAAATAGAGGGTATAGACTGGCTTGCATACATATCCCAAAATTTGTTTTAGGTTTCAGGTCTGAGCTGAGCAGCTTAGGCTATGAGTTAAATGTCTTGTTTTAGGAACTTTTTTTCTTTTGAGATGAATCAGAGTGGACAGGCGCAGGAAGCTCCAGCCTTCCTGCTGTGGATCATGCCCTGAGCCTTTTGGGATTGGAGGTAAATTAGGACTTGCCCAACACTGGTGGTACAAACAGAGCCTCTTTCTCTAGCCTGGCCTGGAATGGTACAGAAAGAGGACTCAAGAAAAAGGTCTTAGGTCATGGAGACTCAGGACTAGACTGGCTTAAAGGCACAAATGTATAAGCCAGTTGAGGGTTTGCTTTGAGAGAAAGTGAGCAAAGGGTACTTATTAATACTCCTGCTCCGATAGGTGCACAGACAAGGTCACGGAAATAGGGATTTCTGCACGGGACAGAAGTAGCCTCGAGGCCATCCGGACTACTAGCTAGAGACCTGAGGCTCAGGCTTCTCCTGGCAAGATACGCAGCGGGGCACGGGGGTCACAAGTACAGAGCAGAGGGAAGACACGCTCCCCGAGCGGGCCAGGCGCCTGGAAGGCGAAGAGCAAGTCCAATGAGCGGCCGTCATAAAAGGCCACACGACCCCGCTCCCAGTCCAAGTCCACGCGAATGCGCTGCGGCGGGGGCCTGGCGCCACCTAGTAGAGTGGGCTCCGGGGCGGTGAGCGCCCACAAGCGGCCGCCGCGGCCCTCCACGGCCCATATAGCCTCCGATGGGCACAGCTTGATGAGGCCTTTGCGCGTCACGGACTCCCCCGCAGCGCCCACGGCGTAGCAGCTCTCTCCCGCGTTCTCGTCCACCGCTGTAGAGTCTCTGAAGGACGCGCTTTCCGCGGTCTCCACCTCCCAGCAGTGGCGGCCTGACGCGAAGCCCTGCGCACCCAGCACGGCCGGGAGCTGATCGAAGCGCGCTGGGCTGTCCAGAGGCTCAGGCGTTCCGGGTGGAGCCAGACTCACACCGCGGTAGTCAGAGGAGATGAGCAAATCACGGTGTGCAGTGCGAGGGTCGAGCGTCAGGTCAGCTGCAGAAGAGGAGACAGGGGGAACATCACATGAGACGTTTTTTAAGTCTGGAGAGAGAAGGGTGGAGAAGTATTGAGGGAACTTGGGAGACCCCTAAGGTGCTTGAATCCCTTCGCAGCTCAAAAGGCGACCGGGATCGGAAGACACTAAGGCACAGAGCCACTTCGTGGAACTGGACTTGGACAAGGACTATGCTGGATAAGGAACCCAGCATGGAGACCTGAGGGGAGGATGGTTTGTGGTGTTGGTGGAGGAAGAGTGGCTGATGGAACTTCTAGGGAGAATGAGGACTAATACTTGAATCTGCAAGCCGACTGTGGTGGCTTTAATCCCAGCACTTGGAAGGTAAAGAGGGCAGAACTCTGTGAGTTCGAGGCCAGCCTGTATAGCAAGTTCCAGGCCAGTCAGGACTACATAGTAAGACCCTGTGTTAACAGCACAAAACAAAAGACCTTGAATCTTCTTCAGGATCTGGGTGGGGAATGGGAGCCAGGTCAGCAAGACTATATAGAGAGACTGATATCCTGAGTGAGACTGATACCTAATAGGGAGCAGAGTGACTAAAGGAAGGGCAAAGGGAGGAATCCAAGGTATCCAGTAAAACCTGCCATTTCACCTTCACAGGACAGGCCCATTTCTATAGGAGGTGTGGTCAGAAGAGATACAGAGATTGCCTAAGGGACCAGAAAGAGTCACTGGCCTTGTCGGTATGGGGTGCTTTAAGGAAATACTTCAGGGTTAGGAGCTTGAAGCAATTTGGATTAAGTGAGATGAAGGGGTAACTAAGGGGTGGAACATCTGGAGAGCTACCTTGGGAATGCATACAGAAGGGGTAGAGGAGATGCTGGGGTACTGCCCCCTTTCCAGGAGTGGGAGGGGTGGAAGCAGGGATTCCTGGGGGTGCTCTTGTACTGTCTAGAGGTACATAAAAGCATAAGGGGATGTGGCTGAGATCTGAGGAATTAAGGATATTGTTCCAGGGTACACTGTGCCTCCTGTCCAGACGTGGAGTTACATATGCATAGCCTCACACATTAGAGGCAAAGACAGAGGGACTAGAGGTCCACGGCAGCCTGGGATACATAGAAAGACACTTTTTAAAAGGGGTGAGGTGTCAATTTTGTTCCCCAATTTTCTGATTTTACCTTATTGGGGGGGGCAATTTTTCACAAAGGTAATCAGGTAAAAAAAAAAAATGAGATTATTACAGTGGGCCCTGATGCAGTATGACTTCTGCCTTAAAAGGGAGAGGAGACACTTGCACACAGAGACTGGTACCTAGAAGGAAGCCCAGGTAAGACCATCTGTGGACCAAGAAGTGCTGAGGCTTCCAGAAGCCAAGAGAGAGCATGGACCAGATTTTTAAGTCCTTAGCCCTCAGACTTCTATCTCTAGATTTTGAAGTGTGGATGGTGGTTGTTCAAGTCACCTATTTGTGGCGCTTAATTTTTTCGGCCGTAGGAAGTCAAAACTGATACCAAAGTGGACTTGAGCATTTTCGAGAGCTGAGAGGAAGCAAACAGAGCATAGATTATGATCCACACCCTCCCCTCCTCACCTGTCAGCCTGTGAAGCATGTTTTTTACCACCGGGTAATCTTCAGGGAGATCCTCCTCTGAGTTAGATGACTTGGGTGCTGGGACATCGAATCTGGAGAGATGAAGGAAGGATCAGGATGTTATTAGCATCTCTGTCTTTTGATGCTGCTTCTGATGATCCCTACTCCTAACCCACTCACTTTTCACAGAAACAGGAGAGGCTATACGTCAGAAAGCCCGTTGCTAACTGGAGGTAAAGATACGGGCCTGGAGAGAAGGTCATGGCTATCTATGACTGACTGTAGGTAGTGGGATGGAAGAAACAAACAAAAATGGAACTCACCGTCTCCATGTCTTCCTCATATCCTGGTATGGGCAGAAGAAAACATGGATGTGAGTTCATACTGTGGGACATCCTCCCCTCCACCTCAGGTGAGCTCCCTAAAACTATCTCCCCCATCTCCTCCCCCACTCTGGCCCCCGCAACACCCTGCCTGCTCTGCTCCATTTTTCTTTTCTTTCTTTTTTCTTTTTTCTTTCTTTTTTCTTTTTTCTTTCTTTTTTCTTTCTTATTTTCTTCTTTCTTTCTTTCTTTCTTTCTTTCTTTCTTTCTTTCTTTCTTTCTCTCTTTCTTTCTTTTGGTTTTTTGAGACAGGGTTTCTCTGTGTAGCCCTGGCCGTCCTGGAACTCACTCTGCAGACCAGGCTGGCCTCAAACTCAGAGATCCGTCTGCCTCTGCCTTCCAAGTGCTGGGATCAAAGGCATGCACCACCACTGCCCGGCTTCCATTTTTCTCTCCATTTCTCCCCTCTTCTTTCGCACCTTTTACTTCTGCCTACTCCAAAATCACTTTCTCCTCACGCTCCTAGCTTCATCCAGACTGTTATATGCCCTCTCCATCCTTCCCAGCCTCAACATGACTACTTCTCACCTCTTGTTTAGTCTCCCCGGGCCCACGCTCTCTTTTAATAGTGCTATCCTTCTTTAGTTTCCGGAGTGTATTCCAGATAAATGTTCATCCCATCACCACAAAAAGGGGACACACACCCATATTCCTTGAGCTAAGAGTTGTTATATAAAAGCCCAACAATAAAGCTGCTTTCCTTCTTGTCTCAAAGGCCCAGTGGCGTTTACTGGGCTCTTTGTTTTATTGTCTCTGTACCCTCTGGCCCCTGAACTCGCAGAGAGCCATGGCAGCCGGAAGAGGGCGCTGGGTTCTCCCCCCTCCAAACATTGGGTTTCCTCCACCCCTCTTTTCTGATGCCCACAGAAGATGGCCAGGAAGGCCAGTGTGGCAGGAAGAAGAGAGGACTGCAATTACACCTAGACTAATTTAGGTCTGTGAAGCCTTCAAAAGGGCAGAAACCAGACCCAGAGCAGGAGGGCTGCTAAGGGGGGAAACCCAGATGGATGGTTTTGAAGTACTGTAAAGGAATAGGAGTGGTTGATGTCTAAGGGTCTCAGGGAGGGCCTAGTGGAAAACTTTATAGCTATGGCTGCAACGTGGAGAGGCCTGCCAGCTGTTCACCCGGACCTAGCCTCCACCTGTTTCCGCCCGTGCCTGGGGATCTGGGAGGAGCTAAGAACAATAACAACCCACAATTTGGTTAGGGCTTGTTAGGGGAACCCCTGCCTCACTTGAGGCATTTGGATTTCACACACACACACACACACACACACACACACACACACACACACGTCTCCTAATTTCTCACCCCTCCACTTTTCTGCACCCAGTGTCAACCTTGGCTCCAGTGATTCGGTCCTATCTCCACCCTCCCTGGGCTGCTCCTTTCCCTAACCTGGTTGTCTGCACCCAACTCCCCTTTCTGGTCCCCACCCCAGCTTTGCAGGAAGCTTTTGAGATCTCTTGGGGGCTCAGCCTTCTAACTGACTGCCACTAGCAAGTTTCTGCATCTACAACCTCTTCCCTCCAGCTCTGACAGGACTCTATCCAGCCTCCTCCCCTGACCGACCGACCGACCGAGTGTCAACTCCTTCCAGCCTGTCCTACCTCCCTTTCCAAAACTGCTCACTCAAGACTTGGCCAGTCTTTCTCCCTCCCCCTCTCTCGCCCTCCCCTTCTTAAAATTCTTATTTAAAATTCCTTTCTCTTTTCTATGTAGCCATTTCTGTACTAGAACTCATTATGTCTACCAAACTGAACTTGAGCAATCCTCCTGCCTCCGCTTTCTTGGTGCCAAGCTGTCTGCTACCTTATTCCATTAGGGCTTCAGAGCGAAAAGCATGGCTCCCACCTTTGCTAGGACACCCACAAACCTCTTATTCACCAATAACCAGAACCCCAGAAGGCCTTACCTCTCCGTGGGGATCCAGGCAACCCATGGTAGGGATGCGGCCGCCGCGTCGCCTCCCAGCCCGAGCCCCGGGCTCTGCCAGTTTCTCACGCAGCCCGCGGCTGATGCGCACCTCCACTGCCAGTCGCACGTTGGACCTCAGGCTGCGTCTGGGGCACGGCTGGCCACAGCACGGACAGGAAGGGGGCGCCTCCTCCGAGCCTGGCGCCGCCGGGGCCCCCCAGCAGCGCGCCAAGCACGCACGGCAGAAGCTGTGCTCGCACGCCAGCAGGACTGGGTCCTCGAAGGGGCCCCCGCACAGCGGACACGTCGCCAGCTGCTCCAGACGCTCCACCAACCCCGGGCCCAGCTCGGGAGCCTCCATGGAAAGCAGGGGTCCCGACGCACCCTAGTCCGCAACCGCCCCCGAGCTCGCAAGTGGCGGACCACGCCCGCTGCGTACTGACTTGACGCCCCTCGCTGCGCCTCCCTCATTCAATTCGCACCTCCTATCTACTCTTCTTTCAGGCTGCCTCGGTTACCCAGATTGGACTCAGAGCGTCTCCTCACCACGTCAGGTTTTATAGGGAGGGAGGAGGCCCTGTGCAGGAGGTAAACAGCAGACCTTGCGTAATGCCTCATCTGGTTCTCCCGCTTCCCTAGTAGGGTTTGGGGGAGCAGGGTGTGGAGACTGAGACACCTAGGTTCTAGAACTTAGGAGGTGAGCACCAGGGCACACACTGTGGGCAAGGTAGCACTGTTTGGTTTGGTAGCCCCCCCGTGAGTGAGTCCCTGAAGAACGCGAATCTCCCCCCTTGGCCTGTGGTGTGCTTTTGGTGGGCAGGATGCCCAGGCTCACTCTTGGCATGCGTGCCCACATTGCCAGGGCATGAGTCATCCCAGGTGGCTGGCACACCTACATCTGGGGGTTGGGGGCCCGGAAGCTTGGGTCCTGGACTGTGTGGCTTTGGCAGGCCTCTGAGTGTTGGCGTGTGGTTGTCACTCCTGGCGCCTCTCTGCCTTCCATCTTCCTCCCTTGCCTATTAAGGTCTGGGGACATGCAGGCTTCTGGAGAAGAGCTAGAAGCAGGCGCCTACACATTCTTGCCTCTCAAGTTCAGGCTCTGTATCCTCATTCTCTCTCTCTCTCTCTCTCTCTCTCTCTCTCTCTCTCTCTCTCTCTCTCTCTCTCTCTCGTTTCCGTTTTCTCTATGCTTTTCCTTTGTGTTCTTATTTTCAACTTTCTTGTTCCCCTTTTCTTTGTACCTGATGATTACCTATTTATTTTAACTGTTCTCAGAAGCCCGGAGACCCAGATCATCACCGGAATCAACTTAACTGTTTGTTTATTTTAAATTTAAATGGTAGATCCTGGGAGCTCCCTTCTGCCCTCATTCCTGATCTTCCTTATACCTCTCTTTCACCTCTATCGCCATCTCTTCCTTCTCTCCTCTCTTTCTTCCCGTTCTCTCCTCTTCCTAGCTCCCCTTTCTCTTTTGCAAGCCTTTCTGCCTGGATACATTTGGGAATTTCTGAAGAAGCCCTGTTTGTCCTCACATGTGACCACACACATGTGTTGCATATGTATCATGATCATTGGTGTCCAACTCCAGTGTGCACAAGCCTATAGATGGATACACTCATACAGTACCGGCATTTCAAACATATCTTAGAACTCTCATAACATCGAACATCAGGAGGTGGTTGAGGGACAGATGAGCATATCCAACCAAAACACCCAGAGAGAGACCTTGTCATTGTTTTATTGTTGATGATAATAACAAAACAAAGCATCGGGGCGTTACAGAGCAGCAGCACTTTATTGGGCCCTCCAGGCACCCTTCTTCCCCCTCCCCCACAGTTACCAGAGAGGTACTCCACAAACACAAACCTCCCAGTTCAACATCAGAATGCACCAGGAAAATATGAGGCTGGGTATGATGGTGCATGCTTGCTGTCCCAGAACTCAGGAGCATGAGGCCAAAGAATTGCCATGAGTTCTACACCAACTTGGGCTGCATATGAAACTCTCTCGTGCAAAAAAAAATTTTTTTTTTCACAATTCCAGCTTAAAAAAAAAAAAAGATCTAAATCTGTTTCGGAAAAAGATGCATTTCTATGCAGGTAGAATGGTACCATGCCACACAAGACATTTCATCCTAGAAACTGAAGAAGACGTTGCCTTACTTGTAAACAGAGTTAATTTGAGATTGTACTATGTTTGATAATCGGTTGAGCTTAAAGTAGGGAGACTAGTTCAGAGTACCTAGGTGCATCATCCACTGTAATTACAAGCAAGCATTCTTAAAAGAGGAGAGTAAGAACAGAGGAGGCAACAAGAGAGCTAGTAGCACAAGAAGTTCTCAGACTGACATTGCTGGTATATATATGATGTGTCTGTATGAAAGCATACAGGGGAAGGTCATCAGAAGAGGTTATCATATCTCCTGAAGCTGGACTCAAAAGCAGTTGTGAGTCACCCAGTGTGGGTGCTGGGAACCTAACTCAGGTCCTCTGCAGCAAGTACTCTGTGCTGGCTAGTTTTATGTCAGCTTGACACAAGCTAAAATTGCTGGAGCAGAGGGAACATCAGCTGAGAAAATGCCAGCATAAGATTCAGCTGTAGGGGGACCGGGCAGTGGTGGTGATGGCGCACACCTTTAATCCCAGCACTTGGGAGGCAGAGGCAGGCAGATTTCTGAGTTCAAGGCCAGCCTGGTCTACAGAGTGAGTTCCAGGATAGCCAGGGCTACACAGAGAAAGCCTGTCTCAAAAAAAAAAAAAAAAAAAAAAAAAGATTCAGCTGTAGGGCATTTTCATGATTAGAGGCCATGAGGGGGAGGCGGCCATGTGAGGGAGGTGGGCTGGTGGTGCTGAGTTCTATAGGAAATTAGGTGAAAGAAGCTGGAGACGCAAGCCAGGAAGCAGCACTCCTCCGCAGCCTCTGCATCTGCTCTTGCCTCCAGGTTCCTATCCTGCTTGAGTTCTTGTCCTCACTGCTTTTGATGATAAACTGTTATATGGAAGTATGGGCAAATAAACCCTTTCCTCCTCATGTAGTTCGGTCACGGTGTTTCACCACAGCAGTAGTAACCCTAACAGTGACACATAAACCGTCTCTCCAGCCCCCTTACATTGCTGGCGTTGACAGTTGAGGAAGGACACCATGATGCAAAGAAACAGCAACAACTAAGAGAAGGGATTATCTACTCAATGATCCATTAGGAGCCATGTCCTGCTGAGACCTTAATTTTATCCCAGTGAGACCCTTTACAGACTGATGGACTAAAGAATTAAAAGACAGAAATGTGAGGGCTGGAAAGATGGTTGCACAGTTAAAGGTGTCTGCTACTCCTCCAAGGGACCTGAATTAGGGCCAGAGCCCACATCAGATGACTCACAAGCAGGTGTAACTTAAGATCTTCTGGGCACCCACACATGTGGCATATATTTACACACACACACACACAATTTTAATTAAAAAAGATGAGCTAGGGATGTGACTCAATGGTGTAGGGCTTTCTGTGAATGCACAAGGCTCTGGGTTAGATCCCCAGCAGTGCAATAACAAACAAAACAATCATGTGTGTCAAAAAACACTAAACATTGTGGTATGTTTATTGCAGAAGCTATAAGAAATTTTACACACACACACACACATACACACTAGTCCCTTCTTCTTGTCTCTTGCCTTTGGGGTCTGTATTTGTGTGTTTGTTATTGTTAACTTTATTTTGTTTGAGACATAGTCTTTCTATGTAGCCCCAGGCTGACCTAAATTTGCTATGTAGCCCATATTAGCCTCAAACTTGAAATCTTCTTACCACAGCATAGTTGAATGCTAGGATCACAGGTATGTAACACCATACTACACCATGTACATCTGTTTTATTCTGATATCTGGATTTTTCTGCTTTTCTTCACTGCCTTGTTAGTCCTCCTTTGTCTCCTTGTCCTCTTCTTCCCCCTCTTCCTCTCCTCCTCTCCTCCTCTTCTTTTTCTTTTTTT
This sequence comes from Apodemus sylvaticus, assembly GCF_947179515.1. Taxonomy (NCBI): domain Eukaryota; kingdom Metazoa; phylum Chordata; class Mammalia; order Rodentia; family Muridae; genus Apodemus; species Apodemus sylvaticus. Next base: position 900,582 of record NC_067490.1, read on the forward strand.
GTAAAACAGGGTCTAGCTGTCCCAGAACTTAGTATGTAAAGCAAGCTGGCCTCGAACTCACAGAGACCCAGCTTGCTGCTGCCTCCTAAATGGGACTTTAAAGGCATGTGACACTATGTTCAGATGGATTATTTCATTATATTGACTCTACCTTCAACAGCTCTTAACAGAGGTCTTTCTGGATGTGGGCCTGGAGTATCAGAGAAACACTCTGAGTCCCTTCAGTCCAAGTGCCTTGCTGTGGCTCTCAAGGTCTTATCTTGACAGTGCTTTATTTGGACACTGAAACACCAAGGAAGCTTAAGTTTCTGATTCCCTGGGTGACACGTCCAACCAATGAACCAAAACCTCTGGACGTGAGTGAGTGACAGACGTCAGCAGCGTTCGAGCTCTTGCATGAGGTCTTGCATCAGGAGTCTGCAGTAGACCCATCCCTCCTGTTTTGTTTCTTCTGCTCTGGTTGCAGTGATTTTCAGTTTCCTGTTCCTTGAATGTTCCAAGGCGGATCTAGATGAACAGTCTCAGCATTTACTGTTCCTTCACTTTAGAGAAAGCTTCTAATATCCCTCCCCATCTTCTCATTCAGGTCTCAATGCAAAGACAACATAGTCGGAGAAGAATCTTGCTTTCCAGTATTAGGGATGAATGCCACGGTCTCACACTTGCTGGGGAAGTAATTTTGTTTGTTTGTTTGTTTGTTTATTCGAGACAGGGTTTCTCTGTGTAGCCCTGACTGTCCTGGAACTTTCTCTGTAGACCAGGCTGGCCTCGAACTCAGAAATCCGCCTGCCTCTGCCTCCCAAGTGCTGGGATTAAAGGTGTGCGACATCACCACCCAGCAGGTAAGTAATTTATTATTGAGCTATATCTCCAGCCTCAGAGAAGGCTTTATCTATTAGCATTTACTTATTTATTTTTAAATTAATCTGTAGATGTGTGTGCCTGCATGAATATATGTGCACATAATCATGGATGTACAGAAGTCAGAGGCTGTCCAATCCCCTGGATCTAGAGTTATAGGCACTTGGTGTGGATGCTGAGAACCAAACCTTAGCTGTTACAAGAGCAGTAAGCTCTCTTACCCACTGAACTGTATCTCCAGCCTTAATACCACATATATTTCAAGTCATTTTTCTCAAAGAAATTAATTATCTTTTTAAATTTTTATCTTCATTATTTTTTTAAAGATTTATTTATTTTATTTATTATTATATGTAAGTACACTGAAGCTGTCTTCAGACACTCCAGAAGAGGGCATCAGATCTTGTTAGGATGGTTGTGAGCCACCATGTGATTGCTGGGATTTGAACTCGGGACCTTCGGAAGGGCAGTCAGTGCTCTTAACCGCTGAGCCACCTCACCAGCCCATCTTCATCATTTTTATCTTGGTCTCCAATACTCTATTTACCCATTTTTACTTCTATCCAACAGATGGCAAGTCCCACAGGAGCAGGGATGTATTCTTCATGTTCACAACTGTCTGACACACACTTGGCCCAATGCCCAGCACAGTATCTCAATGCCTCTCTCTGCTCAGTGTTGGATTACTCATCTTTTTGTTTGTTTGTTTTGGGGTTTTTTTTTTGTTTGTTTTGTTTTGTTTTGAGACAGGGTTTCTCTGTGTAACCCTGGCTGTCCTGGAACTCACTCTGTAAACCAGGCTGGCCTCGAACTCAGAAATCTGAGGAAGGCCTGCCTCTGCCTTCCAAGTGCTGGGATTAAAGGCGTGCGTCACCCCCTGGAGGATTACTCATTGCTGATTGGGCAAAGTGAGAAGATCCTCCTTTGAATGACTTCTCATCCCATCTAAGTGCCAGACAAAGACACTCTTATCAATTACTAATCCTTCCTCAATGCCAGGTGCCAGGGATGGTGCTGGAGAATGCTTGGGTGCTAGAAGAACTGGAGCTCATTCTGTTGCAGAAACACACAACTAGCTGTTACTTTCCTACTGTAGCCAGGTGGTGCGGACTTTCTCAACCTTCACAGCCTGGTTTCCAAATGTTCATACCCGATGGTTCTAGGACATGGGTAAAGGAAAAGGCATTTGGACCTGGACTCTGCCAGGAACATTTTACTTCTCAAGACCTTCTCTCTCTCTCTCTAGATGCCCTAATGAGTTTACCTTATTAAAGATCCTCTGATCCTCCCCAGAGTTCATTCTATGACCATAAGCAGAGAGTTGAGTGTGTGTGTGTGTGTGTGTGTGTGTGTGTGTGTGTGTGTTGGCTTGGTTTGGCTTACTCCAGTTGACTGTAACAGAATCCCACCTCTCCTTAAAACAGGTGCCTCCTACACAACTGTTCCCACCTCTTTCAGGATGCCTGCTTATGATGCCGTGATACAGCACAGTACCTCTGCTTGCTACTGAGGAGTGTTCCAAGTCAGATAGGCCCTCTCTTTTTCTTTCTCCTTCCTGCTCTTTTCTTCACCCCTTTTGTTTATCCCTCAGTCTGTCTTTCCTCTGTATCAGTAACAGCTCATCTTTTTAAAAAAATGTCTAAGTGTTTAAGCCTTCAAGGAGGGGAGGTAGGCATGAAGAGGTGTTTGGGAGAATGATCATAGAACAGTCATAGTCCCTGCCCTTAGAAAGTGAGATAAGGCAGGTAAAGTATATTCATGACCACCCCAAATCTATCATTACTAAATTAGGGAGTGTAATAAGACAGATAAAGTGTCTCCATCCCCAAGTATACTGGGATGAGGGGTGGATTGAGAGTTCTTTCCATAGACAGATTAGAGGACAGGAGGAAGTGATTTCAGAAAATTCTCCTGGAGGAAATGACCTGTAAATAGAAGGGCTGAGTTGATGTGAGAGGACAGTGTGTGTGTGTGTGGGGGGGGGGGGGGAACTGAGCAAAGAATTTCTCTACTGAAGGTGGTAAAAGAAGACCCATGAGAAAAAGAATCAAAACAGGCCAGTGCTACAATCCTTTCTCAGCTCTTGTTCATGGTGGTCTTTCTTCCTTCAATGACACCTCAGTAACTGTTCATTTTAAAGAAAAGAATGTGCAGCATTCAGTATTCTTTTGTATACTTGGAAGTTCTCTGGAGCAACTGTTGTAAGGGCTCAGAGTAGACTCTCTCCTGACTGATGTGTAGCTTCAGAAGGGTGGAGGGTTGAGGGGCGTGCATTGAAGGGCACATTCTCTCTCTCCTTTCCTTTCTTTTCTGTCCCTCTTTACAAACCTTCCCTTCTTCTTTTGAGAAGTTCCCCTGAGAGTCGGGTGTTCATTATCCTGGATTCTCATTTACTCCCTTCCTGCCAATAACTTCCCTGTTGGTATCATGAATGCTCCTTTATCCAACCTCTAAATATTTGCTCTCCATTCCCCTCTCTCTTCAGTGTTTTACAGCCCTTCCATTTTTCACAGCCTCTTAGCAGTATTCCATAAAAAGTTGACAATTCATGCACTCGTCACACTGCATCTTTCAAGAACCACTTTTTAAAGTGTATTCCTAGCACTGTCGGAGGAGATGGGGGTACAAAGGAGAAGTCAGAGCAGGTTTCCTGTCCTTGGGCAATTTAAATTGTATTGGCAGAAACTAATAATAAGCAAGTAAACAGGTAAATTAGCAAGATAATTATAGATTATAACTGCTTTGAGGAATATAAAGAGGCTAATATACCAGGAATTAACTGGAGGAGGCACGAAGTAGCTTTAATGGGATAATAGTTGGAGCTCGGCTGACATTTGAGCTGAGCTCTGACTGATGAGAGGGACCCATAGGGAGAAGATCTGGGGAAGAGTCACCTTGGTAGTAGCCTTGTAACTGACTGAGAAGGTTCAACATGGGATAGGAAAGATACCAGAAGCAGTATCTTAGGGTCAGGATAAGAACTTTGCTTTGTTCTGAGCCTTAAGTGGAGAAATTATCTGACCTAGGTCTTCTGTATCTAGAAGTTCATCGTTCTCTAGCCTCTTTGTTTCTTTTCTAATCCTGGGTTTTCCATGGCATTTACACACAGGTGGACATCTCTCTTTCATACTCACCTCATCATCTTCCAAATAAACAAGTTTTATTTATTTATTTATTTATTTATTTATTTAGCACCTGCCCAAGGTCTCTAAATATACCACATGTAGCTGATTTAATCTGGCTCCCGATCATTAGAGATCATAAGATAACAGATACATAAATGGGAAAACCTTTCTAATTTTCATCCCTTGGGAGTGAAGAAGTAGGTTTCTTTCTGTCTCATTGGCAGCTGTTTCAGATATTCATAACATATGATATGCCCAGTGTTGGAATCCAGGAATCACAGGAAACAAAAGGAGCAAAGAAGTCCATGCGCAGAGACATTGGACTTGATGCCCCAGCAGCAATAGGGACCCTCACCAGGGCTGGAGATGTAGCCCAGTGACACAGCTACTTGTCAAATATGTATAAGGCTCTGGGTTCAACCACAGTCATAAAAGAAGAAACAAGCACTGGCTATTAAACAATCACACATGAGATCAAGTACACAGTGATGTGAGCTGTATCAAGTCAGGCTCAGGGTAGGAAGCAGAAGCCCAGTGGGCATTCTAAAGAGTGAGAGATTTACCTCAGGGAACTAGATGATGATAAAAACATTGAAAGGTATGAAAGATTCAAAGTCATGAAGTCACAACTAGATCCTAAGCATCTTAAGGGACACTTCATGATCAATCCCCATCAGTCAGAATTTTCAGGTACTCTAGCATAACACACTGTCCCCCCCTGCCCTGCCACCAACCTCTCATGTCTACTGGGACGTGTCCATCTTCCTCTGAAGGACAATGACCTCTTCTGTACTTTTGCTTCTCAAACTCATACAAGTTCAGATATTTGGGATAACTTTAATTTACATCCAGGAGTTCTAGCCTCAAAGAACTTCTGAGAAGTGAAGTGTTGTAATTTTAATTTCTTCAACTAAAAAAGGACTGAAGTATGGAAATAAGAAATAAGGCGTCTAGCTCAATTTGAGTTCCGGATAATGAAGATGTGAATATAGGTGTTCTGGAAATATTACCTGGAACATAGTTATTGTTCTAGACAGAGATCGATCTGTCTCTGCCTCTCGAGTACTGGAATTAAAGGCATACTCCAAAAGAGATGAGTTCTTAAGTTTGTATCCACACCAATGCTATGACTGAAACACTTATGACTGAAAGCTCTTCATGAACTTTAGCTATCTGGATGTAGAGGAGATAAGTGGTAGGAATTCCAGTTTCTGTCAGACATCTGTGTGTGAGTACTGTGTCCTTCCTGTGGAAAATTCTTTACTGTGGCCTCACCTGCTCTGCTCTTCCAGTTCCTGAGCATTCGCTTTACAAATCCATCACATAAATTTTTTTGCGCTTGACAAGTTATATCAGCACTCAGACAGTTTCAAATTTGAGAGTGTTTGCAATTTTAGATTTTTTTGAATTAGGAATGATAATGACCAATCTGTATCTTCCTTCCTGGGAAGGAGAACAAGGAATACTGGGCATGGCACCTTAATTACAATTTCAGTAGGTAATAAACAAAGCTTGGATGAGGACAGGGGGAGGAGTTAATTGCTCACCTGTAGGAAGCTTTTCAGGATGGAGGGAACAGCTCTGAAGAAGAAGGTGCTGAGGCATTAGGATGCAGCACACAGATCACAGGGCTACAGCCGAGGGAATGTTAACGAGGTGACCTGAGGCAGGGCCTTGGCACCACTGTAAGGACTTTCTTTAATGGGGTTGGGGTGATGGGATGGAGCCAACTGCACTGGTGGCAGTGGCACCATTGCCAATTGGATTGGATGTGGTGTGAGAGCAGATGAGGAGTTGAGAAGAAATGGGTTGGCCTGGGATCAGAGAGGATGTAGCTATCAGCAGCTTAGGTGAGGAAGACTGTGAATGAAGATGAAGAGTCAAATGTTAAGGGGCTAAAGAGGTGTCTCAGAGGCTGAGAAAATGGGGTTCAGTTCCCAGAACCCAGAATGGGTGGCTCACAACTACCTGTAAGCCAAGTTCCAGAAGATTCAACAGCTCTATGGGCACCTTAACTAACATGGTACACACACAGACTAGCAGGCACATATACACATAAAATTCTTTAACAATCAATGTTTTTTTAAAAAAAGAGTTAAAGATTAAACTAGAGCCTGGTGGTGGTGGTGTAGGCCTGTAATCCCAGCACTCTGGGAGGCAGAGGTAGGCAGATTTCTGAGTTTGAGGCCAGCCTGGTCTACAGAGTGAGTTCCAGGACAGCCAGAGCTACACAGAGAAGCCACGTCTTGAAAAAACCAAATCCAAAAAACCAAAAAGAAAAAAAAAAGATTAAACTAGACATAATGGCACACACCTCTGTCATTATAACTGAGAAGCTGAGACAGAAACCATTAAGCACATGGCATTATGGGTAGTAGTGAAACCAAAATAGTCCTTATTAACACTAGCCATTTATAATTTTCAGGTGTTTTAAAAATTTTTTCTGCTCTCCAACCTGGTTCACAAGAGTCTAAGCATATCCTTTATTGTAAGAAACCTGGAAGTCAGGCAGAATAGGAAGCTCATTTGCACAAGATCAGAGTCAACATCAACCTTAGGGACACAGCAGACAGTAGTACTGCTCCCATAATGTTAAACCTTGACTCCTGACTCCCGGGGATATAATGACTCAAACAACAGGGACCTGGGCTGTGAGTCAGAAACATGAAAGAAACATGAAGCAGAGAAGGCTGGCTGGAGAAAGAGCTGGCAACCCGGAGAGTAACCTAGACAAGCCTCTTGAGCTGAGAGCAAGCCTATCTATGTACTTCTGGGTCTTGGCCCAAAGAACCAACTCTCCCTCCCTCTTTCCTTCCACTTCCCTGATGACTTGTCACCAAAGTATCACAGGCATGCTGTTGGCAGCCAGCCTGGCAATTAGTGCAGGAGCCTCTCCCTTTGACTTCCTCTAGTACCGAGCCTCCAGAGATCCCCCAACTCACCCCTCCAGCCCTGCCCAATCTTAAGTTGCATCTCTGGAAGTAAACATTGGCCTCAGGACCTGCCTAGGCCTCTCAACTCCCCTCCTGGATCCCCTCCTGGCACCGAGATAACATCTGGCACCCTTTTATCTACCATCTCAGAACACTTTTGTGAGCATCTTTGAAACCTGGGTTTGGTAGTTGGGGCCACACCCATGCTGCTCCCTGTCCCAGGGGGGCATGAGAGGCATGAAGGAGGGACTTCAGAGAAGCAGAGGAAATGGAGCTTACAAAAGTCTGTGAGGTGGTTCCAACAAAGCTGTGAAGAGCTGCTAGTGGGAGGAGAAAGGTGAGGTGGACACTGAGAAGGGACTTTAGGAAGAGAGTGCCCACCAAGGCAGATGGAAAGCAGAAGGCAAGGAACAACTACACCAGAAACAAATACAGCACCAGCAGGGGAGAAGAGTCTGGCAGAGTGGTTTGAATCTGGGAAGGAGTTGTTACAGTTGGAGAAGAGACAACAGTGTTTTACATTGCTACAACACTTTCAGTCTTCATTCCACATTCATCATGGATATCATCATTCCCATTTTAGAGATCACAGATGGAGGAATCCAGTCTGAGAAAGATGACATGCATCATGTGGCTAGTAAGAATAAGACTTTTCTCTCATTCTCTCTGGGGAGGAGGAGACTGGCTGACCAAGTAACTTCCTTGTCAAGCGCTAGCCCAATAAGGGACTTTGTTTCAAAAAACACAGTAACTTTGTTTCAAAATAAAAGACTTTGTTTCAAAAAACAAGGTGGCTTTCTTTCAAAAGAAGAGACTTTGTTTCAAAAAAAAAAGCAAACTCCTGAGAAATGACAGGTAAGGTAGATGGTGTACACACACACACACACACACACACACACACACACACAAACACACACACACACACACACACACAGGAAAAAAGCTGGACCTGATGGCTCATATTTTGAATGTTAGCACTTCAGAGATAGAGGCAGGCTAGCCAAGGCTACATAGAGAAACCTTGTATCACAAAACCAATTTACCAATTTTTTTAAAGGAGATTTATCTTCCCCCCCCCCCCCCTATTACAGCAGTGTCTGTTACTGGAGAGAATAGACATCATTCTGTCCCACCACCATCACCACCCTTTTGAAGAACCTGGTCTAGTTTTAGCCAAGGCTGGCCTTGAACTCTTGATCCTGTTAACTTCACTGCTCAAGTGCTGGGTCTGTGCTACCATACCTGGTTCTTCCCCCACCAAGCAGTCTAAGACACATTGCCTTCCAAAGACTGAGCTAGTTGTCAAGAAGTGATGTGATATAAGTGAGCAAAACAGATAGGGGTGTGGCCCAGGGCTAGAGGGCTTCTCTGGGGGAGGGAAGTTTAGAAAAGCTTCCCGGGGGAAGTCTGGGAAAGGGAAATGCACCAGAGGACAGTGGGAGGAGGCAGGAGAGGGCCTGTCAGGCAAAAGCCAGCAAGCAGAGTGTGTGGGAGAACTGCGTACATTCAAAGAAAATAAAAGAGGGTGTGAAGGGAGCTGGAAAGAGAATCTACAGAAATAATTTGGAGACAGTAACATTAAATTTATGATCTATTTAAAACCATCGAGAGCTGCTGTGTGTGTGTGTGTGTGTGTGTGTGTTGGGGCTTACAATCACAGTGTTATGGGATATTTTATTATGTTGGAGATGCTGAGAACCTTGGTGAAATAAAGAACATTTCGTGACCATTCCCCATATGCCAGGCAATATGTAAAGCACTTTTATGAACATTACTCAAATTGAATCTGTGCTGCAGTTAAAAGTGAGGAGGAGCTTGGAACATAGTTGTGTGGTAGAACAGGCACTTAACCTGTATGAAGCCCTGGATTTCATCCCCCACACCAAAGCTAAGCAAACAAACCAATAAAAGAGAGTGAGGAAAACTCCTGTGGGTTGACATGAGAAGAGCCCTAGGACGCACCGATAAAAGAACAAAGCACAAGGTTAAAAGAACTATGTGCTATGAGTTATGGCCCATCCTACGGAAGCACACACAAGCGATGGCTTTGGTTTGGAGCAAAAGGGAGTCTAGAGCTCAGACATCTGTGACAGAAGGTACATTGGAGGTGGATGGGAGAGGATTAGTGTGTGTTGACGGTGGCACTTCATGTCTGGGCCTGGCACCAAGAAGCGCTTGGTTGGGGCTGGGTGCTTTTTGTTCCTTTACCATGGACAAGCCTTCGTTTTTAATTTAATTAAGAAAAAATTCTTGGAACTGGGTGATCCTTCTTTCTAAGCCTCATGAGTGCTGGGACTGTAGGTGTATGCCACCAGGTACAGCCCAGACAGTTTCAAAGTGTGGCTGAAATGCAGTCTGACGAAACACATTACATAGATGATTCTGGCTCCAGGTAGAGAGCAGATGGGTGGGGGTGTGAGAGAGCAGAAGGGTGCGCAGGCTGGACTGTGGGGAAGCAGAGGGGGAGGAAGGGAGTGTGTGACTCTCACCTGAAGGGGTGGCTGAGTGGTGGATCCCTCCTGACTGGGGCATAAGGACCACACAGCACAACTGATTATTTTCAGATTTTGAATAGAAGAAGTAATATGTAGAAATAAATGTCAAATAATTTGGAAGAAGTAAGTAGAAAAGCATAGCAATTCTTTCAACACCTTTATCTGATTTGGAGTGGTTTTTTTTTTTCTTTTTTGCATTAAATTCTCAGTTCGTAACTATCAGAATTATATTAGTAGTCTCTACTACTTTAAACTCTTTCATCTGATTTAGGGTGTTTTATTTTTTTGTTTGTTATTTAATTCTCAGCCTGTAACTATCAGAGTTATATTTTAACATTAGCCCTTTCAATTTTCACCATTATTGATAAATTCACTTTTAGGAAAGATATAGTAGCCATTAAATTAAGAGAAAATTATCTCATTTAACTCACAAACATTTTCCCATCCTCATTTTCTTACTTTTTTTTTTTTTTTTTTTTTTTTGGTTTTTCGAGACAGGGTTCCTCTGTGTAGCCCTGGCTGTCCTGGAACTCACTCTGTAGACCAGGCTGGCCTCAAACTCAGAAATCTGCCTGCCTCTGCCTTCCAAGTGCTGGGATTAAAGGCGTGTACCACCACTGCCCAGCCTCATTTTCTTATTTAAAGCTGTTTCAAAAGCATGTGTATCTATTCTTAATCATCCATATAAACACATGAAAAGAAACAGAAAAAAAAGTCCTTTGAGACCTCAACCAATTGTTATTCAAGAAGACAGTAGTTAAAGGAGACTTTCATTCTTCCAGTTCAAATTCCTTATCAGTGAATACACACATTAATTACTCTCATAGGCTGGGCAGTGGTGGCACACGCCTTTAATCCTAGCACTTGGCAGGCAGAGGCAGGTGGATTTCTGAGGCCAGCCTGGTCTACAGAGTGAGTTCCAGGACAGCCAGAAGTACACAGAGAAACCCTGTCTCAATGCCCCCCCCCCAAATTACTCTCATAGTTAAAAAGAATCCACACAGTAATACTAAAAGGTAATTATTTCACGTGGCTCACAGATTTGAGGAATTTATTCAAGGTTTTACAATAAGCGAATATATCTGATTAAACATACTTTTAGATGTGACCCTAAAGGAAGAAAATCCAGGGCAAGAAGACCTGAAAAAGGAATCCAGGAGTGTGTGTGTGTGTGTGTGTGTGTGTGTGTGTGTGTTTAGGGAGGTATGTTTGGAGAGCTTCAGGAGACTGAGACAGGAGTTTGAGAGCAGCCTGAGGTACGTAGCAAGACTTTATCAAGAAAGAAAGGAAGAAAGTAATAAAGAAACAAAAGAAAAAGAAACAAACAACAAAAAATAAAGAAGAGAGGAAGGAAGGAAGGAAGGAAGAATAGAAAGAGAGAAAGAATTAGAGGGCCAAACTTTGGTTAGAAAGGAATAATGAAGACAGAACAGCAAACAGCATAGCTGTTTGGTTTAAATGTTAAAGGACACTTGAGGATTATACTAGGGAAAGAGTCATCAACAGTCAAGAGCACTGCACGGAAGGGTGACAGGTCATGGCCCCACATCCTTAGGGAGCTCAGGAGCCAGGCATGTGCCGGCTGTTGATTTACCCTACAGTGAGTCACGGGATCCCTGAAACTGACAACCAGGGTGAGGTCACCACCCCACAAGACAAGAGGCAGAAACAAGAAGGCCCTCTCAGACTGAGGAGATGAACCTGTCTGGTCAGAGGCCACGATCCCAAAACCAACAAAGAATTCATATCTGACAGGTTTTCCTTGGGGCTCAAATGAATAAGTAGGTCTGGGAGTTACTGGGAGCTGTGACAAACAACTTTGCCAAAAAGATAAGCTACAGTCTGCCCTGGGAGAACAAGACATATTAGGCAGGAGAGGTGGCCAGGTTACAGAGCCAGCAGTTGTAATCATAACCTAGTTTCCACAGCATCACCTGAACCCTTTCATGGACAAAGAAGTGGTGACCTTGGAGATTGAAAGTGTATGTCCTTGGGCTGGAGAGACAGTTGGTGGTTGGGAGCACTGTTTGATTTTCCAGAGGACCCAGGTTTGATTCTCAGCATTGACATGGTAGTTCACCAGCCATCAGTAATTCCAGACTCATATGCAATAAATAAATAAATAAATAAATAAATAAATAAATAAATAAGGTACCCTGATTCCGGGAACATGCCTTTAATCCCAGCACTTGAGAGACAGGCAGGTTTCTGAGTTCGAGGCCAGCCTGGGCTACAGAGCAGAGTGAGTTCCAGGACAGCCAGGGCTATACAGAAAAGTCCTGTTTTGAAAAAGCCAACACACACACACACACACACACACACATTTAAGCAAAGAAAATGTCTGGCCTCTGACATAAGGTTTTATCGCCATGTTGGAGAGTTCTTACAACTGAGTCAATTCTACAAGTATAAACACATATGTCCTAACCACATTAATTCATTTCCTCATCTCCCCACTGAAGACTCTGCTATTCAGAATTTGGCTGAGGAATAGCAAGGTGGCTCAGTAGAGAAAGATGCTTGTTGCACAAACGTAAAGACTGAGTCCAATCATCAAACGCCCCTAACTATTACTACTATTACTAAATAAATAAAACAATTTGTTTTTCAAAGAAGGGGAATGACAATCACCTTAAGCCCTGTCCTCTTGTACATAAACTCTCCTATATAATGCTAGTCTTGGACAAGCTTACTCAGAGACCAGAATACAGTCATAGCAAGGTCATGATCACATGATTAGTGATCCACACAATAAGTACCAAACAACTCTCCTCTCAAACCAAAGGAAAATAATATTTTGACCAATTTTTAAAATGACTGCCACCTTTATTTCTTAGTCAATTATAACCTTACCTTCATTATAGTCTTCCCTATGTATAGATGAAATTGCTTGAGATATTCATTCTCATAATCTATGTTGTTTTCTGACAGCATTAATCTAAAGCACTCTCTTCTCATGTTTAGACCCACCAGAAAATCACCTGATTCACTCCCAACTCTAGGACAGGTTCTTACACTTACTAAGACGCCCCTAATTTCTAGTGAAGTGTAGTTTTATTCCCTGTAAGAAACACTAAAACCAGCTTGGGGAATCCTTCGCTGAGGACATCTTTCATACCCATTATTTTTTTTAATTTTCTGGGATGCGCAGAGAAGACCATGCTGGTGGGAGAAGATGGTACTAAGCAGGGCGTGGCGTCAGAAGAGACAGAGAAGCCATGGATTCACTCAGTTCATATTTACAAAGTTCTGGTGTGAGCCATAGACATTCAAAGTGTCAACGACAATAGTAAACATTGGCAAGATTCCCAGCTTTTAAGGATGTACTCAGTTGTGGTGTCAGGAAGAGACATATAAACAGATCATTGTTGTTTGTGGGCATATGTCACTGTGCCTGGGACACTGTGCCTGTGTCTCCATGCTCACCTAGGTAGGATGCTCACCTAAAGATCTGTGGAGAAGGAGGCAGGATCTAGGAAGGGTTCTCTGAGGAAGAAGAAATAGGAAGTCAGGTGTGATCAAGCACACACGAACTCTCATCATTCAGGGGTTGGAAGCTGGAGGATCAGGAGTTCAAGACTAGCCTCAGCTACACTGTAAAGCTGAGGCCTGGCTTTATAAAATTCTGCCTCAGACACAAACAACAAAACAGTAGGAGGAGGAACACACGCAGGTCAAGGGGATATTAGATATTTAGCAGTGTAGGGGATGAGCATTTGGTGCGATATGGTCTCTTAAGGTGAAGAATTGTAACTAGGCAGAGTGAATGATTAGGCTGGAGACACTTACAAACCCCAATAAGGACTGAGACCTTATCTTTTAGAGAAAGGAGATGTTAACACAAGCCCAGAGAATCCTGACATGATGACATTAGATTATAAGAAATCATTTTTATAATCTCTTTATACATATGGTTAATTTATTGCTGCTTTTCTGGGCCTTTGGACCTGCCTGAGCTCCATTTCACACACTCAGAGTAGAGAATTGAATTAGCCATGTCTCAGGAAAGGAAGAAACAGGCTTGGCCTGAGGACTTCCAGGACAGGATGGGGATGCTCTGTCCTAAGACTCTGTCTTCCTCTGCTTCTTTCAAAAAGCTTCAGCCATTCTTGTTCTTATCACTGAACAATACCTGCCAAAACCAGCTCACGAGAGGTCAGGCTTACTTTGACTAATCATGGTGGAGAAGACCCTGCTAAGGAGTTCATGGTGGAAAGATCGTGTGGCCGGGACTCCTCTTGGCCAACTGGAAAGCAGAGAAGGGATGTACTGGCTGGTTTTGTGTGTCAGCTTGACACAAGCTAGAGTTATCACAGAGAAAGGAGCCTCTCTTGAGGAAATGCCTCTATGAGATCCAGCTATAAGGCATTCTCTCGATTAGTGATCAAGGTAGGGAAGGCCCATTGTGGGTGGTACCATTCCTGGGCTTGTGGTCTCAGGTTCTATAAGAAAGCAGACTGAGCAAGCCAGGGGAAGCAAGCCAGTAAGTAACATCTCTCCATGGCTTCTGCATCAGCTCCTGCCTCCTGACCTGCTTGAGTTCCAGTCCTGACTTCCTTTAGTGATGAACAGCAATGTGGAAGTGTAAGCTGAATAAACCCTTTCCTCCCTAACTTGCTTCTTGGCCATGATGTTTGTGCAGGAGTGGAAACCCTGACCAAGACAAGGAGGGATGCCTCTGCTCAGCTGGCCTTCTTCTTTCTCTTTTTATTCAACCCAGGACCCCAGACCAGGACTACCACCCACATTAAGTGTGGATCTGTTTTCTTCAATGTAATAGTCTTTTAAAGATTTGTTTTTATTTATGTGCATGTATCTGTGTGAGTATATGACATATGCATGTTAGTGCCCAAGGGGCCCAGAAGAGGATGTCGAGTCCCTTGGTGCTGGCATTATAGGCAATTATGAGCTTTCTGACATGGTTACTAGGAACTTAACTGGGGTCCTCTGGGAGAGCAGAAAGTGCTTTTAAACTGTTGAGCAATCTCTTCATTCCTATTTAATAAAAAACAGTGTGTGTGTGTGTGTGTGTGTGTTGTACATCTGTGTCTGTACCCATATACGTAAGTACAAGTCAGAGGTTGAAGTCTCGTGTTGTCCTCGGTTCCTCTCAACATTGTTTTTTTTTTTTAAATCAGGTCTCTTACTGAATCTCGAGCTCACTAATGAGCCTGACAGGATAGCCAGCAAGACCCCAGGATTCTTCTTCTGTGTTTATCTCCCTGCACTGGCATTACAAGTTCAAAAGCTACCCCAGTCGCTAACATAAGTTCTTGAGTTCCAAACTCAGGTCTTCAGGCTTGAAAGGCAAGCACTTCACCCACTGAGCTATTTCCCCAGGCCCTCTGTCCCTCTGTGTAACTTTCTTTCTTTCTTTCTTTCTTTCTTTCTTTCTTTCTTTCTTTCTTTCTTTCTTTCTTTCTTTCTTTCTTTCTTTCTTCCTTCCTTCCTTCCTTCCTTCCTTCCATCCTTCCTTTCTTCCCCCCCCTCTCTCTCCTTCTTTCTTTCTTTTTTTTTTTTTTTTGATTTGTTTTTTTTTTTTTTTTTTTTTTTTTTTTTTGAGACAGGGTTTCTCTGTATAGTCCTGGCTGTTCTGGAACTCACTCTGTAGACCAGGCTGGCCTCACACTCAGAAATCTGCCTGCCTCTGCCTCCCAGAGTGCTGGGATTACAGGCGCCACCACTGGCCTGGCTCTGACTTTCTTTCTTTGTTTTTCTGTTTCTTTCTTTGTTTCTCTGTTTCATTGTTTGTTTGTTTCTTTCTTTGGTTTTTTTTAAGACACAGTTTCCCTGTGTGGCCTTGGCTGTCCTGGAACTCACTCTGTAGATCAGGAAAACCTTGAACTTACCCTCCCAAGTGCAGGGATCAAAGGCATGCACTACCACCACATCCCTGTACAACTTATTTTAAAATGCATGGAATTATTTGATGTACTAGGATAAAGGATTGTACACATGTGGTACACAGACATACATGCAAGCCAAACACTCATTCGTCTAAACATAACTTTAAAAAGCAGAAGGAGAAGGAGAAGAAAGGCATGGTGGCACGTGCCTTTCATCCCAGTGATCAGGAAGCAGAGGCAGGGGAATCTCTGTGAACTGGAGGCCAGCCTGGTTTATATAGTGAGCTCCAAAACAGCCAGGGCTAAATAGAGTGACCCTGTTTCAAAATAAAAAGATGGGGCACAGTGACACATACCTGAAATTTCAGCACCCAAGATGAAGAGAGATTGCTACAAGCTGGAAACCATTCTGATTTATATAGTAAGTTCATAACAGCTCTCTCACAAACAATTACAACAGAAAAAAGAAAAAAATGACAAAATTGGGAGGTGCGGATAGAACTGAGAGAACAAGAGAAGGAAAGGAAGTGCCTCATATCTGTTTCAAATCTCGTTTGTATTTCTCTGGCCCATAGCCAAGAATCAAAGCACATTTGATTAAATTAGGCTGCTGTTACTACGCTTATAGAACCAGTATTCTTTTCTCTGAGATGTCTCCAACAAGCATGCTAAAGACATCTAATGCACCCGAATAAAGCCAAAAATGACCTTCAACTTAACTTTATCAGCACTTCTCTTTCATACCTAGGAGTAGCTGGCACAGAGTGGTTGTAGTATAAAGGATCCAAGCCCACTTTCCGGTTTGAAAAAAACACCAAACCCACCAATCCCTGAGCTCAAAATCTCACCAGTCCCTGGGCTTGGCTTGAAATCTCACCAGTCTCCACCCTGAGTTTCTCCACCCAGGAAAACTCCTCTCCTAACAATTCCTATATAACTCTGCCTCCTGCTCAGTTCCCTGCCCCTCCTCTCTGCAGAGGCAACCACTCTTCCTCCCTTGTGGCCCCTAATAAATCTCTGTGAAGCTTTTTGTGCGGTGTACCTTACCTTTAGAGCTGCAACATATACATAAGGGGAACTTCCACCTCAGACAGAGCTGCAACACTTCCAATGTGGAAGCCCTCCCACTAGAGCTACCTCTGCATTGGGGACGCCTTTTCCTCAGAGCTGTAACACTTAAAGTGGTGGCACACACTGTAATCACAGCACTTGGAAGTTGGAGACAGGGAAAATCAGGTTCCAGGGCACCCTGAGCTACATGAGAACAAGCCTTAAAAACAAAACAAAGCAAAACAAACAAACAAACAAAAACAAAAACAAAAAACAGCTAGAGAGAGAGAGATGGCTCTGTGATGAAGAGAGTATACTGTTCTCTAGTTTGGTTCGCAGCACTCATATCAGGCAGTTTATAACCATCTATAGCTCCATGGGTTTTGATACTTTTTGGCTTCTGTAGGCACCTGTAACTCATGATCCTATGCCCATACAGAAATACATAAACACATACATAACTAAAAACAAACCTTAAAAATAAAACCCGTTGGGATAAACAATGTGCTTTGTAATGCAGCTTAAGGTTTCATTTACAGGTTTGCCTAAGAGAAATAAGTAAAGGGGCATTGAATCAGTTCGGTGGAGTATAGGCATTTGGAACCTGATGACCTGAGTTTGATCCCCAGAATCCACATGGTGGAAGGAGGAGACTGACTCCTCAGAACTGTCCTCTGACCCCTGCGCAAGCACAGTGGTATTCGATTGAACTCCCTGCCACATACCGAAGTAAATAAATACATGTAAAAACTAGTAAAAGGGAAATAAGTAAACTACGTCATTTTTAAAACTTAATTTTAAAGCTTTGCCTGACCTTTGGACCTGGTTGAAAATTATATCCTTTGAGCGATGTAACTTCAAAAGCCACAAAATCATGCACATAGCCATTGTTCAGACAGCTAGGTGTGTCTCTTAATGGCTGCACTTAAAATCTGAAGCATTATTCTTTCTTAATAAATCCCAGCCCTGCTTCATGCTGACTCGTCATCAATTCTTTTTTGTGGTGTAAGTCAAGATCCAAGCTTCACATTCATAGAGGTCCTTAAGAGAGGACCTCCAAGGGTACAGGTAATAGGGCTGAGTCTCTCCATACAGGAGTCCCTCCTGCAAAGTCCTATTTCCCTGAAGAATATCACAGCAATTCACCCTGACAAAATGAATAGGGAACAGGGAATCAAGAACAGATCTGGGCAGAGGAACTAGGTGACTTCAGGGCTTAAGAAGTCTGTGGGAATTCTGGGCATCTGGTTCCACATAGGGCCCAGCACTATGACCCTCTTCTCTTGATGGTTATACCAGTTTCCACCGGCTTCCTCAAGAGCAGGAGGGCTCCTGTTCACTCACTGTTACCCCCTTTGGAACTTACCTGCTTAATCCCACCATGCTGGTTCCCCTTTGATTGTAATTGCCTACCGGACAGGGATGGATATACTCCGGAGAGACAGACTCAGGCTTTCAGACTATTAAAAGGATGGACCCCAAGAATCTCCTGCTAAAGAAAAAGAAGTCTGAAGTTATGGGAAAGAAGAGGAAGTTGTCTCCTGCAAAATACTGACAACTTGTCAGATGACCTTGCTGGGGAGACTTAGGGTTGGGGACGACATTCTGAATGGGAAGCTTAGTTACACAGACCTCTTGCTTTCTGATTCAACACCATGTCAGGAATCTGGAGATGGGCGGGCTTAGGGAGGTGACTGGATCTCTGCCTCTCTTTCCAATATAGTCAGAGTGAATAAATCGACCTTTTTCTGTTTTCTGGTCTTAATTTGGTTCTTTTAATTGGCTTATTGAAGAAGGGAAGCTGAACATGGTTTGATGGGGCACAGTCTGTGACCCCCAAGTTAAGCAGCAGCATATTTTTCTACAAGGGAATGAATGTTAGCGTCATACAAGTCCCACACTGATATCGGTTGTAGCGGATCTGATAAAGATGACTGTTGTTTTGTTCTACAGCACTCAGACACTTGTGTTGGGGTCACAGAGGTGTGTCTTGATGGTCAGTTTCAAGATGGCTTTCACATATATGTTTTTGGAGAGTTTGGGGGATATTTGTGTGAGGGTGTTGTGATACCTAAACCTTCCAGAAGTGGTGAGGAGGAACAGAATGATGTCTCTGAAACACTTACTAAACTGCTAAGCCCTATAAACAAATGGCCATGTGGAGGAGAGGGGGATTCCCCCATGTTAATTTCCAGCCAAAACCCCGATGAATTGCTGTGATATTCTTCAGGGAAATAGGACTTTGCAGGAGGGACTTCTTCCCCACCCAGAGGGGTATCATGGTTCATCTCTATTCTCAACTTGACTGGATTTAGAGTCACCTGGGAGATTATTGAGAGACCCATGGCTACATCTGTGAGGACAATTGTCAAAGACAAGGAACTGAGATGGGCTTGACCTATGCCAAGTATGAGTGGCACCCTCCTGTCCTTTGGGGTTCAGGACTGGCAAAGGGTAGCTTGGAACAAGTGAACCAGACAGTCAACATGTCCCTCCCTCTGCCTCCTGGCTGTTCTATTTCACCACCACGGTGAACAGAAACTTCTGAAGCCCGGAACCAAATAAGCCTCTTGGATTTTGAAGTTCTTTCCGTCAGATATGTTGGCCATGGAGATAATAACAGTAAACAATACAGAACCAAGAATGTAGCTCAGTTGATAGTGTTAGCCTAGAATGCGTAAAGTCTGGGGCAGACTCCCCAGCGCTCCATAAGCAGGGTGTGGGCTGCAGGCCTGAGATCCCAGCACCCAAGAGATAAAGATAGGAAAATCGGAACTACAAAGTCTTCCTTGGCTACTCGGGGGACTGAAGGTCAGCCTGGACTAGAGACCCTACCTGGAAAATAACCAGGCTATCAAGATGGCTTAGTGGTTAAAGGCCACCAAGATTGACTGCCTGAGTTTGATCTGTTGGGCTCACATGATGGAAGGACAAACACTCACAAGTCGTCTCATGACCTGCACTTGTGTCCTGTAGCACGTATACATACAAATTTACAAATAAAATAAAAGTGTTTAAAACAGCAAAAAGGAAAAAGGAAAAAGGAATTAATACAGAGAAGTTTTTGTTCAGGTCTTGCATGGAAGACTTTTACATTAAAACAAGGTGATATCTCATTTTTTCTAGCTCAAACTCTCCACTGCAGGAGAAGAGGCTCCCTCTGTCTTCAGGTCCCGAGCAGACTTCCCAAGTACTGCCTAGTGAGGGCTGGCCTCAGGAGCTTGGGAGCTGCACACTTTACTTCAGGAAGGAAGCCTTCTTCCTGGGAAGGGTTTTCTGGCCCAAGATAATGGAGAGGGATTTCAAAGATCCTGGCCATTAGTAGCAAAGGAGAATTGGTATATGGTTTCATTGTTGTGTTAATCAACACTTCATTCACCGGGTGGGGATGGGTAGAGAACGGAGAGCTCAGGGTATTGGCCCACTGAGGTCCTGATACCAGCAAGGAGGCTAAAGTTCACTACTGCAGCCCTGAGGATGTACCTGGGCATTCAGACAGTCAGGGGGTGGTGCTGGAAGAGTTGTTTGCCAGTCTGGGCCTACATATCCCCAACCCAAGGCTGACCCTTCAACAGGCAAGTCAGGGCCACTTATGTAACCGCCACACCTTGCAGGCAACTTGGGGAACTGGACAGAGGAGCCTGGCCAGGGGCTGACTGAACCTCCTGGAATCCATACTCCAGGGCGGGCCTCCGTGCAGACACGCGCGCACCAGGCAGCCAAGAGGTCCGCCGCCGGCCACACCCCATACAGCCCAGCCACCGACCTAACCTGCCTCCCTTTAGCCCGCCCCTCACCGTCAGCCTAAGGGAATCTGGGCAGAAGGCAGCTTTGCACCCAGTGCTTTTGTAGTCCCTCCGGAGTCACCTTGATTTGCCATTTGCTGGAGGTTGAAGGTCGGTGGTAGAATCTTACCATTTTACTCTTTTGTGGACTCACCTAGAGAACAGGGCAGATTTAAATTAAATTCCCAGACTCACATGACAAGCTAGAAATAATGCAGGCTTTGGGAGTGACTGAGATTTCGGGAGAAAGCACACAGCCCTGGGAGAATCATTGGGTTCTAGTATGAGAAGGGAAGGCAGGTAGGTTTGCATTTAAAAATGAGCCAATTAGTCCAATCCATTCCAAGTGAAAATCAACCTTTGATGATAGCCAAAATTGTACCAGCATCTCTGAAAAGATGTCTGGGTTTTGGCTCAAGTTCAGTTTCAAATATTGGCTCTGGGAGACTGCGCGCGCGCGCGCGCGTGTGTGTGTGTGTGTGTGTGTGTGTGTGTGTGTACATGCATATATGCGCATGTGTGTGAATTTCTATTATGGAAAACTTCAAATTTCTCTATACATGTAGAGAAAATTGGGACTCGGTAGAAAGCTCAGCAGTTAGGAGGGCTTGCTGCTTTTTTGGAGGACCCAAGTTTGCTTCGCTGAACCATTTTGCATGCGCAGGCTGGCTGTGAGGGCTAAAGGGAGGTGGCTTAGGTTGCTGGCTGGGCAGTGCAGGAAGTGGCTGGCCGACCGACCTCACTGGACTGCCCAGCTCCGGTCTGCACAGAGGCCTGCCCCGTATCTGCCCAACCTGAGCACGGATCCCAGGAGACTCCCGTCAGCCCAGGCCGGGTTCCTCTGTGCATGTGCATGCAACATGGAGCAGCGAACTGAACTTGGGTCCTCTCTGCACTCCCCCCTCCACACACACAAATAACAACACATACATCTTTATTTTATTTGATTATAGAATTACAGACTTATTGAATACTACTTTCATTCCAGAAATTGAGAGGTAGATCTAGAAAGATTAGGAGTTCAAAGACAGTCTGGATTATATGAGACTGTGTCTTTAAAATCCTTTAAAACAGCAAACAAACAAACATCAAAACCCAACCCAGCCAAATCAAACCAAACCAACCAACTAAATACCACTGAGATGCATGATAAATAGAAGAATATAGTTGGTGTTCCCTTTTCATGAACCTTATAAAGTCGAATCACAATTCATCGTAGGGAGGCTCAAACAAGTTTGCTATTGCTTTTGGTTAGTTTATCCTTCCATATCTTTTAATTCGTGCTTCCTGCAGCAACTTTTTGTTTTTCTTCAGATGGTTCTCTGTCTTTATGAATGAACATGCCAAAGAGCTAATTTGTTTTTACAAAAATGTGAGCTTTATTGCAAAACATGTTGCAACCTTAAAAAAAAAAAAAAAAAAAGCACACCTGGGAGGCAGAGGCAGGTGGATTTCTGAGTTTGAGGCCAGCCTGGTCTACAGAGTGAGTTCCAGGACAACCAGGGCTATACAGAGAAACCCTGTCTCAAAAAAAACAAAGAAAAAAAAAAGCACACACCCAAATTAACCAGACTCAAACACTATATATCTCCATGAACTTCTATGCAGTTGGATAGTCATTTGAAACAGATGTTGTAGAGCTTCATTTTGGATTTTATGCTTTTAGCTACCAAATATATGTTAACACTTATCCACCACAAAAAAAAAATGGGAAAAACCATGACAGAGTTACAACTACAAAAGCAATTAATCTTATATTCTCTTTAGTACATCTATTCAGTCCTTCCTCAGTCCCTAATTATTTAGCATTTCTTGGGTTTTTTTCTACATGTTATACTGTACACACATGTACAAATAAAGAAACTTTAGGGCTAAAATACACCATGGATGAACTGGACTTAATATATGTATATAAACATATATTCCACCTGATGGACAGATATTTTCCTCAACAAACATGATTTTCCTATTCAAGTTTAGGGTAATTCATTATGCATAATTTATTTTCTTTTATGTAATATTTGTTAGGAAAAAAGTCCCTCATCTTTTAGGTTAAGAATCCTGGTTTTTGTTTTGTTTAATTTTTGTGTTTTGCTGTTTTGTTTTGTCTTGTTAGGGTTTCTCTCTGTAGCCCTGGCTGTCCTAGAACTAGCTCTGTAGACCAGGCGGACTTCAAACTCGGAGATTCACCTGCCTCTGCCTCTCGAGTGCTGGGATTAAGGCGTGCACCACTACTGCCTGAAGAATCCTGAGTCTTACTGACAGTAAGAACTCATTAAGTGGCTTGACGACATGGAGCAGTTAAAGACACTTTCTGCTCTTGCAAAGGACCCTGGTTCCATTCCCAACACCCACAGGAGATCTGACATCTCCAAAGGTACCTTGTAATGCATATATATATATATACACACATTAAACTCATACACACATTAAAACATCATTATTTGTTTTGTCCTACCATATGTATGTGTATTGGGCATAATGGTGCATAAGAACAGCTCCGAGAGCCAGCAAGGTGGTACAGCAGGTAAAGACACTTGCCACCAAGCCTAACAGTCTGAGTTCAACCACTGGTACTCTGGCCTCCACACCAGTGCCGTGGCTCGCACATAGACACACAAGTAGTATTTTTTTAAAAGAACTATACTAACATTATTACTATTGTGATTGAAAAGTTAAGAACTGCAATTGCTTTTATTTATATCTCATTAAAGATGTAGCATCAAATCTGTACATTTTAAAGTAACTTTTTTGTTATTTGGTGGGGTTTTTGTTGTTGTTATTGTTTGTTTTTTGTTTTGTTTTCTTTTGTTTGAGATGGAATCTCACTTTGCTGCCAAGCCAGTCTTGAACTTGTAGGTTCAACTATATTCCTCTCTCAAACTATTTGTGTAGCTGGGATTGCAGGTTTTCAAAAACCTAAAGTAATTTTAACTTCGCTCTGCTGTGTAAGCAGCCCAATACCCAGATAGGCTAATTTTGTCTCACGCGTCTACCCATGAGACAGTTCCTGGTTTTGTCTTTTTTAATTATTTTTACAAAATGATGTGAATATTTTACATTAAATCAGAGTTAGAAAGCTGGTTAGCAGTTAAGACTGCATATTGCTTTTCCAGAAGATCTGGGTCCAGTTCCCAGCATTCTAGTTGGGGTCTCAGGATCAACTCCAACTCCATGGGATCCAGTGTTCCTGGTGTTTGCCAAGAGCCAGCACCCATGTGCACACAACCACACTGGCACATAGATACACAATGATTAAAAATAAAATAAAATAAAACCCTTAAAAGTATCTATATGAAATCAAACTTTAAAATACCAAAGTAGATACATCTAAAAGCAATGAATTTCTCTTCTACTTAGTTTAATATTCCCTATAGGTAACTTACTAGGTTTTGGGTTATCCTTCTACTTACATAAGAGGCCTGGAAGGGATGTACTTCTGTTTGTAGAGAGCTTTTGTAGTATGCACAAAACTCTGGGTTTGGATTCTGCACATCTGTAATTTCAGCCATCCAGGAGGATGGACTGTAGCCATGAACCGAGTGCAAGGCCAACCTAAACTACAGGAGACATAAACAGCATGCCTATGTATATTGCTTTTCCTGTGTGAAAGGTGTAAAATGCTTGTCTGTTTCTGTGCCTCCTTTTAAAATTATCTTTAGAAGTTGTCTCTTAGGTGTATCCAATCTAACATTCAACAACAATAATAAACTTAACTAAAAACATTATGGAATTTGAGGAGAGGGGATTTTAAACTCAATTTTCCATTTCTCCAGGGTAAATGTTGCAGAGGACAACAGTACTTTGCAATGTTAAGAGGTTGCATATCCCTTAGGATGTCAGCACAGCCAGAGCTACTTGTAGCTACATTGTAATCTTTGCTCATCTACAAATTATCTTTAGCATCTTCCAGGTTGTCACACAGACCTGAAGGTTTTCAGGTCTCAAGAAAATATAGGGTCCAGATTGACCAATACCACACCCTCGGGGCTTCTGGGAAACAGGGCAGAAAAGAAAGGGCAAGGACAGCTGAGGTGCAGCCAGATTTCCAACGGCATCCATGTCTTCTTCACCCATAGCCTGTTGAAGTTTGACTGCTTCTAGTCATGTCCAAGAATTCTGAAGCACTGTGGTTAAGAACCTTGTGTTTAGAGTTGGGTGTGCTGACTTTAACCTGAGCTCTTGGGAGGCAGAGACGGGGGATCTCTGTAAGATTGAGGCCATCCTGGTCTACATAGCAAGCTCCAGGACAGCCAGGACTACTTGCAGTGGTTCTTAACCTTCCTAATGCTGTGACCCTTTAATACAGTTCCTCATGTTGTGGTGAAATAATAAATTATTTCATTGCTACTTAATAACTGAAATTTTGCTACTGTTATAAATCATAATGTAAATATCTGATACTCATTTGGCTCCCAAAGGGATTTCAACTCGTGGATTGAGAACTGCTGGCTTAGTCCCTGACTCTTAGGTATGTTTGTTTGTTTGCTTGTTGGTTTTTGGGTTGTTTTTTTTTGTTTGTTTGTTTGTTTGTTTTTTTCAAGACAGGGTTTCTCTGTAGATCCCTGACTGTTCTGGAACTCATTCTGTAGACCAGGCTGGCCTCAAACTCAGAAATCTGCCTGCCTTTGTCTCCCAAGTGCTGGGATTAAAGGCATGCGCCACCACCACCCGGCTGCTTGTTGGTTTTTTAAAAAGAGGCAATGGATATAGTGGTGTAAGCCCAGCCCTCAGGAGGCAGAGGCTGGTGAATCTCTTTGATTTCAAGGCCAGCCTGGTCTACAGATCAAGTACCAGTGAGTACCAGTACAGCCAAAATTATTTAATAGAGACACCCTGTCTTAAAAAGGGGGGGGGGGGGGGGGGAAGCAGCCTGGTGGTGGTGGTGCATGCCTGTAATCCCAGCACTCTGGGAGGCAGAGGCAGGCAGATTTCTGAGTTCGAGGCCAGCCTGGTCTACAAAGTAAGTTCTAGGACATCAAGGGCTATACAGAGAAACCCTGTCTCAAAAAACAAAACAAAACAAAAGCCAAAAAAACAAAACAAAACAAAAAAAAAAAAGAGGGGGAGGAAGAGGGAGAGGGAGAGAAGAACTTTCGTGTTTAGTCTTTGGGGCATTCAGGTATTAGTTTTCTTCTTGCCTAAAAGGCCTTTGTTAGGTCAATCCTAGAACCAAACATCTTCACCTGCATCATGAGGAAAGATGGAGGGCGTGGCAAGGAACCAACCAACTCCATAGAGTTGGAGAAGGAGAGGGATCAGGGTGATCTGGGTACTGGAAAAAGGAGGGAAACGACCTGATTAAATAGGAGTAAAAGGTGTATTTGTTTATGGTGGTATCATGAACTTTCCCACAGTCATGAGCCACTTAAACGTCAACTTTTTTTACGGCTGACCAGTAGGTTCTCCCAGGGATAGCTGTGAGTGGCTGTCATTTGGAGCCAGAGTTGTGAGCCTAGAAGCCATTCAGAGGCTTCACTTTCAGATGACAATTCAGAGACCACGCCTACCACGTAGGTCCCGCCTACTCTTCTTTCCCCAAAACCCCCAGAGCTCCGCCTCCCAGACCCTGTGACTAAAGGAGCTGCCTAGAGACCCCAGCAGGTGGGGCAAGTGACAGCACGGGGAGTCTAAGTATTTCCCTGAATCACCCTGATGGACTGACTGTCTTTAGGTCATGAGAGAAGATGAGGTCTGGAAGGGCAGAGGCTACATCCCAGGATTAACGGGGACTGAAGGAATATAAAGAAAAGGGACAGTGTTAATCCCAAAGATGGGGAGAAGAAAGACCACTACCCAAATTATCATAGCCAAATTAATTAAAGCAAGGAATTAATTAAAGCAAGCTGCTTTGTTTGTGTACATGGGCTGCCTGCCTCCAAGGCAGGGTTTAGTGGTCTGCCGTGAATGTGAGGAAGACACGCTCAGAGATAGAGGATTTCCAGTAGGTTGGATTACAGGAGCAGAAAGTAAGCACAAGTTAGTCCCCACCACCCCCACTCCCTAAAACAGAGACATGGCTTCAGGGTGGGCACAGTGAGGTAGTCCTGACAACAGGTCGACATAACGAAGTAGTCAAAGGCAGTCACATAACTTTCTGGAACAAAGGCAGGGTTGCAAGATGGCTATAAATAGCTTTTAAAAACAAACACAGGATTTTCGTCCTAGAAGAGACAGGACAGAACCATTTTCAGTTAAGGTTACAGGTGACATGGCCCAATCCTTGAGAAACCGAGGTTTAATCATAAACAGGAATCTCCTTTGTCTTTACCGTAAAATGTCTTTACGCCTAAGATGGCTGGCTGGACCTTCAACAACCCCAACCCTCCACCCCCAAGTCTTTAGTATTTTACTTTTCTGTGTTGTAGCTGGGGGTGTGAGAGAGCGGTTTGGTTTTAGTTGTTGTTGTTTTGTTGATTTCTTTTTGCTTGTTTGTTTGTTTCAAGTCGCAACCCAAATCCCATGGAAGTATTGCCCCCCTCTCCCAGTCTTAAAGTTTTGTTTCCTTGTCAGACCAAAATGGCCTAGAACCTGCACAGCTAATGATGACTTTGGACTCTTGTCCTTCTGTCCAAACCACTGAAGTGATAGGATTATAGATGTGGGCCTCCGTGATCTACCCACCCTGACACTTTAAAATTAACCTCTCACTTTACCACTCGCTGTTGATTGTGTGGCAGCTCCCCCTGGTGGTAGTGTGATAAAGCTGGGTGCTGCCTTCCTCACCCATTGCCTCTCACTACTGGTCACAAACAAGAATGGAGGTTGGGTCTAATTTTCTAAAACGGAGTTCCTCAAACATAAGGATGATGGGGTTGGGGGTGGAATATGCAGAGGAGTACTCAGAACCTGCTGCCCTGTCCCATCCTTGTATTAAGGGCCCAGACATTGAATGAGAGGACAGTTCATCAAAGTTACAAAAGGCTCCATCTGTCTCTTACAAAGGCTTGAGCAGGGCCTGGAGAGACGACTCAGCGGTTAAGAGCACTGACTGCATACTCTGAAGCTAATAGAAAAGAAACTGGGGAAGACCCTTGAGGACATCGGTATAGGGAGAAAGTTTCTGAACAGAACACCAATAGCATATGCTCTAAGATCAAGAATTGACAAATGGGACCTCATAAAATTACAAAGTTTCTGTAAGGCAAAGGACACCATCAAAAGGACAAATCGGCAACCAACACATTGGGAAAAGATCTTCACCAATCCTACATCAGATAGAGGGCTAATATCCAATATATATAAAGAACTCAAGAAATTAGACTCCAGAAAACCAAACAACCCTATTAAAAAATGGGGTACAGAGTTAAACAAAGAATTCTCACCTGAAGAACTTCGGATGGCAGAGAAACATCTTAAAAAATGCTCAACTTCATTAGTCATTAGGGAAATGCAAATCAAAAAAAACCCTGAGATTTCACCTTACACCAGTCAGAATGGCTAAGATTAAAAATTCAGGAGACAGCAGGTGTTGGCGAGGATGTGGAGAAAGAGGAACACTCCTCCACTGCTGGTGGGGTTGCAAATTGGTACAACCACTCTGGAAATCAGTCTGGGCACCTCACTTCCAGAAGATCCTGCTATACCACTCCTGGGCATATACCCAGAGGATTCCCCAGCATGTAATAAGGATACATGCTCCACTATGTTCATAGCAGCCCTATTTATAATTGCCAGAAGCTGGAAAGAACCCAGGTATCCCTCAACAGAAGAGTGGATGCAAAAAATGTGGTATATCTACACAGTGGAGTACTATTCAGCCATTAGAAACAATGAATTCATGAAATTCTTAGGCACATGGATGGAGCTAGAGAACATCATACTAAGTGAGGTAACCCAGACTCAGAAGGTGAATCATGGTATGCACTCACTAATAAGTGGATATTAACCTAGAAAACTGGAATACCCAAAACATAATCCACACATCAAATGAGGTACACGAAGAGTGGAGGAGTGGCCCCTTGTTCTGGAAAGACTCAGTGAAGCAGTATTCAGCAAAACCAGAACAGGGAAGAGGGAAGGGGTGGGTGGGAAAACAGGGGGAGGGAAGGGGACTGATGGGACTTTTGGGGAGTGGGGGTCCAGAAAAGGGGAAATCATTTGAAATGTAAATAAATATATCAATAAATTTTTTAAAAAAAAAGAGCACTGACTGCTCTTCTGAAGGTCCTGAGTTCAAATTCCGGCATCCACGTGGTGGCTCACAACCTACTGTCATGGCATCCGTTGCCCTCTTCTGGTGACTGAAGACAGCTACAGTGTACTCATGTATAATAAATAAATCTTTTTAAAAAGGAGGCGGGGCTTAAGCAGCAGTGCTCCTGGCTTTGCTAAGGTTTAGAAATGTGGGCTCAGTTTAGCTCCACGTTTGTTGTTCCATCTCCATCTTGGCTGCAAGGCTAGTTCTCTCAGGTTGGGGCGGGGGTTGGGGGGGAATGTTGGGAAGATGTGGTGGAGCCCATGATCAGGTTCATAGGATGGGCTAGGGTTAGATTTATACATGTCTTACTCTTTTCTTTAGGAACTTAAAAGTCCAGCCTGGGTTATACGAAAGCCTATCTCAAAAGGGAGGGAGGGGTGTGGTAGCTCACACCTTAATTCCAGCACTAGAGAAGCAGAGGCAGGTGGATCTCTCTGAGTTCAAGAGCAGCCTGGTATATATAAAGAGGTCCAGGTAGGGCTACATACTGAGACCCTGTTAGGAGCAAACAAACAAACAAAAATAGAGGGAGGATGGTCAGGTGGCTCAGCATTTAAAAAAAATAAAGCAAATCTGATAACCATAGTTACATTCCTCAGGAACTGGTTCCTGCAAAGCAACACACACACACGTGAACATACAGAAGGAAGGAAGGAAGGAAGGAAGGAAGGAAGGAAGGAAGGAAGGAAGGAAGGAAGGAAGGAAGGAACAAAGGAAGGAAGGAACGAAGGAAGGAATGAAGGAAGGAACAAAGGAAGGAAGGAAGGAAGGAAGGAAGGAAGGAAGGAAGGAAGGAAGGAAGGAAGGAAACCAGGCTAAAGGGCTCAGCAGTAAATGTGCTTGCTAGCAAACTTGGCAAAATAATTGGAATCCATATGGTAGAATCTATATGGTAAAAGGAAAGAACCACCTCCATATATACACTGTAGCATGAGTGAGTACACACATATACACACTCATACGCACACGTGCATGCACACTTGCACACACACACACACACACACACACACTTAAGTGCAATATTTAAGACAAACAGAAAATAAATAATAGTTCCTCCCTGGCCTTCACGAGCTTCCCCATGATCTATGCTGATCTGGTGGCAGAGAGAAGCAGCCACCAGCTGTTCATTCAACAGGTCTGGGCGTGGCCTTTCCATAACCCCCATCCTCCAGACCCTCCCACTGAAAGCTGTGCTAACTAACGGAGTGGCTGTATCTGCAGAAGAGGCCCCAAAGAGGAGTGGAATGAAGTAGGGCGTGGAGTAGGCAGCGTTTGGCCACCTCAGTTTAGCTGATCCCTCTCCGCTAGAGGGAGGAGGAAGGAAAGGGGAGAGCTCTGTCACCACGGAGACCAGCTCTGGTGTTTCCTCAGGGAGATCACATTTTTGAAGCAGACGAGGTAGGATACCTGCCCCCATCTCTTGTCTACCCATCTCAGTCATCCAATGTCTGCAAAATTATACATCTCCTTTTTCCCGGCTTCTCCTCACTTAGGCCTCTAAGCTCCTCTGTGCTCCTTCTTGTTCTGGCCAGCTAAGACGGCATAAGAAATCAGAGTAATCATTCAATTCTGGGTAAGGGTGTCCCACAGGTTAGGAAGATAATGCTTCAGTCTGGCCTTCACATTTCTTCTGCTGTGTCAGTGCTGTGGATGGACAGAGCATCTTGACCTGAAGACCTGGAGAACCCCTCTCTTCTCTGCAGGAAGACCAGTGTGCTAGGGAGGATTCCTACCTGAGGACTCCACATCTTATTTTTCTCTGATAGCTACTCTAAAAGATGGAGAGAGAAAACGAATTTTGGCTTGAGAAGCAGAGTTACAAGCTAAACATGCACACTAGGCACCATGGATGACATTGCTGAATGGACCCAAGTGGGGTGCATCCTTTATTCATTGGGAAGTGTGGGGAACTGTTTGGCTTCCTCGTATGGCTGGTGAAGGGGGATTTCCTGAAGGCTCACAATACTGGGATGTAGGAAAGTAAACCTTTCCACAGAAGGGAAACAATGGCATGCAGTCTCTAGCAACTCTCCATGCACGGGAAAGCTAATGGAGGGAAAGAAGCCATGAATCTTCTGCATTTCTTCTGCAATGCATGATAAAGTTTCTAACTATGGAATAAACGGGTTTTCTTCTTTTCTTCCTTTTTCTTTTCTTTTTAAAAAGCTATTTATTCTCTCTCTCTCTCTCTCTCTCTCTCTCTCTCTCTCTCTCTCTCTCTCTCTCTCTCTCTCTTTGAGACAGGCTCTATGTAACTCACATGGCTGGGCTAGACTCTGCTTTGTAGACCAGGTTGGCCTTAAAACTGCAGCAATCCTCCTGCCTCTGCTTCCTCAGAGTTGGGATAACAGGCATATAGCACCAAGCTTGCAAGGCTGGATAAATAAATTCTGGTGTTTTCTAATCATCTTACAACTTGAGAGATGTCCCTCTCCTCCTTGGAGTTACGGGGGTGGGGGTTCACTATGAACAACTGATAGCAATCTCTACGTTGAAAGACAGTTGTGGGGTTTGATATTGGGTGTGTGATGCTCAGCACATAGGAGCTCCATAGAAAATAGCACTCTAGGGCTGGAGAGATGGCTCAGCAGTTAAGAGTGCCGTCTGCTCTTCCAAAGGTTGTGAGTTCAAATCCCAGCAACCACATAATGGCTTACAACCATCTGTAATGAGATCTGATGTTCTGGGGTGTCTGAAGACAGCTACAGTGTACTTAAATAAATCTGAAAGAAAGAGAGAGAGAGAGAGAGAGAGAGAGAGAGAGAGAGAGAGAGAGAGAGAGAGAGAGAGAGAAAGGAAGGAAGGAAGGAAGGAAGGAAGAAAGAAAGAAAGAAAGAAAGAAAGAAAGAAAGAAAGAAAGAAAGAAAGAAAGAAAGAAAGAAAGAAAGAAAGAAAGAAAATAGCACTCTGGTGTTACCGCCGAGTGGCAGTACGGTGGCTGCTCCAGCAGAATGGAGGTATGTAATACTAAAGGTAAACACTTGTTTTTCACTTTGGCCATCAATCTATTGGCCTCAAAGACCTCTTAAGAGACCTCTGAGAATTAAAATTTCCTCAGGAATTCCATGCTGAGGAGAGGCCACAGCCCCGGTTCTTGCCTCCCTGGAAGAGATTTCACTTGGTTCTGACAATTCATCAAATCACCTAACAGGACAGAGCAAAGACTGTGATGGCTCAGAGATGGGTTTAGCTGTGAATTCCATGTCTTCTCTGCTTAAACTCAAACCTCAAGTCAGGACCCCAAGGATGGACTGTGGAGTGACTGTGTCCCTTGTTCCTCTTTCCATTGCGTTGAGTTGTGACTGTCTCTCTGATTGGCATATTGGAGATTGCTGAGCCTGACTTGCTGGGACTGGCTCAGGAGGAATGTGAGACTCAGGGACTTGGTGTTTGAGCACTCTCTCTGTCTTCTTGCCACAAGAGAGGACACTATAAGGAAGAAAACACCAACACCCCAAATCTCAGAGGTAAGAGAGACAACCTGACCTGACCAGAGGGTCAAGACTAAATTCAAAATGGATGACTAGCTTTGTTTGTCTTCTCTAAGATGA
The DNA here is from genome assembly GCF_947179515.1 of Apodemus sylvaticus. Lineage (NCBI taxonomy): Eukaryota > Metazoa > Chordata > Mammalia > Rodentia > Muridae > Apodemus > Apodemus sylvaticus. The sequence goes on from NC_067490.1 coordinate 932,428, forward strand.
GTTCTTTAGCATGCTAAGTCATTATCTTCTAAGATTGCTGGCTCTCTGATTAAAACACAGCTTAAAGATTTGATCCCTGATTTTATGCATATGACAGACAGATAAGCTATGAACACACACACACACACACACACACTCTCACAAAACAGAAAAAGTTGGGATGGAAAAGATGGCTCAGTGGACAGGAACATTTGCTGTTCTTACAGAGGACCAGGGTCTAGTTTCCAGGGTCTAGTCCACATGTGGCTCACAAATAGGTATATGCATGGTGTGTGGACATACAAACATCAAGCAACACACACATATATAATAAAATAAACTTTAAAAAATAAAACAAGTCTGGAAACTGCTCAGTTGGTAGAATTCTTGCTCATTATTAGTAAACCCCTCAGTTTGAACCCCCTTCGGCTCTACATGAAACTGGACTTATGTCACCAGCCTATAGTTCCAGGGGTCCTCTGGCAGAGGCAGGAGGATCTGAAGTTTAAGGCCATCTGTTTCGTGTAACTTTATGCTGCCCCATCTATGCTCCAGGAATGGGCTGTAGCTACCAGCCCCTGCCAAGCTTCCCTAGAATCCATTGATAAAAGACATATACACAGTTGTTTATTTTCAACTTGCCTTCTTGGCACAATTGCTGGGCACTAGTATCTCCCGCCTGGAAAACATACCCTTATCATTACTCTTAGCTCCATACATCCCACCTGTCCTAAATTTTAGTGGCTTGTCCCATCTGTCCCCTACTAGATGCCCTCTGACCACCACCTGTAGGAGCAGCCTATGTGATCATTCCATTTTGAGATCTTACATGGCTCTTCAACTTTTCTCCATCAGAAGCATGGTGAAACTGTTTCTCCTTCTTTGTGGCTCCCTTTTCCTCCAGGGACCTGGAAGTCCTGTCTGTACCTTCTGCCCAGCAATTGGCCCATAGCATTCTTTAATGTCAGATCAAGGACCAACTGGGGAACAGGACCTTAGCATCAGAACTGCCCCTACAGTCATCTTTAGCTACATATTAATTTCCATGAAACTTGGGCTATATTGTACCATTTAAAACAGTATCCTTCTTATTTCAAGATGGCTTCTCAACTTAAACTCTGCCCTTACATCTAGCCTCTTAGACTTACCAAAACAGCAATGAAAACCAATGACTCCCAGCCACCCAGCCCCAGATGCTGGGAGGTGTTGGTTAGTGTTACAGGTCATATCACCTTTGCTTTAGATTTATTTTTATTATTTTTAAACATGTGTATATGTGTCTATTTGTTAGCACGTATGCACATGAGAGCATGTGCCCTTGGAGGCATTGCATGCCCTTGGAGCCAGAGTTAGAGGCAGTTGTCAGCTACTTGATATGGGTGCTGGGAATTGAACTCAGGTCCTCTGCAAGATCAGTATGCACTCTTAACTGCTGAGCCTTCTCTCCAGTCTAATGTCTCTCATTTCTACTCGGGAATGTCTCAAGTTAATACCTGGAAAGGGTAAAGCATAATTTGCAGGCCTGTGCTTTGGGTTCGCAGACAGTGTGGGCTTCCTTACAGTCCTGTGGTGGCTGGAGGAGCAGAATATCACCCATGCTCTACTGACAGAGCAACTGGAGCTCAGAATAAGCCCAGCCCAGCCCAGCACTTCCTGCCCCTTTCTCAGATGGTGTCCTGGCCATGGTGTCACCAGGACTTTGTCCTGTTCCAAGTTCCAATCTCAGTGGGACAGGGGTCTCTAGTGGCCTGAAGATTTTGCTTCCAAGGAACAGCAATGAAGTGGTTCTTACCCTGAAGGTCTCAATCATTTGTTTGACTTGTGCATGCCTGTAGTCAGAGCACTCTGGAGGCAGAGGTAGGAGGATCTCTGTGAGTTTGAGGTCAAGCCTGATCTAATTTGTGGGTTCCAGCAGAACCAACTCTAAATAAGAGAACTTGTCAGGAAATAGAGATATCATATATTCACTATGTGCTTTTCTTTTTATTTTATTTTATTTATTTTATTTTTTTAATTATTTTTTATTCGATATATTTTTTTATTTACATTTCAAATGATTTCCCCTTTTCTAGCCCCCCACTCCCCAAAAGTCCCATAAGCCCCCTTCTCTCCCCCTGTCCTCCCACCTACCCCTTCCCACTTCCCTGTTCTGGTTTTACCGAATACTGCTTCACTGAGTCTTTCCAGAACAAGGGGCTTTTCTTACATTAGAAATAATGACTATATAACTCTGACTGTCTACTCTGGAAATACCACATATTCAACATATTAAATAAATAGCATCTTGGAGAAAAACAGTATCCTATGAGGCAATATTATCTATTTCATTATCTAGATCATTTGTCACCTGATTTCCAAGAATTGCCTCACTTTTTTTTCTGGGCACTTTATCCTAAAATGTCTAAGTTTCCTCTTGAACAAGTAATTGTATGCTGCACATTGACTGACAGTTCCCTGGAGCCAGTGCTGACAGCCTGGGTATAGGATGGGGTTCACTGAAGTACATAACTGCACAGCATTTAAAACCTCACGCTAGGTGTCACTGGCCACAATTGTCTGTCATTTCTGTGCCATAGCATTACTTTTTTTTTTTTTTTTTTTTTTTTTTTGGTTTTTTGGATTTGGTTTTTCTCTGTGTAGTACTGGCTGTCCTGGAACTCACTCTGTAGACCAGGCTGGCCTCGAACTCAGAAATCTGCCTGCCTCTGCCTCCCAGAGTGCTAGGATTACAGGCTTGCACCACCACCGCCCAGCTGCCATAGCATTACTTACAGATGTATTTTCTTCTGTGGTCCCCCTGCCCTTGCTAGTTCCTCTAAACAAAATCTTCAATTATGTCATTTTCTTTCCTCTTACCCCACAACATATTTCATGGATACCTAGCAACAGATATTTCTTGGCCTGGGGAGTTACACTGCCATTTTTTTTTCATTTTGTTTTACATATATATATGTATATATATATCCATCCATATATTTTATAATAAACATATAAAAACCAAATTAATAATTATTAATATAGAACCATATATTAACATTAATAAACATATAAATAACTATATATTTTATAATAAACATACACACACACACACATATATATATATATTTGGTTTTTTAAGACAGGGTTTCTCTGTATAACCCTGGCTGTCCTGGAACTCACTCTGTAGACTGGGCTGGGTTCGAACTCAGAAATCTGCCTGCCTCTGCCTCCCAAGTGCTGAGATTACAGGCATGTGCCACCACTGCCTAGCCCAGTCTTTTCATTTTAAAAAAACTGTCAACATGAATTTAAAAATCAGAGATGGGACTGGGATGTAACTTAGGTAGTTTATGTTTAGCATACCTAAAGTCCTTGGGCTCCCTGAACCACATAAACCAGATGTGGTGCCCAGGCCTGTCAAATAAACATTTAACAGGCAAAAGAAAGTTCAGAAGTTCAAGGTGTATATGTAGCTGTCTAGGAAGAGGGTTCAAGGCCAGTGTGGGCTGGGGAGAGTGGATAAGAAAACAGACATGTCCACATATATTCCTTTTTTTTTTTTTGAATAAGAAATGGAGCCAGTGGGGATGACTAAGACACCTGCCACTAAGCCTAAGGAGCTGATCTCTATTCAGGAAGCCACGAGGTAGAAAGAGAAAATGACCTTCCCAGGAGATCGTGGCAGATGGGAACACACCTGTACTGGGTAATATTTATAATATAGTTCTGCCCCCGCCAAGCCTCTGTTCCAAGTATCCGGTAAAGCATGACTCTTAAACTTGAATAGTTAGCCAAATATATTTATGTATATGAACTTCCCAATTACATAATGCCAGTTTACAAAGATAAAGTTTTATCCCAGTGTGTCTAGCCTCTCAGAACACCAGAAACATATCCGAAGCGATCTGTATATCCCTGTCTCCTTCTCTCCTCTCCGCTGATGCAGCCTCCCTCCCCAGACCTCGCTCTTCTTCCCCACCCCTCACTTCTCTTACCTCCTCCTCTCTCCTCCAATCACTGGCCCCTCACTGCCTCAATGTGAATGGATAGGAAATATCTTGCCTCACACGCCCTCCTCCAGTACAGAAATGTAAAATACATTAAAATTTTAACTATAAAATGTAGTGCTCTGTGTGTGTGTGTGTGTGTTTGTGCGCGTGTGCGTGTGTGCGTGTGTGTGTGTGTGTTCCCTTTGACTCCCATTTAACCTACTCTAGTGGTAACCAGCCTTAGGCTGGAGGGACAGATGAGGCCAAGAATATAGATATGACCTAACACAAAATTAGAAATTTAAATCAACGTGGAGGATAGTTGACAATTTTGTTTTAAATTTGAAGACAGAGCTGTTGAGGATGACAGCGTTGCTTTGAAATGTCAAAAGGTTACATCCCTGGTTGTAGACTGTCCAAATGTACAAACTGGTCATTGGCACAGAACTGGCTGACTTTGCACAGCCTCTAGTTCTCAGATCTCCGGAAAGGATAAGTCATGGGAGTTTTAGGTAGTACAGTGAAGAAAGCAACAGCCAGGATGGCTGGACAGTGCCTTGCACCCATGTCTCAGCCTGGAGCAGCCAGAAGCTCTCGTGAGGTCCTGCTACCAAGTGCAGTGCTGAAAAACCTTGGGTATAGTCTTTGGGGGCGGTATTCCACTGTCTTCTCTACTCCGGGGGAGATGGGGAAAGGAAACATCAGATGTGTGTATGGTGTGTAGAGTACCAGAATAAGGCCATATTTCACTCCTAACACCTTGTTCTCATCCCATCGCACTGAGGAACCCACAAGCAAACAGCCCTAAGGGCTCAGGGTGATATGACTGCAGGCAACTTGGAGCCCGAAAATGGGGAAGACCATCTCATCAAAGGAAGTTTGGAAAGTATAGATGTGTTTGCTAGTGGTGGCATCATAGAAGACGACCTCCCCAGATTGATGATTCACACACACACCCACTTTCTTAAGACAGACCGGGAGATGTTCCTGGGCTTTACAGTTGGTGAATGGCTGACATCCAGAGGGTGAGATCCGCAGTGCCCATATGCAGCTCTTCATGCTCAAGTTTTGACTCTGGGACCATGGCGCCGACGCTGTAGCCACGCCTACCATGCATGCCCCACTTGAGGGCCCCTGAATTTCTGCCTCCCATACCAGGCGGCCCGAGGAGAGGCCTGGGGAACCCCTCACACAGTGGAAAGGATAGAATGGCCGAGGTTTGGCCTGCCTACTGGAAGCTTTTCCAGCTGTAATATACAAGGTCACTTTCTTTGCATCCTGAGAAAAAGTGAGGTCTGGGTCAGCTGAGGCCTTGTCCAGGGTCACAGGGACTGTGGGAAGATAAAGAAGAGGAAAGAGGTGTAGCCTCAGGTCAATGCATCCTATCCCGTGCTTTTGAACTTCTCATAATGTAGCTGGAGAGAAAATTTCTCTTTCAAATCCCAAATCTAGTCTCCAGGACTACACACACACACACACACACACACACACACAAATAACCAAGAAAATAAAATAGGCAGGGGCAGGGGCAACATCCAGAGGAAAGTAGCCTATACCTCTCCCCATCTCTCCTCAGTAAGGATTCTGCTGACTGGGGTTACCTAGAGGCTCTTCCTTATTCCAGAGTTGTGCTGAAGGAGCTGTTGACTTACAAAGGATGTCTCAACATGGAAGAGGATGTAATAGGGCTGGGCATTAGGAGGCCTCAGTTTTATTGAATCATTGACATTTGGGACATAGGAAAGGAGGAAAAAAAAAGAGGTCAGTAGGACAACAGGCTGTGCTGAGCCCCAGAGACAACGGGAAGGACATGGACTAAGTAGAGGGACCACATTAGGGACCCCAGGGAAGGTTTAGGAGGCAGAAGAGATGAATGAGAAGCCTGCTCCTCACTCTATGTCTACCCATCTCTAGGGCCTGAAACCTGCACAGTTACACAGCCCAGCCTCCCCTCCTGAGGTTAGACTTCTATTTCTCTCTCTGTTCTCTTCTTATTCCTGTATCTCTCAGGGGAGCCGAGATACATTCGTGCAGGGTGTTCTGTAGTTAAATACCTCTTCTTGGGTTCTGGTCTTTTCCCTTGGGTTCAGGTACCTTTTCCCTGCTCTATCAGAGCTGTGTAATGAACAGAACATTTTGACCTGCAGACCTGGAGGTCTCTTGTTACCTTCAGGAAGACCAATGTGCTAGGCAGGAATCCTACCTGAGGTGAGCAACATTGAGCTATTCTTCTGTAACAGGCTCCCTAGAAATAGGAGATAGAAAGCAAATTTTAGGTTGATAACAAGAAGTTCCAAAGTAAAAGCCATCTGGATGATTGACAGCTGAACCTGGCTTTTACCCTAGCTACCCTCATAACTGGATCACCTCAGATGACATCATCATGGGCTATTGTGCAGATGATCACAGCTCCTCAGCTTGGCTGAGACAGCATGGACCATATGTCAGCTCCAATTACAGACTAAGCTGTCTCCAGTGAGCTTTATGCAACCAAGAAATAAACATATACATTTTCATTCGTTTTGAACATTTATTTTAATTAGTGAAGGTGTCACTATATTGTGATAGTCTCTAAATTTAAAAGGATAAAAGAGTTCTATAAGCTTGTTCCTTGCTGGTATTCACACACACTAGAGCTTCCTCAGCCTCCCAATGAGGAGAGAAGTCCCCTTTTGTATTTCTTATTTTCCCCAATGTACTGGCTGGTTTTGTGTGTCAACTTGACACAGGCTGGAGTTATCACAGAGAAAGAAACTTCAGGTGAGGAAATACCTCCATGAGATCCAGCTATAAGGCATTTTCTCAATTAGTGATTAAGGAGAGAGGGTCCCTTGTGGGTGGTGCCATCCCTGGGCACCATCCCTGGTCTTAGGTTCTATAAGAAAGCAAGCTGAGCAAGCCAGGAGAAGCAAACCAATAAGGAACATCCCTTCATGGCCTCTGCATCAGGTCCTGCTTCCTACCTGCTTGAGTTCCGGTCCTGACCTCCTTTTGTGATGAACAACAGTGTGAATGTGTAAGCTGAATAAACCCTTTCCTCCCGAGCTTGTTTCTTGATCATGATGTTTTGTGCAGGAATAGAAACCCTGACTAAGACACCCAAACAGCAGGACCAGCCCAGACTCACAGCTCTCCTTTTCTGCTCTATTCAGGCTGTTCGTGAATTCGCTTTTATCTTTCTTTCCTTCAGCATGCATATTATCTGTGAAGAGAGAGTAAAGAAAATGGACAGTCCACAGAGGTTTAGCAGGGACCAGAATCACACAGAGAGGCACTAATTTCTGGGAGACGTGGGTCTGGGATTTCTCTCATTGTCTCAGTGGATCAAGAAGGTGCCAAAGAGGAACAGCTGCCCCAGGGCCTCCTGACAGTGGCTCTCTAGGACAGCTCTATGCTGAACAGACTCCTTAGGAGCCACAAATATCAACCACTGAGTTTTGAACTTTCTAGAGGCCATTTTGAAATCAAAAGACTAGAGTGTACTGACATTCAAGAAGCTGAGACAGAAAGATGGCAACGTTTAGGCTAGCCCAGAGTACATGGCGAGTTCCAGAGTCTGGGCTGTTCACACAGTGTCTCAAAAGAAACTAAAAGGGGGGCTGGAGAGATGACTCAGAGATGAAAAGCCAATGCGTTTCATTGGTGAGTAGATTCTCAGCATCCACTGAAACTCCAATCCCAGGGGGTCTGACACTCCCTTCTGACCTCTGTGGGTACCAGGCATGCACATGATACACACACACAAAGCAGCCAGACAGATAAAATAAATAAATTAAAAAAAAAAAAAAAGAAATAGCTGGGCAGTGGTGGTGCACGCCTTTAATCCAAGCACTTGGGAGGCAGAGTCAGGCAGATTTCTGAGTTGGAGACCAACCTGCTCTACAGAGTGAGTTCCAGGACAGCCAGGGCTGCACAGAGAAACCCTGTCTTGAAAAACTAAAGACAAAAAACAAAACAAAAAAACAAAAAACAAAAACAAACAAAAAACAATGAATTTAAATAATATTCTTTCTTCAGTTGTTAAAAAGTATCATTTCAGCATATAGAATAAAAGGCTCGTGCTGCCTGGGTACAGTGCTGGGTGCTAGAGTCCCTACTACTCAAAGGCTGAGGGAGATAATTTGAATTCTTTTAATAAGAGACTACCCTGGGCAACACGGTGAGATCCTATCTCAAAACTTTGTATTGTTGTATTTCTGTTTGCTTTTGTGTTTTTTGCCATATTTTATGTTCTATTTTAATATCAAGTCTTTCAGAGTTGATGTGTATTCTTTTAGTACACTATGTGAGAATGCTATATTCTGGTGCCCAGGGGTACACGTGACTAGCAGCAACCAAATTGGGAGCATTCATCTAGTCCTATGTTCCCCACCTGATAAACAAGACAAAAATTCTGACATTATGGGTACTTTGGCTCTGGGGCTGTAACTCAGAGTGCTTTTCCTGAACTCCACCCTCAGACAACATTAAACCTGAGAGATTCCCTGTTACAACACAGCACAAGAAATTTCTGGGGGCTGGTGAGATAGCTCAGTGGTTAAGAGCACGGACTGCTCTTCTGAAGGTCCTGAGTTCAAATCCCAGCAACCACATGGTGGCTCACAACCATCTGCAATGAGATACACTCTTCCGGGGTGTCTGAAGACAGCTACTTAAATATAACAAATAAATCTTTAAATAAAAAAAAAGAAATTTCTGGATGATGATGCTTTGGAAATACCCAGAATTCGGTCTTGCTTTGGGAAGGCCCAGACCGAGTCTGGGGTAATGGTGAGAATCTCAAGGCTGGTGAGCACAGGGGCTGACAGCAATCCTCACCTCTGAGTTCTGTTAGGGTTTTTTTAATGGACTCATATCTTGCTTTTGCTTCACTGTGTTTTTTCTCCAGGTCCACAGGAACTGGAGTTGGGTTGAGAAACTGAAATTCCTTACCCCTGCAAAGATAAATTTATCTGAGCGTTAAGTTTAGGGGGTAGAGGGTGGGCAGGAAGGGCCTGAGACGGGTTCCTGGAGTGGAGGCACAGTGAAAAATACAGAGTCAATGAGTTGAGTGTCGAAATATGGGGCTGAGATCAGACCTGAGGCGATACGGAAATGAAAACGGGAGATGGATGCAGAGAAGAGAGAAGGCAAAGGAATGGAGGTAGAGGAGGAAACCTAGGACTCACCCACGCTATAGAAGAGGGAGCTGGAAAAGAGACTTCTGCAAAGCTGGCTGGGAACACGTGCCTTTACTCGACAGACCGCACGCTACTGTGGATAGCTTGGTCTTCCCCACCTCAGCCCAAATAGTTTATAGCCAAGTCATTGGGGGATGTGAACACACTTGGACATATGTAGAATGTTGTATGTGTGAGTGAATCTGAAACCACAGTGCACTGGGGATGCCCATCATACCTGCTCAAGTCGTCTTTAATATCCTGAAGGGAAAGAAAGAAAGAACAACATTAGAGCTCGTCTGAGTCACGGGCAGCAAGTGGGGCTCCCACTCAGCCGGAGCAAACTGAGGACACTGTTCCTTTCTCTTTCTTGTTCTCTCCCCTCTCTATCTGTCTGTCTCTTCTGTCTCTGTCTGTCTGTCTCTCTCCCTCCTTTCTGCCCTTCCTTTTCCTCCTCCTCCTACTCCTCCTCCTCCATCCCATTTTGGACCTCTGTCTCTCTGTCTTTCTGTCTCTCTGTCTTTCTGTCTCTCCCTCCTCCTCTTCCTCCTTCTCCTCCCCCTCTTCCCCTTCCTCTTCCTTCTCCATTCCATTCTGGACCACCACCCCCCAAACTCCTGATATATACTGGGCAGTGTTTAAACCTCAAAAGCAACAGAGCAAGCAGAGCAGGGAGAGAAGAAAGAGTAACATTTGGGAGACAGATTTTTGCCTCTGATAGGGAAACAGGGAGCTCAACTTGGCAGTGTCAGGATAAAGAATGGAGTGGCTCTCCATGGTGAATTTTTAAAGAAAAAAACAGAGACCAGGTTTGGCAGTCCCAGTTCTTGGGGTGTCCTGTTATTCTCACCTCTATTTTTTTTTCCAGTTTCATGTAGCTCAGGCTAGCACAAGTTCTGTGTAGCCAAGTGTAGTGACTGGTTCTGTATGTCAACTTGACACAAGCTGGAGTTATCACAGAGAAAGGAGCTTCCCTTGAGGAAATGCCTCCATGAGATCCAGCTGTGGGGCATTTTTTCAATTGGTGATCAAGGTGGGGAGGACCCCTTGTGGGTGGTACCACCTCTGGGCTAGTAGTCTTGGGTTCTATAAGAAAGTAAGCTGAGCAAGCCAGGAGAAGCAAACCAGTAAGAAACATCCCTCCATGGCCTCTGCATCAGCTCCTGCTTCATGACCTGCTTGAGTTCCAGTCCTGACTTCCTTTGGTGATGAAGAGCAGTGTGGAAGTATAAGCTGAATAAACCCTTTCCTCCACAACTTGCTTCTTGGTCATGATGTTTGTGTAGGAATAGAAACCCTGACTAAGACACCAAGGACGATAGTCTTGAACTAATGATCCCTCTGTGTCTGATTCCTGAGCACCAAGAGAATAGGAGTGTATCACATCACTACCCCAAATCAATTTTTACTATTTTAAACCTAATTTTAAAAAACTGAAGCATTGCAAATACCCTTTCAGTTAAATACCACTTTACTGGTTTAGTAGAACTAATTACATTTTACCTCCACAATTGATGCTTTGGCATCTAAATTGAAATGTACAAAAGATAAACTAGAGTTCAAAGACTCAGAACCAAGAAACACTCGAGAATGTGAAATAGCACATTAATATGTTTAAGCAGACTGAAATGATTACATTTGAAATACTGGGTTAAATAAAATGTTCAAAAGTTTTTATTACATGCATTTTTAACTGATTTTTTTTTGAAACAGGGTAGCTCTACTTGGCCTGGAATTCCACATGTAGACCAGGCTGACTTTGAACTCACAGAAAACTGCCTGCTTCTAGTTCCCAAGTGTTGGCATTAAAGGTGTGCCACTATACACGATTCTTTTTCCTTCCCTTTTAATGTAGCTACTAGAAATATAGAAGGAAATACATTGTATTGTATTTTATATTTTAAGATTTATTAATTTTTAAGACTAATTCTTTTGTACAGAGCTAAACAAAGAATTTTCACCTGAAGAACTTCGAATGGCTGAGAAGCACCTTAAGAAATGTTCAACATCATTAGTCATTAGGGAAATGCAAATCAAAACAACACTGAGATTTCACCTCACACCAGTCCGAATGGCTAAGATTAAAAATCAGGAGACTGCAAGTGTTGGTGAGAATGTGGAGAAAGAGGAACACTCCTCCACTGCTGGTGGGATTGCAAGCTGGTACAACCACTCTGGAAATCAGTCTGGCGGTTCCTTAGAAACTGGGCATGACACTTCCTGAGGATCTGGCTATACCACTCCTGGACATATACCCAGGGGATTTCCTGGCATGCAATAAGGACACATGCTCCACTATGTTCATAGCAGCCTTATTTATAATAGCCAGAAGCTGGAAAGAACCCAGATGTCCCTCAATGGAGGAGTAGATACAGAAAATGTGGTATATTTACACAATGGAATACTACTCAGCAATTAAAAACAATGAATTCATGAAATTCTTAGGCAAATGGTTGGAACTGGAAAATATCATACTAAGTGAGGTAACCCAATCACAAAAGAACACACATGGAATACAGTCACTGATAAGTGGATATTAGCCCAGAAGCTCTGAATACCCAAGACACAACTCACATATCAAATCATTCCCAAGAAAAAGGAAGGAGAAGGCCCTGGTTCTGGAAAGGCTTGATCTAGCATTGTAGGGGATTACCAGGTCAGAAAAGTGGGAGGGGGTTTATTGGGGAACAGGCAGAGGGAAGAGGGCTTATGGAACTTACGGGAAGGGGGGAACCGGGAAAGGGAAAATTATTTGGAATGTAAACAAAGAATATAGAAAATTAAAAAAAAAGAATAATTCTTTTAAAATATTTTATTTTTAATTTTTAAATTATGTATATATATATATATATATTTGTGTGTGTGTGTCTGTCTGTTAGGGTCTGTACATGTGAGTGCAGGAACCCTAACAGGCCAGAGATATCAGACCTGCTGGAGCTGGAGTTACAGGTGAAGGTCAGAGGAAACCTTGAGGAATTTGGCCCTGTTCCTCTACCATGTGGGTCTTGGGGATGGAACTTGGGTCCTCAGGCTTGATGGTTTGTCCCTTTGCACAATGAGTCATTTCTCTGGCCTTGAGGTATATGTCTAAGTAACATATATGTCCTAGGTTATAGCTCTACACTGTGAGTTGGGTGTAATGGAACGTGTTGAAATCCTAGCTCTTGAGGTAGGAAGAGTCGACAATGTTATCCTTGGTTATGTAACAATAACCTGTTCCAGGCCACCTGGACTGCAGGAGATCCTGTCTCAAAAACAAGAAAAAGTTCTAAATTTTGTGTGATTCTCTTTCTTTTCCTTCTTTCTTTCATGTGTATATGGTATGTGGTGCTGGTGCTGGTGTGTGTGTATGTGTGGTGATGCCTGTGTGTATGTGTGGTGGTGGTGGTGGTAGTGGTGTGTGTGTGTATATGTGTGTATGTGTCCAAGCTAGCCCTTAAATCCTCCTACTTCTGGTGTGCTAGAATTACAGGTGTGAGATATTATCTTATTTAGGGTTTCCATTGCTGTGAAGAGACACCATGACCACGGCAACTTTTATAAAAGACATTTAATTGGGGCTGACGTGCAAGTTCAGAGGTTCAGTCCATTATCATCAAGGCAGGAAACATGGCAGCATCCAGACAAGTGTGGTGAGGGAGGAGCTGAGAGGTCTACATCTTGATCTGAAGGCCACTAGGAGAAGACTGACTCTCTGAGGCAGTTAGGAGGAGGGTCTCAATGCCCATCCCTACAGAGACACTTCCTTCAACAAAGCCACACCTACTCCAACAAAGCCACACTTCCTAATAGTGCCACTCCCTAGGCCAAACATATTCAAACCACCACAGATAACATGCCCTACTCTTTGTGACAGTCTAGATCTTTGCTCATGCTAGCCTTGGACTAGCAACAGTGTTCTTGCCTCAGCATGCTGAGTTATAGGAGAGCTTTGGTTCTCAATCTTCCTAATGCTGTAACCTTTTAATACAGTTCTTGCGTTATGGTGACCCCCCAACCATAAATTATTTTCTAATTTATGAATCTAGTTGTGCTAGTTCACAACTGTAAATTTGCTACTGTTATGAGTTGTAATGTAAATATTTGATATTCCTGATGTTCTTTTGTGACTCCTGTTCAAAAGTTGGTCAAACCCCAAAAGGGGTCATGACCCACAGGGTTAGGTGAAGAAGAGCAGCAGTTGGTGGATTAATTCAGGAAAGTATGTGATTAAAAAAAAAAACATACTTTAAAAATGAGGCTGGAAAGATGGCTCAGAGGTTAAGAGCACTGACTGTTCTTGCAGAGGTCCTGAGTTCAATTCTCAGCAACCACATGGTGGCTCACAACCATCTGTAATGGGATCTGATGCCCTCTTCTTGTGTGTCTGAAGACAGCTACTGTGTACTCACATACATAAAATAAATACATAAATCTTTTTTTTTAAAAAGATGAGGCTTATTAGGAGAAAGGGTGTGGTGAGCACTAGGCCTTAGAAGAGCTATAGAAAGAAATACTGCATTATGTCAGAGACAACGTGGATGGAGCCTTATGGCAAGGAGAGGCTACCCTCTAAAACCTGGAGAGGAGTTTTTACCAAAAGTGATACCTTAAAGTAAGAAAGATAAGGGTCATAGTTGGAACGATGGCATTGGGAACTTCAGGGAAATTTCTCCAAACAAAGGAAAGTATCTGACTATTATATCATCTCAGGAAATAGTAGGACTTTTTCTGAAATATAGATTTATGCAACAAAAGGCCTGGAGGAGAGGAGCTAGGTATTTGGAGCTGGGTTTTTGTTTGTTTGTTTGTTTGTTTTTGTTTGTTTGTTTTTTCGAGACAGGATTTCTCTGTTTAGCCCTGGCTGTCCTGGAACTCACTCTGTAGACCAGACTGGCCTCGAACTCAGAAATCCGCCTGCCTCTGCCTCCCAGAGTGCTGGGATTACAGTGTGCGCCACCACCACCCGGCTTTGGAGCTGTTTATTAGACCATATTGTAACACAAATTCTTTTTTTTTTTTTTGTCGTTGCAAAAAGCAAGAGGATTTTTATTATTATCCAGCATGGGGGGGGGGGGCTTTTATACAGTTCTCAGGCAGCTGGGCAGCTGCCACTAGGCACAATGTGATTGGCAGAACAGTGTTACCTTTAAACTAATTGGTTGATAGGCCACTGGACTCTGGGCCTTTCCTAGCCGCAGGGAGGGACCTCCCTGTGGTCTGAGGAATGTAATTTAGCCCCACCCTTCTGGGAGGGGAAAACAATTGCCCTTCTGGGAGGGGTCAGGTAGCACAAATTCTTGACTGTCTTTCAGAAAACAGTAGTATGCGTGTGTGTGTGTGTGTGTGTGTGTGTGTGTGTGTGTGTGTGTGTGTGTGTGTGTGTGTGTGTGTGTGAAAGAGAGGGGTGGGGGGGGGAAGAAGAGAGAGAGAGAGAGAGAGAGAGAGAGACAGAGAGAGAGAGAGAGAGAGAGAGAGTGGAATCTATTCACAGAGGACTCACCTTTAGTAGCTCCATGGATGATGATTGCAGCCTTGTTTTCAAGGACTTAGTGAGCTTCCTTAGGGAGCTCAGTTGCTTCTCTGTTGCACTGACATATTGTCCCAACTGTTTGGCTCCCTGCTGCTCCAGCCAGCTCAGCCTGGACAGGAGGAAACTCTCTTCCTCGTCCAGTCCACGGCGCAGGAGCTTGAACTCCTCTAGGATCTTTAGTTTCTCTAGATCCACCTGGGCCTGGGGATGAAGGAAGGGATACAGACTCGAGGTGAGCATGAGAAGGGTCTTCCAAGCCTCCTTTAAACTCGGAGTTCCCATCCATCTCTTTCTCTCTAGGCAAAAAAGGAAAAAAAGAAGGCTTTTCAGCTTAAGTGCCTTCATACTGAATTTTCCATAGATGTACCAAAAACTAGCCAACAGCATCTGCGGAGATGGTAGAGGCATTACTAGGAAGGGGGTGGGGGCAGCATTTGGGATGTAAACCAACAAACAAACAAAAGAATGCTTTCAGCTCTTCCAGAATTCAGTTCCTGTCACCTTCGCAGGGCAGCTCACAAATGCCTCTAATTCCAGTTCTTTTGAATTCCAGTATCTTCATATGAGTGGCTTTTATTCATGCAGACATATATATATATACATATATAGAAATAAAAAAATAAATAAACCAGCCGGGCAGTGGTGGCACATGCCTTTAATCCCAGCACTTGGGAGGCAGAGGCAGGTTGATTTCTGAGTTCGAGGCCAGCCTGGTCTACAGAGTGAGTTCCAGGACAGCCAGGGCTATACAGAGAAACCCTATCTCGAGAAACTCTCCCCCCCCCCAATCCTTCCCCCCCAAAATGGTCTGGAGAGATGGCTCAGTGGTTAAGAGCACTGACTGCTCTTCTGAAGGCCCTGAGTTCAAATCCCAGCAACCACATGGTGGCTCAACCATCCCTAAAGAGATCTGATGATCTGATGCCCTCTTCTGGTGCGTCTGGAGACAATGACAGCGTACTTAGATATAACAATAAATCTTTAGCCCGAAGCGATGTTCCCCCTCCTCCCCCCCCCCCCCCCCCCCCCCCCCCGCAGCACTGGAGCAAGTGGAGCGGACGGGAGGTCCTGAACTCAACATTCCCAGCAACTACATCATGGCTCACAACCATCAGTACAGCTACAGTGTGCTCATATACATAAAATAATAAATACTCAAATAAATCTTAAAAAAAAAGCCTTTTTTTAAACATGTGAACAAAATCAGGTGGAGATGTTTGATGACGTCATAGTCTCTGTCTTTTCTTACTGTGTGAGTCTCTAGTTAGAAAGGGCTTGGGTGGCCAGTGTGTTCCTTACACAGCCTGCTGTGGGTGAAGGAGCAGAAGACCTCCTGGTACAGCATCCAGGCACTAGATCAGCACAGCCAGGAAGCACGGCTCAGGCACCACACACCCTCTGCCCTGCCCTCACCACCATGTCAGCAGGATTTTAT
Organism: Apodemus sylvaticus; assembly: GCF_947179515.1. NCBI lineage: Eukaryota > Metazoa > Chordata > Mammalia > Rodentia > Muridae > Apodemus > Apodemus sylvaticus. The sequence goes on from NC_067490.1 coordinate 948,481, forward strand.
TCCTGCTTGGTGTATAAAGGAAGACTAGGAGTTTCATCAGCAATGCCTCAGTTTCCCCAGAAGTGTTTGGAATGAGCATTTCTTACCCTGAATGCCCAGATGGCCCCTTCACCTCGTTTTTTCTCTTCAATTATTTCTTTGTCCTTTTGCCCCAAATCCCGGGCCTGTGACTCAATCTGCACCTGTAGGGAGAGGGTGCTTCAATCAGGCTGCCTCTTGGGAGGCAGGGAAGATGTCCCAGGGTGCTGATGTCAGTATTATTAGCAGTCCTCCCTGCCTCCCATCTCTCGATAGGAACAAGGAGGTGATGGAAAGAAACGGAACTTTAGTGACTTGAGAAAATACTACTAATGATCATGTGGATGGCACTGTGGTATCCTCAGGGGAAGACTTCTCCTCATCTGTCCCACCAAGTTCTTTAAGAGATAGGTTTCATCTACCCCACAGAGAGGCAAGGCCAGGACCAACCAGGAGACGGAGCCCTGTGGTAGAAGAGCACTGGCTTATCTGGATGTCTCAGGCTCTGCTTCTCATCTTTTGGAAATTATCAACGGCCACCTGGGAGAGGAAAAATGATCCCTTGAAGGTTATAAGTAGCCTGAGGAGTCTGGACTTGAATGAGACCTTCTGAGTTAAAGTTTGCACTTAACAAAGAGCACACGTGGGCTGGCCTATGGTCCCCACTATATATATATATATATATATATATCAGAGGACTGCCTTGTCTGGCCTCAGTGGGAGGGGATGTGCTTGGTCCTGTAGAGGCTTGATGCCCTAGAGAAGGGGGATGGTAAGGGCTGAAGTGGGAGTGGGTGGGGTGGAACACCCTCTTAGAGGTGAAGCGGAGGGGGAATGGAATGGGGGCTCGTGTAGTAGGTACAGACCAAGGGAAAGGGGAAGGGGGCAAAGTTTGAAATGTAAATAAATAAAATAATTAATAAAATTTGCATTTAAAAATTAATACATTATTGTGTGTGCAAGTTCAGCAGAGTGCCATGTTGTGAGTGTGTATAAGAATCAGAAGACAACTTTCAGGGATAACTTATCTTCTTTTATCTTGCATGTCCCAGGGATCAAACCAAGTTTCTCCTTCTATTATGTGGGTTCTAAGACCAAGTCTTCTAACTTGGTGGCAGGTACCTTTACCCTCTGGGTGTCTCAGCTGCCCCCAGGGTACTATTCTGATTCTCCTTCTTGCCTTGGTTACAGACTGGCATTTTCTAGAGCTCAGTTCTTTGAGCCCACTGGGCCTGGCTATAAATGACCAACTCAAGTACAAAGAGTACAGCAATGGGTGTCAATCAACTGGAGCGTCTCCAGTGAACTCTGCTCTGCTGGGTTGGGGACAGAGAAGGGCGCAGGTGCCTACCTTGTAGTTCTGGGCAGCCTCGTCTATCAAGGTGACATGGTGGGCTTTGTGGTCCTTGGAGTCACGACACACCACACAGAGGAACGCCCCATCCTTCTCGCAGAAGTAGTGTAGCTTTTCCTTGTGCTTCTGACATCTTGATTCTCCCCCTTCTAGATGGATGTCAGCAGGACCCATGGTCTGGATCTTCTCTGCGATACTAGCCAGCAGCTTATTGGGCCTGAAGGTATTCTTTTTCACAAAGCATTTGCAGAGAGGACATTGGAGATTTTCTGACGTTTTTGCAACATGACTGATACACTGCAAGCAGAAGTTGTGCCCACAGTCAATGGTGACAGGATCTTGTAGAATTTCCATGCAGATGGGACAGGTCACATCCTCCTGCAGTTGAGTGGCCAGCAGTTGGCCTGCCATGATGGAGCAGCAGGGCTAATCTGAGGTGAACGCCCCGAAATCCAAGGCAGACACGGGTGCCTGGAAGGGAGAAGAAAACAGGAGACAGAGGTTGAAGAGTATCTCAGTGAGAGGGTTAGAGGGAGATGAGGGAAGACTGACTGGGGTTAGGTACATAATGACAGAAAAGAGTCAGACAGAAATGGGAAATATTCTAAGGAGGAGAAAACAGATGGTCAGTCCTCCCTTACCGTCTCTCAAGAACAGATACTGGGAGTGCCTGCTGCCTGTAAAGAGTTCCTGAACCTTGAACTAATTAAACGTCTTTCCGAAGCAGCTCCAGAGAACAGAAAGATGAAGTGTCAAAGTCCACTCAGGTGCAATCAGGGAGTGGAACCAATCCCAGGAAGTTCTGGGAGTTCTCATTCCCCCATCTTCTGTTGGGCATTCCCTCTTGTCTCCGGTACCCCCAGCACCTTTGAGCCATCCTTTCTTCTGTTTGGCCTGTCTGTTACTTCCCCTGTCTCTGTACTTCTCAGACCCCCACCCCCACTCCAGCTTGCCTGTCCTGTGGACTTTATCTTGACAAGGAAAGTATCTGCAGGGTCACCCACATTCCCATTAGCAGCTCAACACTTCTTAACCCTTCCTCTTGCTCTTTTATGCCAAGGAGGACGGTGCTCCTTTCTCCTTCCCTCTCTATCCCCACTCACCTCTCCTCTCTTCTGTCATTAAAAAACAAACTGTTGGGCTGGTGAGATGGCTCAGTGGTTAAGAGCAATGACTGTTCTTGCAAAGGTCCTGAGTTCAAATCCCAGGAACCATATGGTGGCTTGCAACCATCTGTAATGAGATCTGATGCCCTCTTCTGGTGTGTCTGAAGACAGCTACAGTGTACTTACTTATAATAATAAATGAGTCTTTGCCCAGCAGTGGTGGCACATGCCTTTAATCCCAGCACTTGGCAGGCAGAGGCAGGCAGATTTCTGAGTTCGAGGCCCACCTGGTCTACAGAGTGAGTTCCAGGACAACCAGGGCTACACAGAGAAACCCTGTCTTGAAAAACAAGCAAACAAACAAAAAAAACCCAAACTGTTAATTTTTAAATAAAATGTTTTAGATTTATTTATTTTATTTTTACACACATGAAAGTTTTGCCTGCCCATATATACATAGTGTACATGCCTAGTACCTACAGAGGTTAAAAAAAAAAACAGATAGTTGGCTCCCCATGGAAATTAGGGTTATAACTGGTTATCAGCAGACATGTGGATGCTGAGAACTGACCCTGCATCCTGTGTAAGTGCTCTTAAACATTAAGCCATGTCTTCAGCCACTATTTTTAAATTGACTTAAAAAAAAGATTTATTTACTTGTTTTGTATATGAGTACTCTGTAGTTGTCTTCAGACACACAAGAAGAGGGCATCTGACCCCATTACAGATGGTTGTGAGCCACTATGTGGTTTCTGGGAATTGAACTCAGGACCTCTGGAAGAGCAGTCAATCCTCTTAACCGCTGAGCCATCTTTCCAGCCCCTCTTAAATTGACTTTTAAAGGTAGCATACAATGTAATGGGTTTCATTATGAACCTTGGCTCCCATCCTCTGTTTTTCTCTCCATTCTTCACATTCTTTCTCTCTGCTGCTGGCCTGAACTCAGACCTTTTCCTCCTGCTAAGCAAGCTCTATACTGTGGAGATCCTGTTAGGGCAATTTCAAAAGTCTGTCAGAAGACCAAAAGAGGGGGCAGGATACCCTGGAACTGGAATTACAGATGTTTGTGAGTCACTATGTACATATGGGGAACCAAACAAGTGTTTTTAACCCTTGAACCATCTCTCCAGCCCCTTGTTTTTTTAACACATAGTTCTAGGGGCAGGAGGATGGGTGTAGGGAAGAAACCACGTTGAGCTCAGTTACTATTAACTGCATGCAAATGGTATGGGACCATTCACTGGAGCTTAGGCCGTGACTGTGCCACAACCCCAGCAACTGCCAACTTCCCAATAGCCCCTCAGTGTGAGGCAGGGCCATACGAATCCTTTCCCAGTTAGATTGGAATGCTGATTGGCCAGTCTGATACAAACAACCAGTGTGTGCATAGGGCAAGGCCATTACCAGGTCACACAGGGTGTGGAGGATTTTATGGCTACAGCCCCAACAATTGTTCCTTCCCATTTGCCAGGGGCAGTCTTGGTTTCACCTTTGTCCCATCATAAATATCTGTTAATAGCCCTTCCTCTTATTCTCAAAAGTATCCACTCTTAATATAGAGGTCACTTTGATTATAGCAACTGCTGAAAGCAGAGCACTTTCAGAAATGCCACACCCTTCAGGCCTGTCTATTTCATTTGCTTTAGGGTTGAGTTAAAGCAAATATTTGTGTAAGGTTTTATACTTCATTCATACTCAGCCTGTCAGATCTGGAGCAAAATTTAATTTATTTTTAAATTAAATCATTTCTTTAATTTAAAATTTTCATCTCAGTATTGCTATTAATAATTTTTTATGTATATAGGTATTTTGCCTGGATGTGTCTGCAAACCACGGGCAATACTCATGGAAGCCAGAAGAAGGCATCTGGATCTCCTGGAGCTGGAGATATAGATGGTTGTAAGCTGCCCTTTGGTTACTGGGAATCTAACCTGGTTCCTCTGGAAGAGCAGTCAATGGTCTGAATCATCTCTCTAGCCCTCAGAATTTGATTTTTCAGGCAAGTTTTGTTTTATTTGTATAGTGCTTTAAAAGACAACAGAAATTGGAATACCCTGGTGAGGGTGACTCTTTGAATTTTTTTCTTGTATATGTATTATTTCACTTACATCTCACTTTTAAATCATCGATATCTGTTGTCCAGTAAACTGAGCATGTTTCAGGGTCACCTAGAATGTGTAAGGCCCAAGGCACCAAGACAGACATACCTGTAATCCCAGCACTGGGGAAATCGAGGCTAGAAGATTAGGAGGCTGTCCTGAGTGACACTTGACCCAGACCCATAACACAATATTTTATCAAAAGTCAACAAGAGTTCAAAAGGTCAGCAGTTGAGAGCACTGGCTGCTCTTCCTGAGGTCCTGAGTTCAATTCCCAACCACACAGTGGCTCATAACCATCCGTAATGGGGTCCAATGCCCTCTGGTATGTCTGAAGACAGCAACAGGGTCATACATTAAAAAAAAATTAAATAAATCTAAGATGTGGTTTTTCATTTGATATAAAACTTTAATTCAGTGTTTCTCAACCTGTGGGTCATGCCCATTGGAAAAACACATTTTCCCCATGGTCTTAGAAACTAAAATACTGCTCCTTCATAAAAATTACAATTACAGCAACAAAATAATTTTGTGGTTGGAAGGTCACCACAATATGAAGAGCTATACTAAAGGAAACTGTATAAAGAACTGTATTAGGAAAGAGAACCACGGCTTTAATTTTATTTTGTTAGAAACTGAAAAACTTTGTTTTGTTTTTTAAAAAAACCTTTTATTTGTGTGTGTGTCTGTGCATGTATATGCACAAGCGCATATGTGTGGGTGTCTGTGTATGCATGCCACATGTGTTGTGCCCATGGAGCTCAGAAAGATGAGTCCTATGCATTCAACTGGACCAATAGGCAGTTGTGAACCAGCTGATATGGGGGCTGGAAACTGACTTTAGTTCTCTGGGAAACCAGCAAGTTCTCTGAATTGATGAGCCGTGTCTCCAGTTCAAGATATTTTGTTATAATATAAAAATCTATCATTTTTCTTATATTTTTTGATAATTATATTAACCTTCACTGAATTTATGTGAGGAATGTAAGAAGTAGTTGCATCCCATGTTATACACAGTCTGTCACATTGCACTCCTGAGAAAGAACCTTTTTGACTAGACACTGACAAGTCTAGTTTATCCACAGATTTGTGGTGTTTCATATCACAGGTCTTCTGACTTTACCCTTTAGTCTCTGGTGTCAGGTGAGTTATCAGCAGGCAACAGTACTCTGGAAAAGCCACCTCTCCATGGAGCCAGTTGGCATTAACCCAATACACACCAGATACCTTAGAAGATGCAAGACACAGAGGCCCTCTTTAACTGCCCTTTCTCTGAACCCCAAATGTCAATCATTACAAGGAAAAGCCTAGTTAGAATGAATAAGCAAACATAACTATGAATACATTTCACAGGGCTGGAGAGATGGCTCAGCGGTTAAGAGCACTGGCTGGTCTTCCAAAGGACCCGAGTTCAATTCCCAGCAACTATATGGTGACTCAGCCATCTGTAATGGGACCTGATGCCCTCTTCTGGTGTGTCTGAAGACAGCTACAGTGTACTCATAAATAAAATAAATAAGCATATATATATATATATATATATATATATGTAACAAAAATAAGATAACTGTGTAAACACAGTGCAAAAGTGAGAACCTTGTCTTTGGATGCCACACACAGCCACAACATACCTCAGCTCTTGCCGGGTTCCTGCTTTTGTCTGACTCCTGATCTAACTTATTCTCTGCACTTTCCAACTCCTTTTGCTTCATCTCTGGACTCTGAGTTTGAAAGCTCATATGTTGCTCTGTTTCAAGGAAGTGTATAATGGCATAACTTTATACTTTTGTTGACACAGGTGTGTCTAACAGATCAGATGATGCTACCCATTCCACTCAAGAGGTAGAGACATACCTCTTTACAACATCTATAGCCCAGATATCCACACTGCTCCATCTGCTGTGTTTCTGCACATCTCCTAAGGCTGTAAATAAGGATTATTTATCTAGTGAATGACTAATTACTTCAATATACTTCAGGCTAATTAGATTTTTGTTTGTTTTTGTTATAGTGATAATACTTAAAATCTATTCTGAGGCAATTTGAAGAGACTGTGGCCACTACAGCTTTGTACCACAGATTCCTGACTGTCTCCCAAATGATGAGATCAGAGGCATGTTCTACTATCCCCTGATTCATTTGGGTTTATTATTATTGCTGTTGTTGCTTTTTGGAGATCAATCTGTGTAGCTCAGGCCAGCCTCCAACTTCAATATATAACCAAGAATGACCTTGAACTCCTGTCTTTAACTCCTTGGTTCTGGGATCACAGGAACAAGCCGCCTCACCTTGAGCTCAGTTTCTCACACTTCGATCTACTTGAGACCACTACTGAGTGTTTGAGGTTGCTCCTCCATCAGGCTGAGCTCTCCATGTCTCCTAGGCCCAAGAGCTGCCTAATTTTTCTAGGATCTTTATGTTCAAATTTAGAGCCTCGAACCTTTCTGTGGTTTCCCTAAGTGCTCTCTCGATTGTGTAGCTGTATTCAACATGCTGGCTGGTAGTTGGAGCTGGGGTTTACATTTTGGACAGAGGATGGAGTTTATCAAAGGACACAATTCCAGAGCAGCTAGGTTTTCTCACAGGTACACTCTTCTCCTTGGTCCAGCCTCAGGTTGACCTCCAACTCAATATATAGTTGAGGATGACCTTGAACTTTTGATTCTCTGACCTCCACCTCCTAAGTGGTGGGATTAAAATTATTCATTCATCATGATCAGCTTTATGTGCTGCTGGAGAACAAACCTCATGTCTGCTAGGCAGATACTCTACCAAGTGAATACAGCACAGACCTCACAGCCAGATTTGTTCTGCTCTGCTATGTGTGGGCATGTGTGTGTGTGCATGTGTGTATGTACATGTGTGTGTGCATGTGTGTGTACATGTGGATGTACATGTGTGTGCACGTTTGGGTGCATATGTGTGCATGTATGTGTTTGTGTGTGTGTGCTTGTGTGTGTGCATGTGTGTGTGTACTGACTATGCCTATATGACATAGGGACATGTAGAGAACAGAGGACAAACTTCAGAAGTCTGTTCTCATTTTCCATTCTGAAAGGTTATGACCCATTCTCCTAACTGTTTCCCATCTTGCCTTGCACGTATGCATCGACACCCAGCTTTTAAAATGTGTTCTAGGGATGGAAATATGATCATTTCGGTCATCAAACTTGTGTGACAAGCATTTTTATTCACTGAGCCATCTCTCCAGTCTCAGCCATAATTCTAAAAGAAATAGCCTGGAAACCTGGTGAACAGCACAGTATAGGAGCACTTGTTGCTCTTGCCGGGGACCCAGGTTTGGTTCCCAGCACCCACGTGGCTCACGATTGCCTATAACTCCAGTTACAGAGGATCTGAGATCATCTTATGATATCCACGGATATCATGCACAAGGTACACATACATACAAATAAGTAAATTCAGAGAGAGAGAGAGAGAGAGAGAGAGAGAGAGAGAGAGAGAGAGAGAACAGGTCAGTGGCAGCAGATTCTGAAGTCAAGTCCTAACTTGGGAGACAGCACCACCTACTGTCTGTGTAGAAACAATGCTAAAACATTTGGCTGAAGGAGCTGGCTCTATTTTGGGCAGTTTTGGACGGTTCAGGCTAGAACAATTTAGAAGGTACACTGAACTTGAGCTTGTGATATGACATCTAAGGATGCTCATATGTAAAGTTGATAAGGAGATTAAAACAGGAATCAAGTGGGGCTTGGACTGGAGAGGAGCATGGGTTCAAGGCTCCATTAACTAGTAATTAACCAGTAGGGTTAAATACAAGAAGCAGAGGAGTGAATTCTGAGCCTGGCTTTGTTTTGTTCACTTCACTCTACAAGGAAGGAGTGTGACTAAGTCCCAAGGTGAACTAAATCCTCCAGCCACATAGTTACCCTGTATCAGAAAAGGAAGCAGGAAACAGAAATTCCTTTTTTTTTTTTTGAATAGTCAGCTTCCTTTTTAAAAAAAAAAAAAAATTATTATATGTAAGTACACTGTAGCTGTCTTTAGGCAGCACCAGAAGAGGGTGTCAGGGATCATTATGGATGATTGTGAGCCACCATGTGATTGCTGGCATTTGAGCTCAGGAACTTTGGGAGCTCCTGAGCCATCTCATCAGCCCCGAAACAGAAATTCTTAAAGAAGAGTGGCTTTGTTTAGTTTGGCCAAAAGAGAAAGAAATGGTCTTACTCCCCTCCTCTTCTGAAGCACTCATAATTCTATAGCTGAACAAGCAAGGTCAAGGGATGTTAATTTAATAGGAAGTGAGTCTAGCAGAGATGTAGGAACCTCCTTTTCCGAATGGCACAAGGTTTTTTCCTTCCCCTCTTCTAGTGTGAGGCTCCTAGAAATTCTTTGGGGTCTGTATTAGTCAGGGTTTCTATTCCTGCACAAGACATCATGACCAAGAAGCAAGTTGGGGAGGAAAGGGTTTATTGAGTTTACTTTTCCACACTGCTGTTCATCACTAAAGGAAGTCAGGACTGGAACTCAAGCAGGTCAGGAAGCAGGAGCTGACGCAGAGACCATGGAGGAATGTTACTTACTGGCTTGCTTCCCCTGGCTTATTCAGCTTGCTTTCTTATAGAACCTAAGACTACCAGCCCAGGGATGGCACCACTCACAATGAGCCCTCCCACCTTTGATTACTAATTGAGAAAATGCCCTACAGCTGGATCTCATGGAGGCATTTCCTCAAGGAAGGCTCCTTTCTCTGTGATAATTCCAATTTGTGTCAAGTGGACACAAAACCAGCTAGTAAAGGGTGTGTTAGTCTGGGAGCTAAAGGGAGGGATACCCTGACTCTCTTTAGAGCATCTGGTCTTCCACCAGAATGAAAATTCCAACATGCTCAGAAACGAGGATGAACCAAGAGCCATCAGAGAGAATCCAAGGGAGACCAGTAACAATCCCAAGTGTCAGTCCTCACTGCAAGTGTACACTGATAAAATATCATGAAAATTAGTTTAGAATTGTCAATACAAATTCCAAAAAAATCTGAGCAATAAGGCTGAGGATGTTGATTAGATGCGAGGTACTTGTCTGGCATACATGAAACCCTGGTTTCAACCCCCCAGTACTGGTGACTCATGCCTGCTTGAGACGCAGAGGCAGGAAGATCAGAAGTTAAGTCACCCTTGGCTACATAGAGAGTTCAAGGCTATCCTGGACTACATGAGACTGTCTCAACTGTGACCACAAACCACAACAACCCCCTCTCCCCCCAAAAAAGAGAGAAAGAAATGCTTCTTGTGTAGTCATGGTTAGGTTAACATAGATCCATTTTGTTTGTATTCAGACAACTTAAACATTTCTCTCACAGTACTGCAGATTCTGAAAGAAAGGCTTGAGGTACCTCGAGCTAGGCTAAGTTTACAGGGTATGAAAGGATGGGAAGCTATTACTCTGCCTCCCCCAGTGCAGCACGGACAGCAGTCTTTGTAAGGAGGGGCAGTAAAACTGCCTAGGGCATCAGGGAAGAACACCTTTGGGTGTGTCAATAAGGGTATTTCCAGACAGACTTCAGTGAGGAGGGAAGACCTGACCTCAAATGGGTGGTATGGAGAAAGCCAGCTGAGCACCAGCAGGCATCTCTTTCAGATTCGTGATCCACCCAGATATAAACAACCACCCCTATGGTCTTCCAGCCACGCCTACCTCCACCCCTTCCCCATCATGATGAACAATATCCTCAAACATAAGCCCAGAAAAACCCTTCCTCCCTTAGTTTACTTCTTGATGGGTATTTGGTAACAACTATCAAAAGAGTAACATATAACTTGTGATATCCCCCAGGCACCGCCACTGTTGTAGCTGGGACCGTTAAGGACAATTATGTGGACTGTCCGCAGCATTACCCAGGTGTCACAGTCATGTGACACATCTAGAATCTGGTTCCACATCTATGAGGTCCTTGGGGCTCATTCTATGAGTCAAGGAGATTTGCATTGAAGTTCTGTGAGATTTGCATTACAGGCACTGAGACTTTCCTCTTACCTATAAGAAACTATGCCACACCTGCCACAAAGTCCATCTCACTGTTCACTAAGTGCAGCTCATGGGTATTTTCATTTCCCTGATAATTCAGTACCGAAGCAGGGAGAGCCTCTTCACTTTCTCCCTAGTTTTGCAGGCATGTGAGTGTATATAATTGGCATAATTTGAGAAGAACCAGCTCACCTGCTGGTCTCCCTAGGACTCCCTAGGAGACCAGGAAAACGAAGTTGAAAAGGAGAGATTTGAGGTAGGGTAGTAAGAGAGATATTTTGGGGAGGGTGCGCAGACAAGAAGTGGGATAAAGGGGAGGAGGAGGAAGCATTTTCTTCTTTAGGTCATCCTTGGAAGTTGTTTGAAAGGAAAGAACAAAGTAGTCTCATATGTTCTCTCTCTTTCTCCCTCTCTTCCTTCCTCCCTCCCTCTCCTTCCTCCCTCCTGTTCTCTTTCTCTTTCAACATGACATCATTGCAGCCTTAGACAACTTGATGGTTAATAGAGTCACTGACAGGGTTCCACCGTAAGAGGTTGGTGGTGTCAAACAGTGGCAGTGAACCCTGCAGGGTTCCAGCCTAGGAGGGGACACATAAAGCTCTAGCTGAGTTCTCCCTGCCAGACATACAGTAGAGAAGACTGTCAGCTTGCCATTGATAGTTTACTTCTGGCCTTGACAGTAACAGGGTGGCCTAAAATTTAGCTTTAAACTATAAAATGATTGCACAGAAAACTCTCAAAACAGGATTGGTGTTTGGACCACCTGCTTTTTCCAGGTGTATGGAAGAATAGTATAAAGAATAGTTTTAAGTTTAGTAAATGCTGAGTTTTTCTGAAATTCCTGAAGGGCTGTGTTTTTTACAGAGAGTTTTTACAGAGAGCCCAGATTCTGGACTCTCTGGTAGTGGACAGTGGCCTTAAGTCCAGGCCTGAGTTCAGATCTTGCTCCAGATCAACTTCTACTGAGCCCTCTCATCTGGGACTGTCTGGCCTTCAAAAGACCCAGTGGGGATACTAGTGAGGTGGGACCATGGTCTCTCTTGACAAGGACAACCAGGACATTTGTCCTATCTGCCTGGATCCCCTGAAAGAGGCTGTGAGCACTGACTGCAGACACCTCTTCTGCCGCATGTGCCTGACCCAGCACATGGATAAGGCTTCAGTCTCTGGGGTTCTCGGCTGCCCAGTCTGCAGGAAGCCCTGTTCTGAGGGGGTCCTTGGAGACAATTACATCTGCCACACCCACCAGAAGAGAGTGTGCAGGTTCTGTGAGGCTAGCAGACTTCTCTTGTGTGAGGAATGCCTCCAATCCCCTGAACACCAGTCCCATACTGAGCTCTCCATTGAAAATGCCATCAGCCACTACAAGGTAAGGTTGTGTCACCCCACTGGACCCCTTCTAAGCTCAGATCCCCACAGAGACATGGGAACTGTAACTGACACACTCCTTTGACTTTTCTGGTTATCCAACTCGGGGCCTTGGTCTTTGCTTTTCTGTGTTGATCTCTGCTAATATCAGGGTTTCCAGGTCGCTCTATGTGATCTCTGTAAGTGATCCTGCTACTGTGATGGTGAAGACCTAGGAAATATGGGCCACTGTGTTTATTCATGCTGTAGTAGATAATGTACTAGTTCATGAGATGCTGTACTAGACAATGAGATGCTGTACTAGATAATGTACTAGTTAATAAGATGCTGTACTAGACAATGAAATGCTGTACTAGATAATGTACTAGTTAATAAGATGCTGTACTAGACAATGAGATGCTGTCCTAGATAATGTACTAGTTAATAAGATGCTGTACTAGACAATAAGATGCTGTCCTAGATAATGTACTAGTTCAAAAGATTCTGTGCTAGACAATGAAATGCTGTACTAGATAATGTGCTAGTTAATAAGATGCTGTACTAGACAATGAGATGCTGTACTAGATAATGTACTAGTTAATAAGATGCTGTACTAGACAATGAGATGCTGTCCTAGATAATGTACTAGTTCATGAGATTCTGTGCTAGACAATGAAATGCTGTACTAGATAATGTGCTAGTTAATAAGATGCTGTACTGGACAAAGAGATGCTGTCCTAGATAATGTACTAGTTCATGAGATGCTGTACTAGAAATGAGAACCACTTCTCTCTCTCTCTCTTTTTTTTTGTTTTGTGTTTTTGGATTTGGTTTTTTCCGAGACAGTGTTTCTCTGTGTAGCCCTGGCTGTCCTGGAACTCACTCTGTAGACCAGGCTGGCCTCAAACTCAGAAATCTGCCTGCCTCTGTCTCCCAGAGTGCTGGGATTACAGGCGTGTGCCACCACCGCCCGGCTGAGAACCACTTCTCAATTAAGATTATACAGTTTCCTGTGGATGGTCATAGAAGCTAGTCTAGACATGCAATCAAGATTTATCCGTGCTGTTATCTTGCAAAGATTTGAAATCCGAAAACTTGTACATGATGTCCTATTTCCCCCTTTCCTTCCTTTCCTAATAATGACTGTTGTTTTTTATTTTATTTATTTATTTTTCTAAAAATTATTCACACTTTTGGTAGCAAAACCAAACAATACCAAAAGATAAAATATCAAAACTGAAACTCTTGCCTGTGAGATAGGAGACCACTGAAGGTAAAGGAATGTGTAACCAAGCTTGATTCCCTGAGTTTGATCTCTGGGACTCACATGGTAGAAGAATGGAAATGACTCCCACCACTGTTCACAAATCTCCACACAAGCTCTACAGTGTGTGCCCCCTTCCAAATAAATAAAATAATAATGAAATATTTTCCCTTGTCTTTACCCATTCACAGTCTTCAGAAGTAACCAGCATTAGATTTCTTTTGATCTATACGTCCAAAAAAATCAGTGTGTTTGAATAGTCTTTTTAAACATGCACACACACACACACACACACACACACACACACACGCACACTCACTCACTCACAAGAGAGACAGACAGAGACAGAGAGACATATACTAGGGATGTAGCTCAGAGGTAGAGTCCTGCTTGACATAAATGAAGCCTTGGGTTTAATCCCCAGTGCTTCAAAAGAGAAAACAACGATGAATTATTATTATGTGTCTATATGTTGTTTGGCAGGGGTGTGCCGCGGCTTGCATGTGGAGGCCAGAGGACAGCTTTGTAAAGTCAGTTCTCGCCTTTCACCATGTGGGTTGTGCAGACCAAGCTCAGACTGTGAGACACGGTGGCAAGTGCCTTTACCCCCCAAGCCGTGTTTCCAGCTCCCTCCGTTCTTTCCTACGTCCTTCCTACGTTTTGAACATTTCCCCATTTTTCCTATCAATGCATCCAGATCTCTTGAATGTCTTTCTGTCTGACCCCATGAACAGACCAAAAGTTAGAAAACTGGATTATTCACAGGCTATTGGTTTTGGGTTACACAGAATATCATAACAAGTACATTTTAGCGTGTATTTTGGAGAAGTTAAAATAGCCAAGATATTTGGTGAAAGTGTAAGGTAGAAATCTAACTTTACCGTTCCCAAATTATAGCAAATTGCCCCACCACTATTTATTGAATGTTCCATGTAGATCTTGTCCTGTTCCCGTCATTCCTCATTCCCTGCCTGTGTGCCGACCCCCTTCCTCTTCCTCCTTTACATCTTCCCCCTTCCTTCCTTTTTCACTCCTTTTCACCTTCCTCCTCCTTCTCCTCTTCCCCCCACAGTACTAAGGGTAAAGATTGAACCTAGGGCCTTGTACATACATGCAAGGTAAGCTAAATATACAGTCTCCTTTTTTTTACTTTTTATTTTGAGACAGAATCTTACTTTTTATCCCTGTGCTATAGCCTCCAGGGTAGCTGGATTGCAGGCATATGCCACCAGATTCACCATGTTAAACCATTTTAAGAACTGTACATTTGTAATATGGACAGGATTTCTTTAACTTTGTATAATTAACTTATATTTATTATGTGTGCACAAGTGTTTTGCCTGCATGTGTACCACACACATGCCTGTATATGAGGAGGCCAGAAAAGATCATCTGATCCCCTGGAACTAGAGTTACAGGCAGTTGTGGGCTACCACCTGGGTTCTAGGTCCTCTGCAGGGACAGTCAGAGCTAACCATTGAGCGATCTCTCCAGCCCCACTGTTTGTTTGCATTCCTCAAGACAGGACCTTACTCTGTAGTCTCAGTTTATCTGTAACTGATGGTAATCCTCCTGTAAATGCTGGGTGCTGGAGTTACAGATCGGTTACCACACTTAGCTTTTCTTTTTCTACCATTTTGCTCTGCCCAAAACCTCTTGCTAGGCTCCACCTTTTTCTTTCCAAACAAACCTTAGTTCTTTCTTTTTTCTTCCACTCTTTTCAAAAATAATTATTTAAAAAAAAAGTAGATCTAGGGCTTGAACTCAAGGCCTCACACATGCTGTCCCTCCTCCTCAGCATTGGTATTTTCTTGTCAATTACTCAGAAGATGAATGAGTCAAAGGCATATGTTGTACACCTGCTAATCTGCTGGAGAAACCTGCGTCATCTGAGGATGTTAAGATCGAACGGTCCTGATATTTCCTTATGATGTCATATCCTTAAAATGAGTTCTAGTTATCCAACGTCTCCCATGCAGTGGCCTCCTCCATCCCATCATCCTGCTGTCTACACATTGTGGTCGCATCCTCAGCCCTCGGATCCCACTCTCCAACTCCCCTCTGCTTCAGAAGTTCTGAGCAAGCATCTATCCTCATGCGGCTTCCTTTTCTGTTCTCAGCCAGATTTGCACATCAGTGCCTGTGAGTAAGAATGACCCTTGCCAAGCAGATACACAACCTGAAACTTCAGGGGTGGCATGGTGGAAGCCAAAGCTGGCCCCTCCCTGTCTGTCCTGTACATTCTTCCCTGTCAGGTCTTTCTACCTAATAATGAAGGCTGAATATTCTTTTATCCTTTTTCCCCTCTTTCTTTGTGGAGCTGTGGTTTGAACCCAGGGCCCCACACATGCCAGGTAAATGTTCTTTCTATCGCTGAACTTCTTTCTCAGCCCTGAAGGGTAAATTCCCAAGAACACTGTCACCATGTGGAACAACAGACGAGGGAGCCTAAATCGAAACAGAATGTACAGGATGACTCAGAAAGCTGAAAGAGCCGTGTTCTGCTGTGTCTACTAAGTCTACAGAAGAGGGGGTAGGGCTTCCCATGAGTCAGGTGTGCAAAGACAGAGCTCCTCCATCCTTGAATGATTAACCCAGGTCTGTGCTGTGTGTAAGGTGTCACGCCAGGCATTGGAAGGAAGTGCAAAGGTGATTCACGACTT
The DNA here is from genome assembly GCF_947179515.1 of Apodemus sylvaticus. Classification (NCBI taxonomy): domain Eukaryota; kingdom Metazoa; phylum Chordata; class Mammalia; order Rodentia; family Muridae; genus Apodemus; species Apodemus sylvaticus. The sequence continues at coordinate 964,317 of NC_067490.1, forward strand.
CAAGTCCACACTTAAGTAATAACACTTATAAGGAAATTGTTCTTATAAGGAAAACAGTGTCTGCTGCACATATGTAAATAAGGCCAACTGCGCTTGTCAGAAAGGCAGGCAAGAAATCGAACTACAAGTGTTTATGATCTAAGAAGGAGAATAATGGGTGGTCCTTCCTAGAGTGATCTACCAAGGCCTGTCGGGAAGTGACATAGCAACTGAGACACAGACAAAGAGCTGCACCAGGACAAAGACAGGGTCTGGGGAGCAGATGCAGAATCCAAGTCCAGAGAAATCCTGTTGCACTTGGAGAATTTATCATCAGCATTTGTTTAAACTTTCTTGACTTACTTTTTCACATTAGCATGCAATAGGAATGGTTTGGAACCAGGTGTGGTGGTGCAAACCTTTAAGCTCCAGCACTTGGAGGCAGAGGCAGGCTGATATCTGAATCCCAAACCAATCCGAACTACACAGTGAAACCCTGTCTCTACAACAACAACACACACACACACACACACACAGAGACAGAGAGACAGAGAGAGACACACAGAGAGAAACAGAGACAGAGAGACAGAGACAGATAGACAGAGAGAGAGGTGCGTTTGCGGGAGTTAGAGGCTAAGCAGTGAAGAGGAGCTATTGCTCTTTCAGAAGACCTGTGTTTGGTTTCCAGCACCCACACCAAGCGGCTCACAAACACTTGTAATTCTCTCTTCATGAGATCTGGGGCGGGTGCTTTTCAAGGCCCTTGGGTGCCTCTACACGAGTGCATATTCATATACAGACAAATACTCATATACATAAATAAAAATAAAATCTTTAAATATGTTCATAAAGTTATAACTCTATCTTACTTATTTTAAACATGATAAATGATGGCCCCATCTTGTTTCACACATTTAGAGTTACTGACATTATTTATATTTGCTTTCTTTAGAAAATATTGTTTGTGTGTATGTGTGTGTGTCCTTGGAAGTCAGAAGAAAGGAAGGTATTGAATTCCCTAAAACTGAAGTTACAGGCAGTTGTGAGCTGTCTAATATGGGGATTGGGAACTGAACTCAGGTCTTCTGAAGACGAGCAAGTGCTCCTAAGTGCTGAGCCATCCCCCAGAAATGGCTTTATTTTGTTTTTTGAAACAGAGTTTCATTACGTAAACCTGGCTAGCCTGGAATTCACTGTGAAGGCTAGGCTGGCCTCAAACTCAGTACAGCTCCTCCGCCTCCCAAGTGCTGGGATTAAAGGTGACCAGCACCAGACCTGGTTTTGGTGTTAATTCACAGTCTCACCCAAGGGTCCTCTGTGCTCTGTGGAGGATTCCCCTGTGGATACTGCCTCATCCTCCACCTGTGTCTGTCTCTAGGAAAGACTCAATCGTAGAAGCAGGAAGCTCAGAAAGGACCTTGGGGACCTTCAACAGCTTAAGGCTCGGGAAGGGAAGATGCTGCAGGCTCTGCAGGTGGGTGTCTGAGTTCTGTAGGGCCTCTCCCTTGTTGTGAACAATTGTCCCCAGGGCAGCCACTGTCGTGGAATTGTGATCATGCAGGCTGAAAAACTGTTTTGGGCTTGGATTTGAGATTAGTCTTCAGAAGCCTTCAGATCTCTATGCATTTTTTTTCCTTAAGGAAAAACACGTATTCTCCCTGGCACTCTGTGAGAATCAAAATAGATAGTTCAAAATTACTACACACGCCATGAGACTCCGATCTGTCCTTGGCAATCACTCCTTCTATCCCCCTTGCTCACTTGGGTGAACTTTCCCCCTCACAGGGTTGAAAGCAGACATCGAAAGAGCGTAGCTGAGTGGTGTGTGTGTGTGTTTGTGTGCGCGCGCGCGCGCGTGTGTGTTACATTGTGGCCCAATATCTGCAGATGTGCTCAGAACTATGAGGTGGGAAGGAGAGAGCTTTGTGAAGAGCTTCTGAAGGTACAATGGCTGGTGAGGCAAGGCTGTATAGGAAGAGGGGTAGAGGACAATATTCCTGCCTAGCTGTTCAGTGCTTAGAGAGCCAGGGGAGAGCCCTCTCTCATAGAATCTCAGGGTAGCTCCTCTTCTGTGCTTTTAGGCGGATTTGGAGAGCCACAGGCTAAGAACTGACCTGCAGAACCAAGACCGAACCAAGGAACAACTGAAGGCTCTCCCTTGGCATTGGCTGGACCAACGAGGGGACCTACCGGAGGAGGTGGCCAAGATCTTTAACTTCTCTGAGGCAGTAACACAGCTCAGCATCCTGGTTTCTGGCCTGGAAAGGTTGGCTAAGGAACTGGATGCCAGCACTCTGAAGGTGCACTTCCTAAGACCCCCCGCCCCGAATTCAGAGAGGGATTCTTTGAGTAGTAAACAGCCTTCCTGCAGGTCCCTTCTGGGAGGTGTAAGGTGAGGTACTCCTGGTATGTGTGACTGTTTGCATGTGTGCACGAGAATGCGTGTGTGTATGTGAGTGCATGTGTGCGTGTGGTGTCTGTGTGTGCGTGTGTGTGTGTGTGTGTGTGTGTGTGTGTATGTGAGTGCATGTGTGCGTGTGGTGTCTGTGTGTGTGTGTGTGTGTGTGTGCGTTGAGTATGGAGAGGGTGGCTTGTACCGGGCTACACCGTCATACAACGGGGTGAGGAGGGGTGCTATGCTTTAGTTCTCATGGAAGCATGCAGAGTGACCCTCAAGCATGAACTAGGAAAGGTATTCAGTGGCAAGAACCTAGAAACTGACTGATTGTCATCTTTTCTTTCTCAGGATGCCAGTGACTTACTAGACAGGTAAGAGCCTCTTTCCCTCTGTCCCACATATGAAGACACATGCAGACCACATAACATAAATGTATATATGGGCTGAATTAAAGTCAAGGAGACACACCATCATACTATGTGACCAGCAGAAGATTCAGTAGACTATATATGAATTAATGACTGATTTCTTTGTCCTTAGGAGTGCACCACGGAGATTAGAAGGACTTCTCTCTCGTGTTTCTCCAGACAGTCCAAAGCTCCGTTAACCCTCCCGGTGTGTTCTCATCCCCACAGCTCCCATCTGATGCCTCAGCACATAGTCTCTTTCCTAAGCTAGATTTGAGCTTCTGACTCCCATTATTGTGGCCGGGCATTTCAGATCTCCATCACATCCAGGGCCATTTGCAGAATCCCCGTATAACTGTGTGCTGGTGATTGTACCTACTGCCCGTGGTCTGGTGGGCACCAGAGCATCTGGGTGGCACAGCAGAGTGTGCCACCTCAGCTTATGGAGCTCGGCAGGTTTATTGGGTAATAGTTCTTCTGACTCTGATAGAACCCCCTGCCTGTACAGCCCATATTGTTCGTTCATTGTGACTGGTGCATGCAGCAGACTCGAGGGTGACTTCCACAGTCCTCACCCTCATGTTCAGGTACATGTAACTTTGTCCTCTGGAGTATGAGTGGCATCGGTGACTTGCTTCTCATCAAAGGAATGTAGCAGGAGTGATGGAGGTCAACTGCAGTGGCCATGGACTCTTTCTTGCTAATTGATGCATTCTAGAGACTCTTCTTGCTGAACTTAGGGATGCTGAAGGGAAAGATATGTGGGCAGCTCCTGGTTTCCTAGAGCAGCCTCCATCTTCCAGGTGACAGGAATCAGGGAGCCTGGGCCTTACAGTTGCAGTAAACCCGTCCAATACCTCAAGTAAACTTGGAAGTAGATACTTCTGAGAACTAAAAATGCCCCTACTAATTACCCTGTCCCTGCCCCATAGTTTCCATAAAGCCTGGGAAATTGTAGAATTTTTTTTCTTATTTCTGCATCTGTTTTTATAATAAACTCTCCTGTTCTTTAAACCAACTGGGATGGGCCTCTTTTCTTTATAATAGAAACCTTTTGCAAGGTAAGTAGAGAAAAATCAGGAGTTAACCTGCCGATGTCAGGTAAAGTATGTGACACTTCTCTGGTAAAGAGCATTTGGGAGCCTGGGGCTTTAAGACAGACTGTAGCAATTCCTGGGGAAGCTAATGGAGTCTGACTCCAGCAAGAACAACCTGTAGGTTTATCAGTCACCTTACTGGGAAGCCATCAGATCCATCTACCCCCTTTAAAAGGAGTAAGGTTCAAGTTACCTAGGGAGGAGTATACACTGATAGGTTGAAAGAGTATCTTCCTCTTCCGGTGATGATGCTTAGAGGCACTCGGGATGGTCCGGAGTTTGACATACCATCGTAGGTTTCCTACAATACAGCCTCTAACAAAACTAGGCTGTCTTGAACCCCTGGCAACAGGATTGCTTACCTTTACACCAAGACATTGGGTAGGCACCTAAACTCACATGTGGTGTGTGCCCAGGAAGACCACGAGGGGTTCGTGCTGTGAGACCCAAAGTTCCAATGAGCTTGTCTAAGACGAAGAAGCCCATCAGCAGGGCCCGTGGTGGTTCCACGTGTGCCAAGTGTGTCCGTGACAGGATCAAGTAGACGTTCCTTATGGAGGAGCAGAAAATCGTTTGTGAAAATGTTGGAAGCACAAACACCAAGTCAGAAAGCAAAATAAATATGCAGCTTTTTTAAGTAATAAAAATCAAGGCTTGGAAAGAAAGAAAGAAAGAAAGAAAGAAAGAAAGAAAGAAAGAAAGAAAGAAAGAAAGAAAGAAAGAAAGAAAGAAACAAAGAGTATCTTTACACTCTAGCAGTTTTACTTCTCAGTTTAAGAGATACAAATTAAGGGACAGAGAGACAGCCCAGCTGTTTAAGAGCACTGGCTGCTCTTCCAGAAGCCCAGGGTTCAATTGCCAGCACCCTTGTAATGGCTCACAATTGTTTGAAACTCCAACACCTTCTTTGGGTCTCCACCAGTGGTACACACACACACACACACACACTTACACACACTTCCTCTCTCTTCTCCTTTTTAACAGGGATTAATGTAGCACAGGCTAGCTCAAATTTGCTATCTTACTGTGTAGCAGAGGCTGACATTGAATTCCTGGTCTTCCTGCTTCAACCTACAGACAGTATATGTATATAACACTACACACAACTGTTTCCTTTGTGTCAAACAGAGCATACTAAAGACTATGGAGATGACTCCATAAATAAGATGCTTGCTGTGTACGCATGAGGATTGGAGTTGGGATCCCCAGAATATAAGTAAAAGCTAAGCAGCTGCTTGTAATCTCAGCGCTTGCAGGGAAAAGCCAGGAGAACCAACCAGCTAGCTAGACTATAGCCAGAACTGGTGGTGAGCTCCAGGTTCAGCAAGAGTGAGATGCAGGTTTGGGAAGAGACACTTAGTGGAGAGTGATTGAGGGAGATACCCCACACCAACCTCAGCCCTTCTCCCCACCACACGCACGAGTACCACACATACAACAGTGCAGATGCATAAACAAAGCACATACTTCTAAAAGAGCAAAAATGGAGCCGGGCGGTGGTAGCACACAACTGTAATCCCAGCACTCTGGGAGGCAGAGGCAGGCGGATTTCTGAGTTCGAGGCCAGCCTGGTCTACAGAGTGAGTTCCAGGACAGCAAGGGCTACACAGAGAAACCCTGTCTCGAAAAAACCAAATCCAAAAAAACAAAAAACAACAACAACAACAAAACAACAACAACAACAAAAAAAAAGCGAAAATGGGAGATGATAATAGATCACACAGAAATCTACCATCTATAAGGACAATAAAGGGCATGAAGTTTTACATCAGGAAGAGAACTTCATATATGCACGTACCTTAGAGGTTCACAGTCATTTTAAATACTCAAGTAAAACCAGTTCAAAGAAACAGGAAAATACAGTCCATATTAGTGGAACTTGGGGGGCGGTGAGTATATTTTAGCATTATATAGACATGTGTTTATGTCATTATTATTTAGATATATATTTTGTAGGAAATATTGAACACCCTGGAGCAAGTCACTCCTCTGTAGCACCCTGACCTCTGCAGCACCCTCTCCTCTGAGCAGCCATTATCCCCAGGCAAATTCCTCCCACAGCAGCCAGCACACCTCATTGTCTCTCCAGTGCTCCTTTTCCATATTAGATTACCAGTGGCTACCACGGTTTGTTCATAGCTAGCATAGGGGGGGATACTTCTTTCTTACTGAAAGGCTCTACATACTGTATTACCCAACCAACTAGCTAGCCACTATGCTGCAGATAAAAGCACATAAGATCCCTGATTTAAACATGACCAAACTTTAGAGGTTAAAATAAAATCTTTCTGCTCTGTTGGGTTGGTTTGATGGATGACCATGATTCAGCATAGATAGCGAGTCATGCTGTTGTGTGTGGATCCTAACAAAGCCATCTTTGGCAGTCCTACAGTGTCTTCTCTGGGAGTAGTATTGAATCTGTTACCAGTTTTTATCCAAATCCACTGCGGGATAGGAAGATGTGGTGGTTTCAATGGGAATGGCTCCCATAGGCTCACATGTGCTTGGGTCCCAGCTGGTGGAACTGTTTGGAAAGGATTAGGAGGTGTGGCTTTGTTGGAGGATGTGTGTCACTGAGGGTGGGTTTTGAGGTTTCAAAGAGCTCACACCACTCCCAGTTAGCTCCCCCCCCCCCCCCCCGACCTCATGCTTGTGGATCAAGATGTATTCTCTCAGCTGTTGCTTCAACACCATGCCTGCTTGTCTGTTCCGGGCTCTCTACCATGATGGTTGTAGACTATAACCCTCTGAAACTGTAAGACCCAAATAAAATTTTTTATAAGCTGACCTGGTCTGGTGTCTTATTGTAATGGGAAAGATTAAAATATAGTACCACCCTGCCAGGCCTCTGCTTCAAGTCTCAGCGGGTCTCTCTCTCCTGCCCAGTACCCACTCCTTCCAAGTAACTGGCAAAGCATGACTCTTAAACTTGAGTAGTTAACCAAATATATTTATGTATATGAAACTCACAATTACATAATGCCAAATTACAATGATAAAGTTTTATCCCAATATTTCTAACCTCTCAGCACACCAGAAACACATCTGACACTTTCTGGATCTGTGTGTGTCTCCTCCTCTGCTCCCTTGAACAGCTCCCAGGCTCCCTCTCTCTCTGCCCTTCCTTCTCTTAGCTCCTCCTCCTCTCTCCCCTCCAATCACTGGCCTCTCACTGCCTCAGTGTGAATGGATAGGAAATATCTTTCATCATCTTATTGTAACAGAAAAGTAGCTACTAAGACAGACATTTTGCTTTTGTTTCTTGCCATGAATCTTTTGATTCTGAAAGTCCTCCCCCACCTCCTTTTTCTGCATTCAATGCCTTTTATTTTTGTTTGATGACAGCATTGACATACCAAGCAATCCCATTGGATTTTGCTCATCCTGGTTTCAGTGGGGACAAGACCCCCCAAAAACCCACATCTCTGAAGATGCACTGTGCGTAGTTTTGGACTGAGTGTCTCCTTGTTAAAACACTTATGGATGATATTAGCCCTTTGCCTTCCCCATAAGGAGGAAAACTAGCATGCTTTGCACAACTTGACAATATGGGGTCCACAACACTCCTTCCCAGATAGATGCTAGTACATCTTGCGCACGTAGTCATCCACTCTGCTTGGTAACCCGTGCCAGCCACCAGAGCTCCCAGGTGGTATTTTTTGTATAAAGCTGCCACATTTGACTTGCCATGATGATTATCAGACCTCTTGGTAAGAATGGGTTTGTCACACTTCAGTGGCTTGTCCCATTTGGTACCCCAGCCAGACGTAGCAAGGGAGGCTGGTGCCACTGGGAGGTCCAAAGCCCACTTAATCCAAGAGGACCCTGCTGCTGTTGTTGTCATTGTCTTTCATGATGGCCACCAGAAACTGGTGCCACTCCTTATATTTGGAGTCCTTTCTGTGCGGACCATATGGGTTCATGAGGACTAAGGTAGTTTCCCTGGGTCGTCCCCTGTATGTGATGGGCCTATTCTTAATTGTGTGGGTAGACACTTTGCCCAGCTCATCCATCTCCACCTGGTGCTGGGGCCACTCATCGGGCTTAGCAGCTCAGCTCACTGGCTGATGTCAGCGGGCACGGAGGTAGCTGGAACCCATGGGAGAGCCCACAATGTCCCTGAAAGTCTTGTGAAAGATGTGTTGACAAGCCATGTGAGAGGCATGGCATATAATGGCAGAACAAAGAAGATGCTTCCTTTTCAAATAATATTTTTATTTATCATTCCAGAATTTAATAAATATATACTGTATTTCGATCATATCCATGCCTACAAAGTGTTTCTTGAAGATACAAATAAATTAGCTTATATCTTTAGAAGAAAACAAAGAGGCGAAGTTTTGTTTAAAATCATGATTCCAGGGCTTCATCGGGAATCCAAGTCTTTAGGCTTAAAATCCAGCACTGTTTGTACATCTGTGTCTGTGCTCATTGATAACAATGATGAGAACAGCCAGCGGCAGCCAATGTCCCAGACACCCAAGTATCTGATGGGCACTGGGGATAAGCTTGAGCAATGAAGAAACTAAAGGTCCTACCACCTTGTCTCTTACTGACACACACCACCAATGTCTAAAATATTCACTTTTGTGCTTGGTGACCCAGCCGAGGGTCTGCTCCCAAGGGTGCTTGATACTCAGAGGTGTTTGTACTCAGAGGAGGGAAACTGCACCTTCCTGACAGCTCAAAGAAAAACTGGACCCTCTGCCCCAGAGTCCAAACAAGGGAAAGATCTTCTGTGTAAAGGAGGCAGTGAAGGTATAGATATGTTCTTGGGTGACAGCATTGACAAAGGTCACCCAGCCTACCTCATAGTCAAGAGACACCTGTACCTTCCGGGGTTGCTCCTCCAGGGCCAGCCTTGTGGGGAAGGAACCCAGAGCTGAGACAAAGCCCCAAGCCAGCCTCACTGCCCATATTCCCTCCTCTGGTCTCAGCCTCAGTTCCCCCTTCCGTCGTACATCTTCTCTGACCACACCTACAGTGCAGCTGCCTCCGTGGGCCAAGTCAACATTCACCACCCAAGTGTGTCTCCCCCCTGTAAAACCACATTGGGCCAGGACACAGGTGGCTCGATCAAAGCGTTGTGGGGTATCTGGTGAATTCTGCCATTTGTAGGAGAACCGAGCCCTCCGGTGGTCCTCAGAGAGGAGGAGCTTGGGGTGGGAAGTCTGGGGGTCTAGAGAGATATGAGCTGTGAAATAAAACAAGAAACATATATGTCAATAGGTCAATGCTACGACCTTCTAGGATGGCCTGAAAGCTTACATTCATACCTGGATGCTGCTGCTGAACCAGCTGTATGAAGCAGAACATGGGTATCACTAAGGAACTGGTTAGACCTACAGACTAAAAATCTGTACCCTAAAGGGATGTCAAGGGGACACATATGCATTTTAAAGCCAGAAAAGTCAGTTGTAGAGTACGCTACCCTTGCTTCGTCTGCCATCCTCTGGAAAACTGCATAGCTCACGACTAGTATTTAAGCCTCCTGTTGGTGAAGCACGCAGACTCCCTAACACACAACCAGCCTCACACACTGGCACCCTCACAAATTTCCCCTTCATATGTAGCCATCCTGACACTCTGTAGCCCTAGCCATGGCCTCCCACCTCTGTAGCTTCGCCTCAAGTACAGCTTCTTTGTAGAGGGCACACTGATACACACACACACAGCCACTTTCACACGTGTGTATCCTCCTTACACTCTCTCACACTTTCTCCCCACAAGTCCCAGCCAATGTCACACACAATCAGCCTCATACCAGCCTTCCTCACACAGCCAATCCTATATCTGTACACACAGTCTCCCCTCTTCACACAGCGCCCTCATACCTATCCTGTCTCACACTCTACTCTCACACAAAGCCAGTCTCACACAGCCTCGACGCACAGTGCCCCTTCACACACTATACTTCAGACATGGCCATTCCCACACACGGCTTCCCCTTACACCCTCCTCATACATGATCCCCTCACCAAAAGCTTCCCTTCACAACAGCCTACCTCACATACAGCCCTTCTGGTAGTCACCCTCCTACATAATCTCTCTTTTACACACCTTCCTCCACACACAGCCTTCCTCCACACACAGCCTCTCCCACATACAGTACCCCTTGAAATGAGCCTCCCTCATATACAACTATCATCATACACAGCAACTCTCATACATAGTCTCCTCACATAACCTCCCCTCACAAACAGCTTCCTCACACACAACTACTCTTTAAATCACCTCTAGGTTGCTTATGTTGTATAATATAATGTAAATGCTGTGGAAATATTTGCTATGCTACACTATTTAGGGAATAATGAAAAGGGGGAAATCTTACCTTATCCATTACAAACTAGTGTCTTTCTACCTGGGGTTGAATGTGGAATCTATTAATATGGGTATGCTTACATACACAAGTATGTATGCTACATGTCATATGGGTGTATGTAATAAGTGTGCGTGCATGTTTACATAATTATTTTAACACACTCTGCAGAACCCAGAAACACGGTTTCTCTTACTCAGGACTTTTTAAAATTCTCCCCATCCTAATACAGGGTTTCTTACCTGGCTCATAGTCCAACTCAAAGCAGAGTTTTTCTGTGAGGAGGAAATAATAACAAGATGAGATTTCATTGATCTCAAAACAGCAGACCACTCAGCGACGATGAGGAGGGAAGGAACAGAGAGGAATGGAGGTGGGAATCCTCGACCAGTGTTTCCAAGTCTGCTTGCATCCAAACCCCTTAGAACACTCACTGTGAATTCAAATCCAGACACCCAGGGCCAGGGCTGCGGATATGTAGATATCTCACGAGGGGTTACTGATGCTCCTGGCCTGGAACTCAGGGAGAAACCTGCTACCCCTCCTCTGAGCAGACAGGGACTATGGCTGTCTTACCTTCCTCTCTATTTTCACACACACATGTACTTAGGGAATAGATAATTAGGTTCATTTTTTTTTCTTGGAAATAATGTTTAGGCCAGTCAATAGTCAGCCTTTGATTAGAGAAAAACTTCCTCTACTGTCTAGCCCATTGCAGGAAGCAGGCTTCCAGAAATATCCTCCCAGGGGAATGTTTTCTGTGGGTGAGACATTTAGAAATATGTGGCATTGTTCATGACTTCCCAGCTGGTAGGGGAGCAGAAAGTCATAACTTACATCTCAAACTTTCTTGGCTGGCTGCCATCATGACTCCTTCTTCTGGGAAAGCGAGTGTGGCTATAAGGATGTCTCGGTTTAGACAGCCAATCCAATAAAAAGAAGTAGGGGAAAGGCTAGACACATAGGTCAGAGTAGGGCACTTGTCTACCATACACACGCCTGGGACTCAACTTTGAGGAGTGCAACAAAACCAGCAACAGAAAGCGAAGGAAGAAGGAAGGATCAGCTTCCACTGTGATACTGCCATAGCTAACCAAGGTAACCATCAAAACACACAATGCATCACACCTGCTCCTGAGAACCTTTGATGATGTAGAGTCAGGGATGCTGTTAACAGTTATTTTTCAACTGGTCAGATCTGTTTAATAGGTTTATCCCCAAGTCCCAAATCCTCACTTTTATTATGTCTCTTCTCAGCCACATCATCCCGAGAGTTAGATCTTATCATACTTTACAAATAAGAGAGTCAAGGGACTGAGGGAAATGAGATGTGTAAAACACATAGTACTGCCATTTGGCAGTGGAGGCAGGAGGCCATTCCTGAGGCCAGACTGGGGTCTCCTTACCCAGAAATGTCTTCATCTCCTGCCGCAGAGGGATGGCCTGTTGGGGGAAGTCCCGGATCCTTTGGCCCAGCTCTGGGGATATAGCTTCGGGTTTCCTGCACTTTCTAGTTTCACATCTAGGGGCACAGAAATGACAGTCTGGGAATTTAAAAAAATATTAAAAAAAATTTAACTTTTTAAATTAAAAAATAAATCTTTAAAAGATACTTAATTTTATGTGTATGGGTATTTTACCTGCATGTATGTATGTATATCACATGCATGCAGTGTTCATGGAGAACAGAAGAAGGTGAGGATCTACTAGGTATGAACTATTCTATGGGTTCTGGGAACTAAGCCCTGGGTCCTCTGGAAGAGCAACACGTGCTTAACCACTGAGCAATCTCTCCAGCCTCAGAATTATTCTCTTTTAACGATGTCCCCAGACAGCCATCTTCTTCTAACAAGGCCTGGAGGAGAGACTTCCCACATAGAGACCTGGATCCTCTCAGATGGACCCCACTGTTACAGCAGCATCTGAGCACACATTTGAGCATTTGTAGACTTAAACGTGACCGTACCCTAAACTGAGAATGTGGTTTATTTGCATGGTATATGGATGAATGTGTATGGGAAAGAAAGGAGTAGACACTTTGTCACTAACCTTATTAGAGTGCTTCTGATATCCTGGGGGGAAGAAGGAAGAAAGAAAAGATGGGAGGGAGAGACAGACAGACAGACACACACACACACACACACACACAAAAGAGAGAGAGAGAGAGAGAGAGAGAGAGAGAGAGAGAGAGAGAGAGAGAGAGAGAGAGAGATTAGGTTCTGGCTTTTCTCTCCCACTTTTGTTATGACCATAAAACCCAAAATTCCCCATTCCCAGCTTGGATGTGAGGACCAGAAACCAGACCTGGCTCCTTTGCTTTGTGGACAGAGTTGGTGATACGACCCACTTCTCCCAGTCATAGGCAAAAGTAAGCAAGTCCTACCCCTTAGTCTCTTTCCCAGTACCCAGTGCATCTCCCTAAGTCATGCTCCTGGAACCCCAATAACTCTCCTCCAGTTCAAGGAAGTAACACAGTCTAGGAATAACTTCCTGGCCGATGGAGGAGGATGCTCAAGTTATAAAAGTTTTGTTGTGGAGGCAGCACTTGGCAATTGTTTGCACCGTGTGATTCTCCCTGACAGCAACTTCTGCCTCTTTTTACTGTGATTCTCCCCGACAGACAGCAACTTCTGCCTCTTTTACTGTGATTCTTCCTGACAGACAGCAACTTCTGCCTCTTTTTACTGTGATTCTCCCTGACAGCAACTTCTGCCTCTCTCTTTTTACTGTCATAATCTCATTTCCTCTCCATTCTATGGAGGGCAGGAAAGAAAGACCAAGACCAGAGAGCACAGTGACCAGGCAGCTCTTGCGGAAGCACAGATTAGGATTCAACACCCTGTCTCATGTCCCACCTCCATCTGCAGTGCCTAAACATGTATGAAAAGGAGGCACCAATTAGGCAATGATTCCAGAGACCCCAGAGTCCAGGCCTCACTCACCGTCAGGAGCCCCCTCGCTGGCCGCTTGTTCTTCTCCTCCAGCTCCTCAATTAGGGTGCTGAACCGGCAGATATCCCCAGTTACCAGGGAATCAAACTCTTCCTGCTGCTTCAGGATGTCCTTGTCTAACCCCTCCAGCTGTGCTAAGAGGGCAGTCTGCTGTTGCTCCAGGAACTGGCTCAGATGTGCAAACTGTGAAATCACCTGTTGCCTCTTGGTGGCCACCTGAGTCTGAGAAGGGAAGATGAGAGCCAAGGAGGACATTTTACTCTCTCCACATCAAGATCTTCTCCCATCTTTTCCTCCTCTTTCTGTGGTGTCTCATCCCTCCTTTTTTCTCTTTCCCTATAAATTCCCACTTCCCTCTTCATCTATACCTACACCTCCCAAGGTTAGGTGGTAAAATCAGAGCCTCCCACCCCAATTCCTGCCTCTCCTCAGCCCTCATAAGGATGTGGAGCTGTGTTCTTTCTGCTTGTCACTCCATTTCTGGAGTTACACAGCCCAGCATGGCTCCCAATCATCGCTGTGTATAAGGAAGGGGCTCAGAGAAGACCCCAGAGATGCCTGGCCTCTTGCCCTGCACTGTGTACATACCACCAGGCTGTTAGAGGCAGGATTACACTAAGCCTGCAGTGATTTGATAAGAAAATGAACCTTATTCTCCATTTTACAGGTGGGTAAGTCAAAGTTAGAGAACCAATGGAAGAAATAATGTCAGAGACAGGATTCAGATTCAGAGAACTTTAAGTCTCTGCTCTGTGGGCCTTAGGCTCTGGAGGAAGGAGCTGGGCCTGGGGAGGGTGGAGACATACCAGGAGCACCTGTATTCTTTTGTTTTCTTTTGATTGGATTTCTTGAATCTCCTCCCTCTCTTTCCTTAGACACACGAGACACTTCTGTATTTGTTCCTGGGTAGGAGGAGCATGAAATACTAAGATGAGGAAAGTAACTGTAAGGGGATGTCACTCCCTTCTATCTGTGGAAGCAAAGTGCCCTGGAGATGAGCGGGAACCCCAGCACCTTGAGAGGCTCAGGGCCTTTATTCTCGTTCTGATTTCGAGGCTGGATCTCATGTTCTCCAGGCTTACATCAAACTCAGAATCTTCCTGCCTCAGTTTTCCAGACAATAGGATCATAGGTAAGCAGCACCAGACCTGGCCTTGCGTCTTATTGCTCTTGCTTTGTGTCCTAGAGATTTTGACCAGGGGTTCCCCCGTTCTTATGTACCATCAAAGGTCATGGCTTTGCTTCTCCTTTGAACCCTTCTTCTGGGTAAACACCTACCTTCTTTTGCATCTGGCAAGTGTCACCTATGATCTGAGCTCTACATGTTCTTAGCTGAAACTGAAATTATGTCACCCAGAAGAAATACATGCAAAAAACATCTCCCTTTTTTACTAGAACCAATTATCTAGAAATGATACAGGTGAGAAGAAATTTAGATGCAAAAATAACTGATGCACAGTTTTATAAATTGTTCTAGAATAAAATAAGGAACAAGCAAACCCATAAATATCTATGTGTGTGTTCGAAATACATACAGACAAGTCGGGGATGTATCTCAATTATTAGAGTGCTTAGCATGTAAGAAGTAGAAGTATCAGAAATTCAAGGTCATCCTAGGCTATATAATTAGTCAGAGGCAAGCTGGTCTCATTATCAAAAGATCACTAACAAATTGCTTCATCATACATTCAAAAACCTGCTTATAACAAAATATGGTATAAAAGCAACTGAAACCAGCACTGTACTCAGTTAACGAAAAATAAAAGTATATGCCACAAATATTCACCCAGCCAACTCATTGACAACAGGAACATTCAGTTATGTGCTTCAAATAGAACACAGTCAGCCTACCCCCCACAAACAAGGCATTCACTCTTGTAAATAATCAAGCATCGTCATTCCTTGAAATACAAACTTCAAGTACACTTAACTGATACAGGACACACACACACGCGCGCGCGCGCGCCCGTGCACACATTTGATGGCTCATTCGTTCAGAAAGCATTTATCTTGGTCCACAAGGAAACAACATAGAACTCTTAATTATAACCCTGTGCTTCTCTGTGCTTGAGTACGTGCCTGGGTGATCAAATAAGGCTAAACAATTTGGAGTCAGGATACTCCTTCCAGCCTAGAACCCACACCTCCTTTCTACTTCCGTTAGTCCAATCCAGCTCCCCCAGGGGTCCCCCAGAGCTCTTTCCTAGCCTGCAGGGATCCTCTCCTACCCTGTAGGGACCTGCTGCGTCCTCCAGGAAGCGCACAGTGTGAGCCCCATGCTGTCTGGTCTCACGGCATACCACACACAACTGTGCCTCATCCTCCTCACAGAAGAAGTAGATTTTCTCCCCGTGTTCTGGACAGGCATCCTCCACCTCCAGGCCTCGCGTAGATGCCAGCTGAAGGCGCTCGATGTTCTCCACCACACTGGCCAGCTGCCAGTTGGGCCGGAAGCTCCCTGGGCGGAAGGGCTCTTTGCAGAGCGGGCAGCTGAGGGACTCCTCCAATTCTGGGCCCGGGATCTCGCAGTAGCGAGTAAGGCAGCCACGACAGAAGTTGTGGCCACAGTCAATGGTGACTGGCTCCCTTAAGGTGCCTTGGCAGATGGGGCAGTTGACCTCATCTGCCAGGCTGGTCACAGAAGGAGCTGAAGCCATGTCAATCCCGCCAGGCCTTCTGACTCTGGAAGTCACCGTCTCTGCTTACCCTCCACACCCACATCAGGCCCGAACACCAACATAGTCACACACACTGGGACAAGGGGCCCAGTTACCTCTCTGGCACCAGAGCCCCTTGTCCCGCTCTCCCAGGAGCAGACACACTCCTGCCAACAGCATAGATGAAGAAATAGAGGAGCAAGGCCCAGGGGCTCAAAGCACCGTAAATTAACTCTCTGGACCAGTCCCCATGGCCTGGAGCTCACTGTGCCTTTCCGTCCACCCGAAGCTGCTCGCAGTCTCTCAGCAGTCCACTGTTGAAAGAGATCTTTCTTTGGGGGTGGGGGGTGGGGGGAGGAGGGAGGAGCCTGACTCACAGAGGACTGCTGCCACCCCAGCTCTTCAACACAGCCACCTGTCTCCAGGGAGATTGGAGGTATCAGCCAGTACAAGGCTAGTGGGCAGGGAGTGTGGGGACTCAGATAAGGCTCTTGAGCTTGGGGGTGCACAGCACAAGCAACTGGGTGACGCCTCCATGGGCCCAGGACAGGCTTTAAAAGACAGCTGAAAGAAAAACATGCATGAGGGAGGGAAAATGGAGTCAGCTTATTTGTTTATTTATTTATTTGTTTGTTTGTTTGTTTATTATCATGCCCACACATCTCCCACTGATCGAAGGAAGCATTTTAAACAGTTTATTTACTCCACCTCAGCTCTATCACATCCTGCTGTTTGGATCTCCATTTTGCAAGCTCCTCCAGGTTCCCTGGCCTCATCCAAGAGGAACTAACAGAGCACAGGTGATGGTGATCTATCTGCAAGTCAAAGCTATGAGTCTTCCAGGCGATGCAATTTACCAGAAACCCAAAGCACAAACAGATATGGTGGCACATGTCTGTGATCTCAGCACCTGTTATCCAGAGATGGGAGAATCGGGAGTTCAAGATCAGCTTCCACTTGCGTAGCAGCTCGGAGGCGGGCCTGAACTATTGGAAATAAGCCTTGAGGGAAAAAAAAATCAGTGAAAGCCACATACGCATATATACAATGTAAAAGTTTCTAGTTGTCAATATGAGCTGAACTCTGATGGAACAGAATTATAAAGGGACATTACTGTGAAACTGGGTGTTTTGAATATTGACAGTAAACTCATTAATAGATTGCTAAAATTCTTTAAAGTATGTAGTTATTATTGTATGTATTGTGCATGTGTGTGTGCATGTGAGTGTATGTGCATGTGTATTTGTATGTATGCATTTATGGGTGCATGCATATGTATGTGCATGTGTGTGTATGTATGTGCATATGTATGTATGTATGCATGTGTATATGTATGCATGTATATTCATGCATATGTATGTGTGTACATGTGTATTTGTGTGTGTGCATTTGTGTATGTGTGCATGTGTGTATGTGTGGTCACTGGTATCCTGGCATAAATGGAGAAATCCAGAGGGCAGTTTTGTCGAGTGGGTTCTCCCCTTCAATCATGTTGATCCTGGGGACAGAACTCAGGTCTTTGGCTTGGCAGCAGTTGCTTTTACCTGATGAGGTATCACTGGCCCATGTTAAATTTTTTAATGACACCATGGTTGTGTAGAGGAATTGCTCACTCTGAGGAGATGTATATTGTTGTATTTATGGAAGAGAGAGCAGATGGCCCAATACTTACAAAAGTAAAAAATGAACAAAGGCATTCATGCCATATTTCTTCACAAAAAATAAATTTGAATGTTTCTTATAATAAGGGAGAGAAAAATATTAAAAGAAAAAAAGAAAGAAAATAAATATTAGTAGTATATTTAAGTTAGTCCAATGAGTTATTATTAAATTGGTTGTTCTGGAGTAATTTCTCAGGAATGGGGGGGTGGTGGTGGTGAGTGCTTATTGCTGGAGCTGGAAAGATGGCACAAGGGTTAAGAGTTTGCTGCTCTTGCTGAGGACCCTGGCTGGGTTGTCAGCACCCACAGGAAGGCTCACATGCAGCTCCAGTTCTAGGGGATCCAATGGCCTCTCCTGCCCTCTTAGGTATTACATACAGTGGTGCACAGACATAAAGGCAGACAGAACAATCATATACATAAAATAATTATAAAATTGAGGGGTTGGAAGATGGTTCAGGCATTGAGAGTGGTTGGTGCATTTTCAAACGGGATTCACAGCACGCCATGTAGAGTAACTCACGACTGCCTACAATTTGAATTTCAGGGGATCTCAGAGAAACTGTATGTGTGGCACACATACACCCCAACACACACACACACACACACACTTTTTCATTTAAAAAAAAAAGGGGAGGGGACCCTACTAATGAAATCCAGTATCACAGAGGCTCTAGGTGGTGCTCAGCATGGGCCTTGGGAGTGCACTGGCGGCACAGGCTGGGGAGGCGGGAGGGGAAAGAAGGGTCAGAGGAGAGGACCGTGCACGAAGTCAGCCTCAACACCACAGGTTGGACTTTGATGCTACTGCTGGCCTCCCAGCCGGAACTAAGGCTCTTACCTGCTCAGCGTGACAGGAAGCGGCTCCTCCCCAGCGGCCCCACCCCTCTGTAGCCAAGAGATTCCAGGAAACCCCATTTCCAAGTGACCTCATGATGCAATATGCCGCTCCCCACCCAAGGGACGGAAGGCGACAGGAGTGGGGAGAGCTAGATCACCTGCCTGCCACTGAGAAACGCTGGGTAGTCAAGACGCCCTGGAGTTTGGACCTGTTGGGTTCTGGGAGTGGTTGAGCGGCAGAGCTGACAGTCCTGTCTTTCTTTCAGCCTCGGATTCCTTTGCTTCTGTGACAGTGACGCACTTAAAAGTGACTCAGTTTCAGAGAAAGGAAATTGGAGTGGACAGAGTCAGAAGACTGTGGGACAGACAAGAGAAGGCACAGTGATGCCCTCAACCCGGTCTCTGCGGGGACTCCACCAAGTAGCCTGTCCTGCCTGCACCCGGCCCTTGCAGGATGCGGTGACCATAGCCTGCGGACACACTGTCTGCCTACTCTGCCTCCCGCGCACCCCAATGGGATCCCAGCTGCTGTGCCCTCTCTGTCAGGGGGCAGAAGAAGAACAAACCCAGGCCGCAGTAGCCCCAGTGTCCCTAGGTCCTCTGAGCGAGACCTACTGCGAAGAGCACGGAGAGAAGATCTATTTCTTCTGCAAGACAGACGCGGAGCTGCTCTGCGTGTTCTGCAGGGAGGGCCCCGCCCACCAGGCACACACTGTGGGGTTCCTGGATGAAGCCATCCAACCCTACAGGGTAAGGAGCTGAGGCGCTGCTTCGTGGGGGCAGGATGGTGACCTGACATGGGTGAGTGAAGGAAAAGGGATAGAGCTTTGCCATCTACAAAACCTCTCTCAGTCAGTCCTCCTCTTTGCTCCTGGTCTCCCTGCTGGCGCACACACCTCACCACACACTTTCTATTTCCACAGTGCCACCCAACCCAATTCCTGCCCTAGATGGTGATACAGTGAGGTCAAGGATTAGGACTCTGTCAATTTGAATCCCCCAGCCTCAGTGGTGTGTTCAGAACACAGTACACAGTATTTGCCAGTGGGAGTATTCACCGACCCTCTGCTTTCTTTCTTCTCTCTGACAGGATCGTCTCAGGAGTCGGTTAGAAGCTCTAAGAATGGAGAGGGACAAGATAGAAGATAGGAAATGTCAAGAAGACCAGAAGCTCCAGGAGGTTCTGGTAAAGACCACACGCCTATAGCTGTCTGTCCCTTTGTTCTATTTTGTTTGTTTGTTTATATAGGTAGAATCTCATGTAGCTCAAACTGGCCTCAAAGTCACTACCTAGATGATACCATTTCCTCTACCCAGGGGCGGGATTACAGGCAGTGCCACCATCCTAACGAGTTGGGTAGATGGCTCAGTATGAACAGTAGTCGTGTAGACTACATGGAGCCCTACGTTTAACACTCAGCACCGAATAGAGGTGCTCTATAATTCCAGCACTTGGGTGATGGAGCTAAGAGAGTCAAAGGCTCCTCATAAGAGAGCCAGTGTCATCTTTGACTTCGCTGTGAATTGAGTTTGAGGCCAGCCTTGAATGCACGAGACATGGAACTGTATCTCAAGAAAAGAAAGAGGTTAGTATAGTTACTCGTGAGTCTAAAGAAGATATGGTAGGTGTGGTTAGTTTTGTTGTTGTTTTTGTTTGTTTGCCACTTGACTCCAGCAAGTCATCTGGGAAGAGGGAACCCTTCCCAAATGAGGAACTGAAAGGAAAAAAAAAAAGCAGCTGAGAAAAACATTTCTTGCAGATTGGCTGTTTGTGGTAAGTCTGTGAGACGTTTTCTTGATTGGTTATTGATTTGGGAGCATCCAGCCTACACTGGGCTGGTGGACCTGACGATATAAAACAGCAGGCTGAGCATGCCAGGGAGAACAAGATGGTAAGCAGTGCCTCTAGGTTCCTGTTTGAGTTCCTGCCCTGGGTTCTCTCAATGATGCACTGAGATGTGAAAGTATACAATGAAATAAACCCTTTCCTCCTCAACTCAGTATTTGTCAATGTTTTATCATAACAACAGAGAGGAAAACTAAAACAGTAGGATATCATAGCCACGAAAGGATTTTTTTTTTTTTTTTTTTTTTTTTGTAGTTCAGTGTGACTCTAAAGAGTTCTATATGGTATTACTACAATCCCTGGCTAAGACAACAGCACAGATCTCATCATCTGCAAAGTTTATCTTGAGATCTCTTTCTACCATTGTATTATTTAAAGAAATGAGTCCTGAAATGGCTTACTCCTTCTTTCTCTTAATCAGTAAGAACACAGATGATCCTTATGGGAGCCAGTTCTGAGTCTCTCTCTGCCCCACCCCACCCCTGATGTCCTCACAGATGCAGGTTGAAAGCAAGAAGCAACAGGTAGAAGCTGCTTTTGAAAGGCTGAAGCGGGAGCTTGTGGACCAGAAGTGCCTCCTGCTGACCAGGCTGGAGGAACTAGAACAGCAGATCTGCAAGGAGAGGGAGGAGTACATCAGGAAGGTCTCCCAGGAGGTCGACCGGCTGGGTGCCCAGGTTGAGGAGCTAGAGGAGAAGTGTCAGCAGCCAGCAAGTGAGCTTCTGCAAGTGAGAGACGCCACAATCCTACCACCTAGTGGGACAGCAGAGGGTTAAACAGGAAGGGAGTGCTGTGATACAGCTGGAAGGTGATGGGGATTATCTCGATTGAGAAGGTGTGGGGGAGGGTCTGCTTTTAGCTCAAAAGACTGGAGAACTTCCCAAGGCATGCATGAGGATTATGTAAAGATGACCATCATGAGACCATCTTGAGTTTGGTGTTGTCAGCTCTTCCAACCTTGTCACTCTTTGTCACTAAGAGAGTCACTGAGTGACTTAGTTTTTCTCTAAGCATTGGATGATTCTTTCATGGAGTGGTAAACCATGTAAGGAATAACCCATGAGTGGTGCTGAGCATGGTCCCTGATATACAGAAAGAGCACCATCAATAGCCTAGTGTGGTTACCACAATCCTGCCCCACATCAGTTCCAACTTGGAACTCAGACTGGTCTCTGTTCCCCACCATTTCTTAAACACTTGGGGGGGAGCAACCAGAGCAAAGGTACTGGCTGGCTGCAGAGTCCTACACACATCAGTCAGGAAACATGAAGAGAGCAGTGAAATGCACACTAATTAAAGGGCTCCGGCACTCTGGGTAGGAGTTTTTAGCTTATGTTAAGACAGAAAGATCTAGAGTCCCTGATGGGAAAGGCCATGTGGAAACTAAGTACATGTTTTTGTGTTTCTTTTGTAGGATGACAGGCTCAATCAGAGCAGGTAAGGCCTTCCCCCAGTTCTGCCTCCTTTATGTGCATCTTATGACACTGCAATTGTGGATGGTTCCAGAAAACACTGGATACACAGGTCACTCCCTCTCTTACTATCAGCTCGAACTCAGTAAACAGATGAGTTGAAACTGGACATTGTGGCTCATGCCTTTAGAACTTTAGCACTTGGGAAACTAAGGCAGACAAATCACAATGTTTGAGGCAAGCCTGGGCTACAGAGTGAGCGCCTATTTCAAAATAAACAACGAAATAACTAATAAAAATAAGTTTATTGGTTTTGGTTGGCCAATATCAATTACGTTGATTTTCGAGACATACTTTTGACCCTCAAAGCAAAGATATATATATCAGTCATGGATTTAGAATGATCCAGATTTTTAAAAAAGTATTTGTATTTTATGTGTATGGGTGTTTTGCTAACAAATATGTCTATGCACCCTATGCATGCCTGGTGCCAGAGGAAAACAGAGGAGGAAGAAAAGTGCCCTGGAACTGGAATTACAGGTGTTTGGGAGCCACCATGTAGATGCTGGGTACTGAACTATGGTGTTTGGTATGACCAGCTCCCAGAAGGCTCATGAAATAGACTAGTATTTTAGTGTCCATTTAAAAGTGTCTCCAAACATGATTATCAAAGAGTGTTAGGATTAAAATCAAGAAGGATATGGTGGGTCTTGTGTGAAGGGGAAGCTGAGAGAGAAGGGCGTATGCAAAGTCACAGAGCCAGAGTAATGAGGACTGCAAAGGGACCAGAATCCCCTTCCTTCCCAGCTGTTTTCCCATTGTACAAACTGGCATGCAGATAGAATATAGTGCAAGGCTGCTTCTCCATCACTTTTCCCTCTAGAGGTAAAGAGGGGCGTTGCCGATTGCCCCTTTCTGCTGGAACAGACTCAAGCTTCCACGCTCAGGAGGAAGTTAAAGTAAGCTCCTCCTGTTTAATGAAAAGTCCATCAGTTTGGAAACCACCCTTATCTAAGGATGGTAAATAAATTATGCTGAATCTAACTTCCATAGCAGATACTAAGATCATCCTTTAGTCTGTTTTTTCCCTGTATCTCCCAAGGATTACTTTTGAAGGCTGGAGAGATGGTTAACCATCATTAAAAACTGCAGCTTTTCCAGAATGCAGTTGGGATTCCTAGCTCCTAGATTAAACAGCTCACAACAAACTTTTAACTCCAGCTCTAAGGCATCTGCCATGCTCCTCTGACCTCTTAGGGAAGCCACACACTCAAACACACACACACACACACACACACACACACACACACATGAACAATGGTAAAATGAAGTATTTTATTTTTGGAATTTAAGTTTGACTTCCAACTTGTCTGCAGATATGAGCTAAAGACTTTTGTGAGCCCAGAGGCCATTTCGTCTGATCTTGTCAAGAAGATTCGAAACCTCCACAGGAAAATACTTTGCCTCCCAAAGATGATGAGGACATTTTCAGGTAAAGGGGTTCTGGATCCCATTAGGTGTTCTACCTTCCACCGGTCTCCATCTTCCCCCTACTTCAAAACGTGGTTCAAACCACCAAGTACAGCACTACATGCCTGTAATGCCAGCACCAGGGAGACTGAGGCAGGGGATCTTAAGTTCCAAGCTAGCTTGGACTACATAGTGAAACCCAAACGAAAATAAGCAAACAGCTGGGGTTACGCATCTTCTCTCCTCACCTTCCCACCAGACCTCACTCTACTCAGGGAGCAAATCCCCAGATTGTGGTTTCCTCTGTCCAAGGATAGAGGCACTGGAGTGAGAGTCCAGGAGGGTGAGGCACACCTCTCTAGTATCCCTGTCCCCACGCTGCAGCCAGGACACCCTCCCCTTGGTAGCATCTGTAGGAGATATTAAAGTCTCAGGGATCTTTGTCTCTGTTTTCTTCAGAAAACTTGATGCAGCATCTGGAGACAGATTCAGGTAATCAGCAAGGGCTCTGGGGGGGGGGGGGGTGTGGTTCCCCTGATATTGATTCCACCCATGGCCACAAAGAGCCACGCTGTGCTCACCTGCACCCTGATTGCTTGGGGTCTTGGGTCTATTAAACCTTTTCTCCCCACCATTGCTCCTACACTATAAATCCATTTGAGCATTTGAGGATTAAATGAATCTATGCAAGGAGCTCAGCACAGTACCTGACACACAGTGACTGGTAAATGTTTTCAGTTACATGTATAGGCATTCGTTCCAAATATGTGTTAAGGCCCTGAGCTCTGTGCAGAATTATGCTAGATTCTCTGTAGATTTGAACAAATATTGTGTATTAAAAGCCTAGCATTTGCTGGGCATGGTGGCACACAATTATAATCCCAGCACTCGAGTGGCAGAGGCATTCAGACTGGCCCAAGTTTGAGGCCAGCCTCAGCCACAAAGACCTTTTCTGGGGGCAGGATGTAGGAGGGGCTGGGCTTTAGGGATGTATTAATAGCTTCCTGCTAGAGTTTGCTTACCCACCATGCATAAAGCCCTAGAGCCACAAAACGCGGGACCAGGGAGGAAAGAGCAAACACATTTACTTTCAATTGAAGCTTAATTGTTCCCACAAGCACCTGCCTATTCTTATATTGATCTCTACCTTCTCTAACATACTGTAGAAAGTTTATCCAGACATCTGGTTAAAATGCAGACTTCTTTTTGGGTAGTCTAGGGCAGGGGCCAAGATTTTGTGTTTCTTAACAGACTCCTAGGTACTGTACTGCTGCTGTCCTGGCCACTTCACTTTAAGAAGCAAATCCTCAGACACAGCGGTCACTTCTGTCCTCCAGACACAGAAGCCTAGGAAGCAGGCAGCATGGACGGAAAGCACTGTCCTGAAGCAGGCAGCAGGAATCACTCTGAACCCTCAGACCACAACCCCAAGTCCAGGCCTCTCTGTAATGGCCACTTGGGTGGCAGCTGCACCATGAAAGTGGCCCCCCAAGGTGACCGGGGTGAGGGGACAGCAGGACCTGGGCACTGAGGACAGTGTCTGAGCCATGATGCTTTTGCTCCAACTGGCCAGCACCCACCTGTCATGCAAAAAGGGACAGCCATTCTGTGCGGTGTAGACGTGGATATGGACTACCAGGCATGGGAGAGACCCTGCAAATGTCCCATACCAAGGCATCAATCTCCATCTTTTTCCAACCCTATCCCACCTGGGAAGTAAGCTCCTGCCTTTGAAATGCATGAGGTGGAGCCAAGTAAGTGTGGCAGACACACCAGCACCTTGGAAACCAGCTCTTTCCCTAGCATTCAAAGAAATGAAGTTGGAACATAGGGTCTTGAAATCTTGTAGTTTTAAATTTGCACATCCAGTACCTTCAGCTCCCTGCAATCCTGTTCCTGGACATGCCGATCTCTCTGAACGGAGAGCCAGAAGCAGACAGGAAGGCATTGTCCTAGACACCAACAAAGCTATGAGCCAATGGGATTTGGAAGGGAAACAAAAAAACCGTAAAAGCTTCAAAATGACCATTGTAGGGTAACCAGGACTCTGTTTGGCTTGTATTAATTTATAATGACTTTTGGACACAAAGCTGGAGATGCTTTGGGGCTTCATCAACAGCTCTGGGTGGACCCCCAAAGCCCCTTCAGGCCATTTCTCTAGGTTTTGAGAGAATGTTTTAATAAAATATGTAACCTAAGGGCCTTTGTGTTTTGTGTCAGTTTATTGTGGCAACTTATGAGGACAGGCAAGATTCTAATTTCAATGTTCAAGGCCTCTGAATGATCAGGTGTCAACGGACTAGTCCTAAGGGCGGAGTGACTAGGAGGTGGTGTCTTTAGGTCACTAGGGTATTCTCTGGAAGGGGACCACGGGGGCCTGGTTCATTCTGTTTCCCTGCTGATGAGATATGTGACAAACACACCTGCCAGGATAGGTTACCATGACAGAAGCCAAAAGCATAGAGACCACTGATCATGGACTGCACCTTAAGAATGATGAGCCTATATAAACCTTTTTCTAGGTTGCCCCAGATATTTTTTAAAGTTTTTACCCCTCTTAGGTGTGACAATATAAGCCTTTAAATCTCACCCAGTGAGTCTGAGGCCAGCCATGTCTACATAGCGAGATCCTGTCCAGTCCCTTAACTGTATGTGTGCATGCATGCAGTTCATATGTGCTAGTGTAAGGAGTAAGGATACAGGTAAGGCTCCCAAACACATGAGGCAAGAGAGCCCTACGGGAATTCTGAAAATCAGGATCTTAAGGCAGAAGAACAATCCTGACATTCTAAAGGAAAAACAAATTTGAAGAATCCCTTAAGTGTATGAATGAGATAAACATTTTCAGACACCAAAGATTTTAAAAATTCAACTTCTAAATTCATCTCAGAAATTATTAAATGTGTGACAAAACCAGTTAAGTTAGGAGAGACACAGGGCCCAAAAATGGGACCAGGGCTTAGGATGCCACCTCGGAGAGTGCTGGCCTAGGACGCGAGAGACCCTGAGCTCAGTCCCCTGCACTGTATGAAACAGGCATAGTGGCACCTCCGTGAAATCTCAGACCTTCAAAGGCAGAGACAGTAAGTGTAAGGTCATCTTCAGCTGGACCAGACTTAGGCTAGGTAGGCCACAGGCCTCAGAGGGAAAAGATCCAGAAACCCCCAGCTTAGTGATAAAAGGGGATTTAAAAGCTGTCCAGAGGGAACAATCAATGGCTCAGGTTGAAGTTCACTCCATTAGGCACCAAGATAAAAACAAGAGACAGCACCAGGTGACTGTCTTGAAATTTCTTACCACTGAGAAGAACATGTAGTTTATTTAGTAATAAAGACACAGGAAACCGAGTAAAGGAGAAGGGGTAGAAAATGAACAACTCTAGGAACAAAGAGTGGTGAGAGAGCCACCGTGTATGTACTAGTGACTCAGGCAGCATGTGATGCACACCAAGTGTTCAGTCTCAAGATGGCGTGGTGACTCTGAGGCCACCAAGATCCAGTGTCTGGGAACAGTCTGTCAAGAGCCAAGAGGAGCTAACACTTGCACAGGCAGAAGAAATCTAGCATCATTTTGGCTACATGGGGGCTCATGTTCAACTATGGGCACCAGCTGGGTCAGCAGGAGATACTGCAGGCCCTTTCTCCACAGTAAGACCTAGGGCAGAGGGTCTCTAGATTCCTCAGTTCCTCTAGATGCTCTCCCCTTCCCCAATCTATCTCCTAGGAAAGTGAATCAGGACACTCCGTCGTGTCAGCAATGAGGTCTTGACTCCCCAGTCAAGAGTAAGATGTTGGGGTTGTTTTAAAAACTCCCTTCACAAGGACTACTCTGCAGAGGTAATTTATTGGCCACAGTTACTATCTGAGTCATAGTACCTAGATGCTTTCTGAGACACAGATGTCCAAAGGGAGTCCTATCTACTCGGGTCTGGGTTTTGAGGCTGAAAGCTTTGGTAGCCACTCCAGGACACAAACTTTCACAGCCTCGGGGACTTCGGTGGATCTTGACTATGTCCATTCTTGCATTTTCATATATTTAACTCTGGTGGGGTTGGAAAGTGATTTTAAGACGGGGGAAAGGTAGGCAACAGAGTGGTTTTGGGCAAGGGGAACCTCAAATTTGAGACCAGCAAAATGGCTTCAGATGTTACTCAACATTCCTACGGGCACTGGTTAACAACTGAACCAGAAAATGCCGCTGCCCTAGCCTTGCTCAACAGAGAACACAGAGTCAAGACAAACGGGTGCTCAGTAAAGAGGGGGTCATTTGGTCTTCGGAGCAGGAAACCTCAGAGGAAATGCTGAATAAGATCTACGGATAGGGCGACAGTGCTGAGAGAGACTTTGGCCATGGCAGTGAGGAGATGGGTGGTGGTGAATGTGAGGTCCCCCTCTCTCCTCCTCCTAATGCTCTGGCCAGTTTTAGGATCCCAGAGAAGGTAAGTTTCCATGAGTGTGGGATCCAGGCGATCGTTCTTCATCTCAGAGTTCTGGAATCTCAGAGAAGTAAAGTTTCTGTAGGGTGATCTAGGTGAGTTCTGGAGTTCAGGGTCTCAGCAGAAGGCGTGTTCCTGGCCACTTGAGCCACAGGAAGGGAACCAGGCGCCGGCTGAAGGTGGTAGTGAAGGTATAGATGAGTTCCTGGGACTCTGCATTGGTGAATGTCACAGTGCCCCCTTCATAATCCAGGGCGATGCCCACTCTCCGGGGCCGCAGCACCGGGAAGAGCTGGGCCTCTGGGCTTGTGTTGGCCCAGATGCCCGAGGGGGAGAGCCGGAGGGCCCACACACCATCCTCTGGCCGCAGGGAGACGTCACCTTTCCTCTTCACGGAGTCTTTGGCCACTCCCACCATGCAGCTTTCCTGAACTTCCTCCTCCTCTTCTTCTTCCTCCTCTTCCTCTTCCCCCAGTGATTCATCTTCTTCATCTGTTTCCCAGTCTTCATATCCGTCCCCATAGTCAACATCCTCATCTTCTTCCTCCTCTTCCTCTTCTTCCTCCTCCCCCTCTTCTTCATCCTCCGACCAGCCTTCTCTCTCCAACTCTACTTCCCAATATACCTTTCCCCATGTGAAGCCCTTGCTGCCCAACACTCCTGGCTCAAAGCCAAACTGCTGGGGGAGCAGGCTGTCACTCTGGTACTGGCCGGTATAGGTCACACACTTCCAGTCCTCTGAAAGCTGTAGGTATCCACTGGCCGACTGTGGGTCCAGGGTGACGCTTACTATGGGACAAGGGAGGACGTAACAGTGTCAGTGGTGGGCTGGGAAGAGGTGAGTAGTGTTCATAGCATCTCCATAGCACCTGCTTCACTGTGTAGCTCAAAGAGCACTCTATACCATGGTCTCTGTGAACTGTGTCCCTGAGGTAAGTGGTACACACAGCACAGGTCTGAGCAGAATGATCTCTGGCCTCAGGCTACTGCTCAAAGAAGGACCTTATGGTGTGTGACCTGTGACCTCGAAGGCTCAGCAATACTGCAGACTACACGGGAGACTGATCTGAAATAATGCAAGGGGGTGGGGCCACCTGTGGGCAATTCCAGTGAGGATTCCACAGGGTAAAATCTGAACGACCTTTTCACTCACCTGTCTTATATTCCAAGTCTCTCAGAAGCTGGCCTATGGAGAGAAAAGATAGACATGACTTGCAGATCCAGCAAACTCATTTCTTACTTAGTATTAGTTCTGGGACAGGGCTCTACTGGAAATCCCAAGGAAAAGAGATACAGAAGCCAGAGCTCCTTGGAAGGCTGAGATGGGGAAATCTGGTGGGGAGAAGCCAGGAAACCTCCCAGCGTGGCCGAGCCTCCGATCTAGTGCTTTTCTCAATGCTTACCCTGGAACTGCCTCAGTCCTCGCTGCAGAGAAAGAAGTTTATCTGAGAATTCCCCTGCCTTTCTTTTAACCATGTGGGGGATAGCTTTTCCAATCCAGAACTTCTTTCGTGGGTACCTGCAAGAGGGACAGACACAACCACCTGTCACTTGGCACTTCTTGCTTTTCTGTCAGTGTTTATGACAATTACAAGGGAAGCAGGGAAGGTCTGATTATCCCTAATCAAGGACAGGAAAACTGACAAAGACACTATGTGAACCAAGACAGGAGACTGCCAGCACACATCACAAGCGAGCAGTCTGTCTGCCAAGCCGGGCTTTTACTCTCTCTCTGTGCTCAGGTGAAGACCGTGAGCCCAGCTGGGACTCCAGAGAGCGTGTTGGGAGACTGCAATCTCTAATTCTGAAAGATTGCTCTTTCTTAAAAGCCACGGGATAAAACAAGGGCTGCTGTGCCGTTGGCACCCCACACTCTCACTGATTACTCGAACCATGGCCATGGAAGTGGGAGGAAAAGAATGATGAAAATGAGCAAATGAAACTCTTACTTGTTGGCGAGGTCCTTGGTGTCCTACAAGGGAAAAAACACAGGTACCAAAGTGAATTAAGTAAAACTGCATGTACATAGCACCATATAACAGGCAGGCACACACTGTGTCTACACAGTCAATACCATATATAACAAGCAGGCGCACATTGTGTCTACAGTCAGTACCATATAACAGGCAGTCACACACTGACCTATAGTCAGTACCATGTATCAGGCAGGCACACACTGAGTCTACAGAGTCAGTACCATATATCAGGCAGGCACACACTGAGCCTACAGAGTCAGTACCATATATCAGGCAGGCACACACTGAGTCTACAGTCAATACCATGTAACAGGCACACAAAAGCAAACAAAGCACTCATAGCTCCCTCCCTAAGGGAACTGATAGTCTAGTGGGGCATTAAATAAAAAACAGTGGGCTGGAGAGATGGCTCAGTGGTTAGGCATACTGGCTGCTCTTCCAGAGGACCCAGGTTTGATTACAGGCACCTACAAGGCAGCTCACTATCATCTATAACTCCGTTTCCAGGAAACCCAGTGTGGCCTTCTGGCTTCCACAGGCACCAGCATGCAAGTCCATATACATACATTCAGGTAGAAACACCCACACATATAAAATAACATAATATAAAGTCAGAAATGACCAGAGGTGACATGCAACCTGGCCTCTCAGGTTTGAAGAATGAAAAAGCCCCAGCTGGTGCAGATAGATAAGAACTGGAGAAGGGCTTCGAGACGAGGCAGGGCCAGCTCACACCAGACAGGATGAGGCGATGGTGAAGTTTACTCCACGCACAGTGGAATAAAAAACAAGTATCCCCCAGCACCCACCCCCACTCCCCACTTTAAAACATTTGTGTGTGCACCTGTGTGGTATACCACACTGTATGCAGAGGATCAATGGACAACTTCTTCCCTTCTTTACAATACTGAACTTCCTAAGCCCTGGCTTGTTGTGTGACTAGTCAAGAAACTACATTTCCCACATTCCCTACAACCAAGTCTGATCATGTGACTAAATTACAATGGGATGCAGGAAGGGAAAAAAAAAAAAAAAACCCCAAGACTTCTCAGTCTTGTCCTTTAAAAAAAAATGCTTTCTAGTTCCTTTCTTCTCATTTGGCTGAAGTTTGAACACAGGGATGTGCCCAATTCAAGTTGAATGGCTGAGAACAACATTCCCGAGACTAGACAGCCAGCTAGAAATAAGCCAGCTCCTGGATGACCTCAAGAATCTCTAGATCCTCATCTCTGAACTGCTGCAAAGACAGAAAGGAACTTCTGCTCTATATGAATTACTAAGCAGTGACTAGCTGAAGCCCAGTCACTTGGCTGCTTCTTGAGGAATGGTGGCAATAGGAACGGGGGAGGTCATCCTGGAGGTCGCTGTGGACCAGGGATCTGGAACTGGCAGCAGGGGTCACAAGAGAGAACCTGAGCATCCCGTGACTGTTTTGAAGCAAGATCACTGAGGAAAAGCCCCTTGTGCAGGAGGAAGGCAGTGGTGCTGTCTGCACGAGGGAAAGACGAAAGACGAGTGCCAAGGACACGGAGGGTGGGGCCATCTCGTGAGAGGATTCTCTGGTGAGTCTGAAACCTCAACGGTTCTGTGTTGACCGATCTGCTGCTTCTTTTCATTCATTCCACAAACCTTTGCTTAGTGATTCCTTGTGCCAGGCAGGCACTAATGTAGAAGCTAGAGGTAGCAATAAAAAATAAAAGGAAAAATCCTTACCTGTGTAGAGCAGGCATCCTGGCAGAGGGAAGCAGACAAGAAAGTAAAAAAATCAACATTAAAATGATTTATTAACATCATACCATGTTAGTAAGTGACTGGTGCTACAGAAGTCAGTAGGGTGAAGGGGGTTGGGGCAGAAGGCAGGCTGGCTTCTCAGAGAGGTACAGTTTGGAAGGCAGACAGTCGACACACTGGTCATTAAGGACTGTTCCAGAGGTTCAGGGGCTTTGCTCCAGGGAAACCTGAATACAGGCGAAATCTGCCAACGCCAGCATTCTGTATTTTAAGCAGATTTTCTCTCCACAGCACTCCTCCCCATGCCAGCTTCACTGGCAGTGCTCTCAGGTACAGACTGCATAGTAGCTACTCCTAGGGTACATAGTTTGGACATACTCGTGACAAATCCTGGCACTCTGAGCTGCTCTACTCACAACTCACACGCATACACGGAAGGGCTGCTGGGAAAGTCTGATGCGCTCTTGAAGGGGGAGAAATAAACAGGCTAGGAAGAGAAGACAACTGACTCAGAGTCTGATCAAAAATGGCGATGCCTGGAGCTGCCTGGAGCTGCGGAGGGGGTGGGGGAAGGAGGGGGCAGAGGCGATGCCTGGAGCTAAGGAGGGGGTAGGGGAAGGAGGGGGCAGAGGTGATGCCTGGAGCTAAGGAGGGGGTGGGGGAAGGAGGGGGCAGAGGTGATGCCTGGAGCTAAGGAGGGGGTGGGGGAAGGAGGGGGCAGAGGCGATGCCTGGAGCTAAGGAGGGGGTGGGGGGAGCAATGCCTGGAGCTGCGGAGGGGGTGGGGGGAGCGGAGGGGGTGGGGGGAGCAGCACTGGACAAGGGGGAAAAGTACAAAGCCTGAGAGCAGATACCAGCTGGAGCAGGACTTCATTCCTAATCTGCCCCAGGGTCTGGGCCAGCCAGTTCTCTTACACGTGGCTGCAAAGAGAGGCCTCCTTACATGCAGCCTGTGCTAGGCACTAGAACTGCCCACTCCTCTCTCCTGGCTGTCGATGTGTGCTGCCACTGGCCTGGAACCTCAGTCTCTATCTAGAGACCTCTGTGTGTCCTCTGACGGCAGAAAGGTTCATTTCTGACGTCAAACCAGGGGGGAGGTTGGAGGAAACCAGCAGAGGCCCTTCTCCTGGTTTATATGGAGGGAAGGTCCAGCCTTCCCCTTTTTGGTAGAATGCTAAGGGTGGTGATTCCACTGAAGAGTACAAGGAAGAGGTGTGTCAGTGCAACTGAACAGCCTGCTCTCACTCTGTGTCCTGAGGCACCCCTCAGTCACTGTCCTCCAGGTGGATGCTCTATGGTCCAGAGGAAACCTCCCATCTATCTATCTATCTATCTATCTATCTATCTATCTATCTATCTATCTATCTATCTATCTTCCTTCGCTTGCACTCCCTCTCCCACGCACCTTGGATCCTGACAGCCACAGCTCAGCCCATCTCCAGAAACATATAAGGCACCTATCAAATAAGTGCCTGTCTTAGCCAGTCATGGGGGTGCACGCCTATAACTCCAGCACTCAGAAGGCTGAGACAGGACCGCATTTAATTTGAGGACAGATGGTAGTTAGACTGTCTCAAACAAATAAAAAAAAAAATAGATTGTCTCAAAACCAATAAAGTCTGCCTTGTTACCTAGAGGGCTCAATGGAGGCCTCATGCTGAGGAAGGACAGTCACAAAGACCTTCAGTTCTATGCCACTTTAAACATTTCCAGATACCTTTTATACATGATTATTTTTCTAAAGTGATGCCGTGTTAATGTTTAAGCTATTAAATGTTAAGCTGTTACTCTGGAGTAAACAAAGAGGGTAAGACTAACATCCCCATATTTTACACCGTAAAACTGAGAGCTTGGGTGGCTTCTTCAAAGGCCACATAAAAGTGGTAGGCCCTGTCTCCCTCTTGGGCCCACAGGACTCTCACCTGCATCAGCTCTGCAGCTGGCTGTCGTGCCTTGCCCTCCAGCTCGGAGATGACCAGAGTCAGTCTGTCAAGTTCACTGACACCCCTGGTCTTGAACTTCTCCCTGCCCTCGGTGAGCAGTTGCTCCAGGGTAGCCAGCTGGTCTAGCAGGTGCCGCTCCCTCTTCTTTAGAAACTGGCGGCCCTGTTTAAATTCTGCCACGATGTACTGCTTCTGCTCCTGCAGCTTCGTCTGTAAGGGTAGGGAACAGGGTGTTTGTGTGTGACACCTCTAGGAACTGGGGCCCCGCTTAATCCTCTGGTGACTCTTGCTGTGAATCCTAGTCCTCAGCAGTCACTGGGACGCTCCTGATCTACCCTCTTCTCCTTGGGTCTCGTCAATGAGCCTATTCCCTTCACTGTTCTCAAAGCCGATTCTGCCTGGCTGCTCTGTCACCATCTGTTCTAGGTGACCAGTAAGTCTTGGGACAATGAACGGTAGCCTGTTTATCCCATCACTGACATGTCCTCCTTCATGATAATGCGTACGTGCTGTTTCTTTCAGGAGCTCTGTTTGAGGGATAAAGTTCAAACTCAATCAGTCTCCCTCCAATACCCCCACTACTCTGTATATATTAGGTGTACCCTATCCCTGCAAGTGGAACTCCACCGAGTACCCAGGAACCACATCCTGTCCTGAAGGCTGGAACTGCCTGAGTCCTCGGCCCCTCTAGGTAAGTGAGGGTGTCCACGTACACCATGATCTAGGGGTACTTTGTGGACCTGAGCTCTCTCTAGCTTTATTCTTCACAGCCTGGCTACACAGACAGGCCCGACCCCAGAATCCCTCCACTGACCATTGTCCCAACAGAAACACTCCCCCAGAACTGAACCTCCCCTATCAGCCATCCCTCCTGACCTTTCTAATCAAGAGTGTACAGTGTGCCACCAATCTTCTCGACTGCGCGTAGTGGGCCTGAGTGTCTCTCGGCAGCCCCAACCAGAACCTGCTCAGAGCTGCTCGCTCAGGCCCCCTTCCTTGTCCCTTTCTTCTTGGTCTCTAGCCTGAAGCCAACCTACCCTGTCTCCTTGGTTAATCCCCAGTTGGCCTAAAGCCAACCTAACAACCATACTTTCAAAGTCCTCCTAGAAATATTTCCCACCCGCCCGGCCCCTCCCTCAAACACATAGCAATGCTAGGCTCCGATTTCTACTTACCAGTGCAGCCAGAATATCAGCTTCTCCCTTGGCCTGAAAGCCCTGAATTTTGTCTCTGTCTCTCCTTAGAGTGTTCAAGTGGTTCAGAATTCTCTCCTAAGCAAAGATAAGCAGTGGAGAGAGATGACTGTCTTGAGCTGTGGTGTAAGAGGGACACCAGACAGAGCCTTCCCTCCCAGGCCCTGGCAGGACGGACTTACTCTGTGAGGCAAGGCGGCCTTCTCCACCAGGACTGCAGTGTGGGGGCGGTGCTCCCGGGACTCGCGGCACATCACGCACAACAGTTTGCCATCATCTTCACAGTAGTAATGTAGCTTCTCCTGGTGCCGCTCACACAACTTCACGTCCTGTGGCTCTCTGGCTGGCTCTCCTGGCTGCCTGCCATTGTCCACCTTCAGCCGTTCAATGTTCTCTACCAGACTTGCTAGCTGCCACACTGGCCGGATGTTCTCCTTCTTAAAGGGCTTCTTGCAGAGAGGGCAGACTGGGCGGTTCCCTGATATGGGGCGGATATCATTTGTGCAGCTGCGGCAGAAGACGTGGCCACAGTCAATGGTCACCGGATCCCGCAGGTAATCCAGGCAGATGGAGCAGGTCACCTCTTCCTCCAGGCTCCTCAAGGGGGCTGACACTGCCATTGCACCCTTAGCTTGGGGGTGTTTCCTGGTAGGGTCTTTCTTCCTCAGAGACTAGACCTGAAATCAAGCGCAGACTCAGCAAAAGGAGAAGAGTAGTACCCTGCAGATTGCTCAAGCTAAGATCACAAGGGAAGCTGGGAAGGGAAGCTTCCTCTTTGGCTGTCCTGGCTACTGCAGGTATGGCTCTTCTAGGTACACGGCTGAGCCAAAAAAAGCT
Source organism: Apodemus sylvaticus (assembly GCF_947179515.1). Taxonomy (NCBI): domain Eukaryota; kingdom Metazoa; phylum Chordata; class Mammalia; order Rodentia; family Muridae; genus Apodemus; species Apodemus sylvaticus. Next base: position 999,468 of record NC_067490.1, read on the forward strand.
GTTCCAATCAATCTTTGCAGCTCTGGCCTTCTTCCTACCCCTGTGACACCAGAAAGCTCACTTGAGTACTCCGAGTCTCAGTTTATCCATCCATAAAATGGGAGAAAGAAGCCTACAGAGGCTTCTAAATAGATTACATAAGACAATTCTGTTAGAAATACTAGGTGTACTGGCTGGTTTTGTGTGTCAACTTGACACAGGCTGGAGCTATCACAGAGAAAGAAACTTCAGTTGAGGAAATGCTTCCATGAGATCTGGTTGTGGGGCATTTTCCCAACTAGTTATCAAGGGGAGAGGGCCCACTGTGGGTGGTACCATCCCTGAGCTGGTAATCTTGGGTTCTATAAGAAAGCAAGCTGAGCAAGCCAGGGGAAGCAAGCCAGTAAGTAACATTCCTCCACGGCCTCTGCATCAGCTCCTGTATCCTGGCCTGCTTGAGTTCCAGTCCTGACTTCCTTGGGAGATGAACAGCAATTTGGAAGTGTAAACTGAATAAATCCTTTCCTCGCCAACTTGCAGGAATAGAAACCCTAAGTCATGAGGTACAGGCCTGGCTCACTGAAGGAGACCCAGGAGAGAACTCAGAGCCCTGGCTCCTCAATCACTGGATGAGATCTAAGAGCTGAAACTGAAAGCAGTATCAAGAATGCAGGGTCCTGCCCCACGCCCTCTGGTACACAATGCTGACACTGGGCAGGGCGGAACTCTGCTATGGACACCAGGAAGGTAACCATGCAACGTTCTGCAAGTTCTGCAATGTGAGGACAGTACACTATCACTGGCATTTACCATGGGAGTCCATCAGCAGAGCTTAGTGGACTCTTGCTAATGGTGACAGTAAATACATAGACATAAAGCTGCAGCCTATATAGCCCAAGAAATACAATGCTAATTCCTTAAAAGATTTAATTGGAAATATAGAAAAGTGCTCTGCAGGTGAGAAATGAACCAAATATGCTGCTGAGAACATAAACCAAAACACCCTTAGTTTAGACATGTGTGACTTTTCAAAAGATGTATTAATAATAATAATAATAATAATAATAATAATAAAGTATATATGCCAACTTGGAATGAAATTGAACTGGCAAATGAAGAAGTATCAAGTTCCCCAGAATGTTGGAAGAAGTGTTAAGGGTGTCTGACCTAACCTCTTGGTTTGCTCTTAAGGAAAAGGCCTGACCCAGTGTTCTCAATTTAGCACATTGCTGAGTTTGAAAATAGGAAAGGAAAGGAAACTGTGGGGTGCCTGTGGGCCAGAAGCTCTTGCAGAATGGCTTGGAAGTTTAAAAGCCAGGCCAGCTTTTTGTTGTTTTTGTTTTTGTGCTGGAGAGAAGCAAGTAGTTTTAAGGACAGAACTTAAAATTTCCTAGGATAGAGCTCAGCTACTATTCCTCTTTCTCATAAAATATGACACCTTCACCACTAGGCACTCAGATCAAACCAGCTCATGCTGGGTCCGGTGGGTCTTTAGTTGAATAAAAGCCACTAGGTACAAGTACAGAATATTATAGTTAACACTGCAGGGCTTACACTGCTAATCACTGTTAGAGTTAACAGAATTAGAGTTAATAGAATTAGATACTAAGGCATACCTCTTCGAGCACCTGACCAGTATTGTTTAGAATCAGGGATCCTTGATCCTCAGGGATCAAGGGAATGGGGAGAAATAAAAGCCTTCTGCAACTGCCAGGGTAACAATAAAACTGTCATCAACATATGTCAACGCCATTAGGCAAAAGGTGTGAAGTAGTTCCCACAATGCCACAGTGGATTATTTCCTAATGTGCCTTGATGAAAGAGAGATCCAGTGGTCACCTTACTCAAGTAACCAAGGCAGCCAATCTGGCACAGGTCTCCTGAGGAGGAACCATATGAGTTAAACACCATCACTTGAGGCTGGAGAGATGGTCCAGAAGAGCACTTGCTGCTCTTCCAGAGGACCCAAGTTTGATATTCCCAGCACACATACAGCAGCCCACAACTGGCTCTAACTACAACTCTAGGGGATGGGATGACCTCTTCTGGCCTCTTCAGACACATGACACACAGACAAACAAGCAGGCATTTAAAATATCCCCTGACACACACACAACAAAATAAAGTAAAAAACAAAACAAAAAACTAAAACAAACACTATCACTTATGAAGTTTATTTTCCAAAAATGTTTTACTTGATTGAACTTCACAAAAACTTTAGATTTAACTTCCAGTTTATGGAAAGCATAGGCAATTTTTTTAAAAAAAAAAAGCACACTATATTAAATTATCACATAGAATGTGATACTAGCACCAAGTTAAACCACATAGTGAGGAAATAATCAGACAGATTCAGAATTTGGAGCACCCATAGTCACAGAGCAACTGGCCTTTAAAAAACCCCAAGGTAGGGGTATTGTGATGGCCTGGGGGTCAAGGCATCTGTTGCCAAACCTGACAGCTTGAGTTAGCTCACTATAACTCATGTGGTAGAAGGAGAAAATCAATTCCTCTGAGTTACACACACACACACACACACACACACACAGAAGGGGGGGGAGCAAGCACACAGACTCAAGAACAATAAACTAAAAGAAAATCTCACAGTAATAATAAGTAGGTGCAAAAGACAAAATCTATCCTGATTCAGTCTTTAAAAGGTAGTTAACAACATTTCAGAGACTATCAAGAAAAATTTAAACGGGAGATAATCTAAATGGCACGTACTGAGATGACATGAAAATCCCTGCTTTTCAGCAGCAGATGCCACCATAGTTAGAGCTACAATATACATTGAAATGGTTTCTCAAAACTGTACAAAAAGAAAATTTGGGGAAACAAAGGTTATGTTTTTCTGCTACATTAAAAGGGTCTGTAACTACCCAAATTGTTGAAACCAGAGTATTTAAAACCTTGTCTAACACTCGTATTGAAATAATGAGTGGATTTAGAAAAACCAAAGCCAGTGTTACCTGTACAGTCTTTTTTGTTTCTGGGTCACCATAACTTGACAGCCCGACCTCACTGCCTGGCTGCAAAGACTTACTTTGAGTGTGTTATTTCTAAGACCAGAGTCATAACTTCAAAATCTTGAACAGTTCAGGCTCAAAGTTCAGGTTCTAGACTCCAATAATTGGGTGATTTCACACTCTCAATACCCCATGGGCTCATCTACACAGATGGCTTGGTAAACTGAGCAAAGAGGAGCACAGGAAAGGGGAGTGAGTGTCTTCTTCAGATTTGGTTGAAAGCGCTCTAGTCTTCACTACCAAGCAGTAACAGGAAGCATTCTTGTTAGACAGCACTTTTTGCTTTTCATGGATGGAAGGAGCGCAAGTTTGCGGAATTAAGAGGGAAAATGCTGGGGGACAGAGGCAAGGGAGAGAGAGGTGACAGAGAGGGCAAAACAGTCCACACCACTTTCCCATACCTATTCTGTCAGGCCCTCCACAAAGCTAGTGTTTTGTTTGCTGAGGCAGAGCCAGGACTAAGCAGCTCAGGCTGGCCATGAATCTTCTAACCTCCTGCATTGGCCTCCAGAGTCCTAGGGCCACAGGGGTGTGTGTACCTAGTCTGGATTTTAAAATTACTTTCCCATATCATGATCTCCTATCTTATCATACATACCTGACCTAGTTCACTCCGATTGCATCTCCCCACAAGTTCCTAAAAGATAAGACCATTATCCTCCCTGGCACAAGCACAGCCTGGAAGTCAACAGAAGTGAGCCATCCAGGTCTTGTTTCTTAGTGGCACTTTAACAGAACCTAGAGTCACCTGAAAGATGGAACCTCAACTGGAGAACTGCCTAAGTAAGACATGGGCATCTCCGTGCTGAGGCACTGTCTTAATTGTTAGTTGAGGTAGGAGGGCGCTGCCCGCTGTGGGCATTACTATCATCACTGAGGCAGGCAGTCAACAGAAGCCAGCAGGTGAGCTAGTAACTTGTACTCCTTTAACATTCGTGCATTCCTGCACTGACCTCTCTCAGTGATGGGCTGTGACCTGGAAATGTAAGCTGAAATAAGTTTTCTTTTCCTCTTCAAGTTCTTTCTGGTCAGAATGTTTTATTACAGCAGCAGAAAAGCAAATTAGAGCAGTTCACCACCACTCCCTTTACTTGGATGAATATTCTGAATAGACAGGAAATGACTGCATATTAATTATGTTGTGCCTGAAGTCACACAGCCCGGAGGCAGCAGATCTCCGGGCCCTCCGGTAGGCCAGAAACCAGCTACAATTCCACAGGAGCAGGGAGGCCGGCAGTATCCTGACACTCTGAATTGGGGATACTTTCTATCCTTTGCAGAGTCTCCCTTTATCCCCAAACCACCTCTCCTTTAGAAAGCTGAGGCTCCCAGAAACACCTAACCTACAACAAACTGGTCGGGGGCAGGGTGACACTCACTTCTGGCAACACAGTGGATCCTGGGCGTGATCCTTGGCTGTGAGAATACTGAGCTGCAAATGCTCTGAAGTGTTGTCGTGAGGGTCCACACCTCTGAGGCAGACACCTGAACTACTGCTCTTACCCCTGTGTATCCAAGCTTTGGTCCCACACTTCTTAACAGCTACATTTTTTGCTCTAGGTGCTAAATTCTCTCCCTGCTTCCTTAAACTCCTAAAGCCAGAGAGAGTCTAGAAGATGATGAATCCCCAAGTATGGACTTTAGCACCCAGAGAGGCAAGTAAGTTTGCAGCCTGACCATCAGGGCTTTTTCGATTACCCCAGTATCTCCTCAAACGTGTCCCTGGACCTCCCAACAGGAGCCCCTTCTTCCACCATTCCAGAATACTTAGCTTAAGGTTCCATGTCTCACAAGACCACCACCTAATTGTTCACAGGGTGCAGATTAAGGCCTATTTCTTAATCTAAAATTAGTAAATTCTTCCAGAAGTAAACTTCAACCAACAATCGCTAACAAACCTGGATAGACTCTTCTAAACAAATCTTCAGGGCAAAAATTAAGTGATCTAGCTATATGAAACGGCTACACTCCTTCCTGCTTGCTACCAAAAGTGGTATTCCCCAATGTTGTAGCCCTAGTCATGGGTATGGCAGAGTAGGGCTGTTTTGGGAATCCTGGAGACTGTGGTGCCACAGCGCAAGTATTTTGGATTCTAGCCAAGTGTGGTGGCACACATCCGTAATACCAGCACTTGGGAGGCTTAGGCAAAAGGTCTGGCATGCATTCAAGGTTAACCTGGGTTACACAGCAAGACCCTGTCTCGAAACAGTAACAACAACAACCAAAAAAAAAAAGAAAGAAAGAAAGACAGGCAGACAGACAGACTCCCTGCACTCCTGCTCTTCTCCCCTGGCCTTGGACTGCTTTCTCTGGCCCAGCTCAGCCAGATAAAGAATTCTGAATTTCATTCTAACAGTCTTGGGAAACTACTGACAGTTTAAAGCATGATTTATTGAGCGCCTACTATGTTTCAGGTTAGCTAAGGCTAAACAGGGAACAAAAAGAGCATTCCTTGCGATTTAACAGATTTAACATTTACATATGTCTAGTGATCACAACAATCAGATTTAACATCAGGAACTATAAGCCTGGAAGGGCGTCTCCACTTCAACTTTCCTCCTCTGCTGGCGCAGTCACTACAGCCATCTTCCTTTCTGTCCCTCAAATATACCTGGCCTAGTATAAAGTGCCAATGTGGTTGCAGGTGAAGACTCCAGAAATGGTTTTCTGGCACCTCAGGAATAAAGTCGAGACCCTTTCCCTTCCCAGTCTCCCCCACCTCCAACCCCAGAGCCTCCAGGTGTTACCCCCAGCCTAGTCCTATCTCCCAGTTCATTTCCTGCCACTCCTACCTTCAACTCTGCCTCAGACCAAATCGTGCTCAAACCACCATCCCTTTGCTCTATGACTCCTTTTCCTGCAGGAGTTCTCGGCTGAATACCAGCCCCTCTGGCAACTCCTGACCATAGGAGAGCAGACCGTGTGTCTTCATCATTGTCATAGTATACAGGGTTCCTTCCGTTCAGGAACTGGATGAGAAGATGGCTGTGGAGGAATTTACTTACTGTAATGGTAATGATCTCTCCCTTCCTTTTCTTTAGCTTTAGACCTAGGTATGCATCCATAAACAATGTGTGGTACCCTGCCACCTGCACACCCTGGTTTTCTCACGTTGAAGCATGGGGATCGCAATGTGAAATTTTCCCATTTTTTTCTCTTACTAACATGGCAGCGGGTTTCACTCATGTGACTGTGCTTATTTTGCTCATGTCACTTCTGTCCTGTGACTATAATTATTTACTGTTCTTACCTCTGATGGCCATCTAGGTTAAGTTTGGACATTACGAACACTGCCCCTGTGACCCTACACGTACACATACATACGTGGACTCTCGATTTTACTAGGATGAGCTGAGCTGTTTCCAAAGCAGCTGCGGTAATGAACGTTTCCACCAACCAGCTCCAGACTCACCAGCACCTGGTACCTCCAGCTTTACAAACTTAGCCAAGTCAGTGAATAGAAAGCAGAATCTCATCATGTGTGCATAACATGAAAAGAAACAAAGGAAACGGCAGGAGAGAGAACCAATCACAGAACAAGAGATTCAAACATGGGGAAGATACTGTGCTTTTTGATCCACTAGCAAATGTGGCTTTAAGTTTACCCACTTGTGATCAGAGGAGCCTATGACCTTCTTTCTTTTTTTCCTGTGGTAACTTTCTCTTTGGTTTCTGGAGAGTCCATGCTCATGGTGGAGTTCTCCCTCAGTTCCACAGTGAATCAAAAATATCAGTCTTAGGTATATTAATAACCCATACCCTTTAGTTCAAGGAAAAATACAAGTCCGTCCCAACCAGGCACAAGGAGACCTAGCTGGGAAAGGGGAGAAATTCTTGTGGTTCCTTGGGAACTCTCAAGAGGTGAAGTCATTGTTTTATAGCTTCTGGAGCAATCATCCTGCTGAGTGGATGGTTAATCTCTTGAGAAGTAAGCCAAACCGGGGAGATGAAGGGGAAAAAGCATGTTTTGTCAGCACCGTTTTAAATCTTGTGCCTAAAGCTAGCCCTACCCTTAAACCTGTCAGTTCCATGAGCCAATAAACCTTCTTTCTGCCCCACCAGCTTGGGACTTGTCTGTCACCTGTTTTGTTTTGTTTTGTTTCGGTTTTTTTGAGACAGGGTTTCTCTGTATAGCCCTGGCTGTCCTAGAACTCACTCTGTAGACCAGGCTGGCCTCAAACTCAGAATTGTTTGTTTTTAAGGGGAGGGGGACCTGACTGATACCAAGATGAAGTAACTGGGCTGAAATACACAATTTACAGGAACCCCTCCCCCCCCACACACACAAAAAAAAAACATCAGTCAGTCAACTGAGACAGGTCTTGCAACATAGGCAGAGAGAGGACAACCTCTAGACAGTAGACCTTTAGCCTGCTCTGGGACATCACAACTCCCGTGGCTCCTAGCAATTTGAGTGGGGAACACAAGCCTCATCTTCTACCATCCTCTGCAGTCAATCAAAGCCTGCACCAAAGAGCCCTAGAGAGTCACCTGGATTTTCACATAGTCTCAGCTACCCGGTTGTTCAGCACGAGTCTTGACTTTCCTGAGCTTCTATATTATCATGAAGAAATAAAGGTGTGGATTACAGTGCTGTTCACAAGACCAAAGAAAGGAAGGTTTAGCAGATATACCAGCATATTTAATGTGCAGTATAAAGTCAGTGCTATTAACAGCAGCCAAAGCAGAATATAGATGGCTGAAACTGTTGAAGCAGAAATGGGGGTGGAGGTGGGAAGGAGTGCAACACTTATTTCTGACAGACCGGCTATCAGGTAGGAAGGGACCACCAGTTCATTCGATGTAGTGGGGATTCGCTGCTGCAGAACAAGGTACCATCTTTTCCAGGCTAGCCTCAAACTTGCTATATAGTCAAGGCTGACTTAGACTCCTGTTCTTCTTCTCTACTTCCTGAGTGAGGGGCTCCAAGTGGGTGCTAGCACACCCAGCTAAACCAGTGTCTCTAAAATCACAAATGGTGGCTTCCTCAGGCTTAACAGGCTGTACTCTTATTCTGCCTTATAGAAAGAGAAGGCAGAGTAAACCTACCCCATGCACATCTCAGCCCAGACTACTGTACTTGGTATGTTTTGTGAAAGGGGAGACCTTGGGGGTTAGGGTTCACAAACAGAAGGTATGGTACAGTGGCACAGGGGTTGGGGGAGTCAGGTCAGAGGCAGGTGGATGTCTGAGTTCTAGGCCAGCTTGGTCTACATAAGTGTTGTAGGTCCGACGGGGATCAGTGAGGCTCTGTCTCAAAAATAAGTAAATACCCACAAATGGAGCCCGGGAACTCACCATCCCCCCATGAGGTGAGGAAGTTCTGACTATTCATACAGTGGGTGGAGGCATCTCAGCAAGCTAATAGGTAATTTCTACTTTTCATCAAAGTTGAGATGGCAACGACGTTCTATCTTAGCATCTCTGATATGTAATCAGTGACATATATATTCTTCCGTGTGGAACATAAACTAAGGATATGTAAAGCACTTGAAGCATCACATATTTGATGAGGGGTGGTGTATTAGGATTCTCTAGAGTCACAGAACACACACACACACACACACACACAGGATTTACTGTAATGACTTACAGGCTGCAGTCCAGCTAATCCAACAATGGCCAGCTGTGAATGGAAAGTTCAAGAATCTAGTAGCTGCTCAATCCCACAAGGCTGGGTGTCCTTATATAAACTTCCAGCAGAAGGTATGGCCCATATTAAAGGTATGTTTTCCTGCCTCGAGATCCAAATTAAAGGTCTGTGTCTTCCAGACTTAAAAGCTGGATTGAAGTTGTGTGTCTTCCTATCTCAAAGTTATGCACTACAAGTATATTAACCGCTTCAAACCAGACAGACAATCTGGTTGGAATGGTAGCTCATTCCAGATAGTCAGGTTGCCAAGCAAGAACAGTCACCACTTTCTCCTACAGAGTTCTGAAGGGATCACCTTTCTAATGTGGGTCTCACTCTTGCTATTTTCTTGCTTCAAAACACACAAGGCAGGGCATTCAGCCCCAAATCTGACCGACCTTGCCTAGTACTCCATAGTAAGAATGTAGCGAGAGAGGCCCTTCATGTGACACAATCCTCCCTTGTCTTTGTACACTCTGTTCTCTCAGTCTCAGCTTGGCCTTGAATAAAACTGCCCCCCACCCCCATCTCAGCTCCTTCCCAGTTAGTTCTGTCTTTCTATGATAACACTCTCACGAGGCTTTTTAATTGACTTTATTTTTTTGGTGTGGTGGATGGGTATTCTCACCTACTCAGAATGCAGAAACAAGAATCATACCTCAGACATCTCTTTATCTCCAGCAGCTGGCCCAGATCACAGAATCGTACCCATAAAACGCTACTCCCAGATTCCGAGCCCTGCCGGCTGGCTTGCTTCTCTGTTCCCAATTTTCACTACACCCTCAGATCCCAGCTTCCCAAACCTGCTTCAGCAGTAGGACTGAGTACTAGACATTTTCTGCCACACGGAACATGAATTTCCTCCCCTCTCCCACCCAGAGGTCAGTATTCTAATAGCCCATTTCCATCAATCTGGCCAAATTCTATTTCATCCTAAATGCCAATCTTAAGCTAAGCCCCTGTTCGCTACAAACAATGTCTCCCCACTGTGTATTTTCCACTGTAATCCTGGGAGTGGAAGTCCCCCCCCCCCAAAAGCCTTCACTTAAAAGGTTTTACCTGAGGTTTACAGAGTTCTGCAGTAACAGATCCAGTCTCAGTCTTGCTTGTTATCTCTTGTAGCAACTAACACCTACAACCTTTGTACTTCGATTTCCTTACCACCACCACTCCCCCACCCCCCATTTCTTTTCTTTTTCTCACTATGAGTCTTTGGCTGGCTTGCCACTAAGTAGATCAGAGGGGCCTCAAACTCACAGAGCTCTGCCTGCCTCTGGCTTTCAGGTGCTGAGAGTATAGGCAATCACCACTTCATCTGGCAAGACAGTTTCCTTTCCTCCTCCTCCTCTTCCCCCCCCCCTCAAGTCCTTAGACTTATTTTGTGGGTTACAGGTGTTTTCTCTGTGTGTATATATGTGCACCACATGCACGTAGTGCCTGTAGAGTTCAGAGGAGGGTGCTAGATACCCTGGAACTGGAGTTACAGATGGTTACGAGCCATGTGGAAACTGAAAACTGAGCCTAGGTTCTCTCTCTGAAAGAGCAAGAAATCCTGTTAACCCAGGAGCCAACTCTCCAGATACAGATTTTCTTATCTCTTGACAAAGGAAACTGTTTGGCCAAGTTGTCCGAAGTTTGGATATACATGACCTTCCACAAAAAAGGCATCATTAGAAGGAGAGACATGGAGGCAATTAGCTTTTGATACTCAAAGCTGCACTGATTCAGCAACAAAACAAAGCACTATTGGACTGTAATCCAATCTTGCAAGTATCAATACCTGCAAGTCCATACTGAGATAAATAAACTGGATGAACAAATTAATGAAGTGGACACATTTCCCACAGAGTATAATTTAAAAATTCATAACTAATTCCTTAGATGAACAAAGTGACTTCCTTCCAAGTAATAGTGTACACAAAGGGGGAAAAACCTGGAATGCAGAACTTGACACTGTAGAAAACCAACACATGCTCAGCTGGGTGAAGAGGTCAGTACCTAAATCTTGACAACATGAAATCCTTACTAAGGAGTGCTGAATATGGCAACCTAGCTGTATCCTTTTATCACACAAACCCAATCTTAAGTGGGGCTCTCTGAGTAACAACCACCAACCAAAGCACATACACAGGCTGGACCTAGGCCTCCTCCCTCTTATGTAGCAGATGTGCACCTCGACCTTCATGTGGGTCCTGATCAACTGGAGCTGGGGCTATCCCAAAACCTGTTACCTGTACTTGGGATATGTTCTAGCTGGGCTGCCTTGTCCGGCCTCAGTAGAAGAGGAAGCACCTAGTCTCTCAGAGGCTTGAAGTATTGGGGGTTCGAGGGGATCCCCAATCTTCTCAGAGAAGGAGATGGGGGAGGGATTGTGGGAGGGAGTAACCAGGAAGGGGGCAGTGAACAGAATGTAAAGTGAATAAGAAAAATAAAATAACGGGACAGTGGTGGTGCACGCTTTTAATCCCAGCACTCTGGGAGGCAGAGGCAGGCAGATTTCTGAGTTTGAGGCCAGCCTGGTCTACAGAGTGAGTTCCAGGACCGCCAGGACTACACAGAGAAACCCTGTCTTGAAAAACCAAAAAATAAAAAAAATTTTAAAAAAAAGGAAAGAAAAAAAAAAGAGTAAGACACACAACAGAAGGGAGAAGGGTACCATACAAACACACTTCCAGGTATTTATATCATAATATGCTTCAAAGGTCCACATGAAAAAGGCTTGTTCCGTGTACTGGCACTACTCAAACCCAGTTCAAAGTTTACGAGGTGGGACTCTTTAGGACATGGAGCCGGCATCACAGAGGGGCTGTGGGAGGCTGGTGGAGCCCCTCTCCCCTAGCACCACTCTCTGTGCTTGCTGCCTCAGCACAGGCCCAGATCAACAGGTACCAATGGATCATGTGCTGCAACTTCTAAGCCTGTGAACTAAAACAAACCTTTTCTCTTCCTGTGTTAATTACCCTAAGATATCCATTACATAAGCACCTCTGAAAACTCTGAAACCAAATCTAAAAACCTGGATGAGAATACGGAGGGATAAGAATCTGGGGGAGAAGGAAAAGGTAAATTAACACAGTGTGCAGACTCTGGCCAATAATAATGTGTAAGATGTTAACGAAAGGGAAATCTGTTGGGAGTTATATAGGAACTCTACACACCGTTTTCTTGCTGCCTTTTTGTTGTTTTCTGTTTTTGTTTTTTTCTAGATAGGGTTTCTCTGTGTAGCACTGGCTGTCCTGGAACTCACTCTGTAGACCAGGCTGGCTTCGAACTCAGAAATCCACCTGCCTCTGTCCTCCCAAGTGCTGGGATTAAAGGCGAGCGCCACCTCTGTCCTCCCAAGTGCTGGGATTAAAGGCGTGCGCCACCACTGACTGCCCAGCTTACACACCGTTTTCTTATTTTTTTCTGTAAATCTGCAACTGTTGTAAAAAAAATTAAGTGTATTAAAAAATTGCATCTAAGCATGCTTGCTGGCAGATGCCTGTCATTTTTGTAATCAAGAGACAAGAGGCTAACCTGGGCTACCATAGTCCGTTTCAGACCATGTTGGATATATGGAGATGCCCTGTCGTTATCATCACCAAATTTAAAAGTTGCAATTTTAAAGGCATTAATGAAAGCTTGCTTTTAGAAAATGTGTTTTTTTGTTTGTTTGTTTTAACTTGGGAGGAATACTCTAGGCATCAGGAATCCATCTCACTAACAAGGGGTTCAGGCATGCATGAACGCATGTCATTCTTCCCTTCTTTGAAGCACGCACAAACGGTTGTGTTGTCAAAATCTGGAATGTACTGGGAATTTTAAAATGTCTCCTCCCATTTACTTCCCAAAGTTAAATGCATACACTTTTTCTTTTCTTTTTTGGGGTGTGTGTGTGGGGGGTGGGGGGGGAAGAGTGTCGAGACAGGGATTCTTTTTGCAATCTTGGCTATCCTAGAATTCATTCAGTTTGTAGACCATACTGGCCTCTGCCTCCCAAGCACTGGGTGTAAAGGCGTGCGCCACCAACGCCAGGTTTATACACTTTTTTCCCTAAGCTAATTAGGCAGTAAATCATCAGGGATAACGCACAGCTCTTGGTACAACTTGCTAAACCAGTTTACTCTGACGATAAATAAATAATAAAGAGATACATAAGCATCAGACCTGCCTCTGGTCATGCAGGTTTTCATCCGGGTCCCACTCACTTCTGGCTCTAGAGACTAGAAGAGACTGAAGTAAATCTGGGTTGGACCTGAAGCGGAAGGAACACAGCGAGCTCAGGGCGAAAGGCCCAAAGGCGAGCCGGGGACGCTGCGCTCACCATCCGGCGCGCTCAGGCCTGGTTAGCCCTGCCCAGGGCCCGCGGCCGCCTTCACCGACCCCACCCGGTCGCACGGCGGCTGCTCCGCGGCGGAGTCTCACCAATGCAGACAGCACTCACCAGTGCAGACAGCACTCACCCGCGCTGCGCTCCGGGCCCGGTCACTCGTCTCCCAGGAGCTGCCCCGGAGGTAGGTCCTCTGCAAGCAGCCGGCACCACAACCCGGCACCACAACCTCCCAACCCATCAGTCTCCCGGCTCTCCGTGCCCTCCGCCGAGATTTCTCTGGGACCAGCCCTGGGATTGGCTCTTGCCGAACTCCGTCTTCCAATGGGAACTTCAGGATTCTTGACGTCACTGATCACTGGGCAAATCCCCGAGCAGCGGCCAAAAAGGTGGAGCGGCCGGGCCCGAGAAAAGGAAAGTGAAATCGGAAGCGGCCAGTGCGTCACTGCTGTCTTCTAGCTGCTGAGGTTGCAGGAGGCCTCGTGTGGGTTAAGGGTGCAGAAGCTCCCTAGCTTTCAAGACCCCGTTTCTGACTCCCTAAGGTTATGGGTGGGTTGGGGTGTCTGCAAGGGCTGGGTTTTAGATGGGGTTTCCTCCTCAGGGCCTATAAGTTTTCAAATTCTGACAATGTGGAGGCTGGAGAGATGGTTCAGTTGTTAAGAGTGCTTGCTGCTCTTCCAGAGAACTTAAATTCGATTATCAACTGTACTAAGCAATGTAAGCTTATCCCTGACTAGCTTACAAATAAATGAGACTCAGACTATGGTTATTTTATTTGGCTTTGATAATTACTGGGCAGTAACCCCTAATCTACCTCCCCAGTGGTATACCCCCAACCATGTGCTCACTGTCCATCTCTGGTGGCTTCCTCTTCTTCCTTTTTTCCTTATATAGGTCTCCAGGAGAGGGTGTGGCCCAGATTAAAGGTGTGTGCCACCACACATTTATTTATGTATGTATGTATGTATGTATGTATTTATTTATTTATTTATTGGTTTTTAGAGACAGGGTTTCTCTGTATAGCCCTGGCTGTCCTAGAATTCACTCTGAAAACCAGGCTGGCCTTGAACTCAGAAATCTGCCTGCCTCTGCCTCCCAAGTGCTGGAATTAAAGGTGTGCGCCACCACTGCCTGGGGCCACTGCACCTTTAATTCCAGATAATATTGAACTCGGAGATCTTGTCTTAATCTTCTGGAATTCATAGCTATTATGCATCAAGATCTCCATGCCAAGATCCAGGTCAGAAACTTGTATCTCTGAGCCTCCAGATTAGGATCACAGGTGAGCCTTCCAGTTCTTGACTGTAGTTCATTCCAGATATAGTCAAGCTGACAACCGGGAATAGCCACTACATACCTCAAGAGAAAGAAGTTACGGGAGGAAGAGTTTATTTGACGTTCAGTTTTAGGGGATATGGTTTTATCAAGGCTAAGGACGACTTGGCACCAGGTGCAGAAGGCAGCTAGTCACAATTTGTTGGCTGTCAGGCAGCAGAAAGCAGACTGGAATCGGGGCCTGGCAATGAAACCTTCAGTCCTGCCCCTGATGATACACTTATTCTGATAAGGCTCTGCTTCCTAAAGATTCCTCAGATCAAGGCTGGTCCCTGGCTACCCTTCCTTCAGACACTTGCTTTGAACGTATAGGTGATATTCAAGCCATGACAACCCCTGAAATGCTCACTAAATACCCTCAGGCCATTTGTAGAAAAGAAGTTATCTGTGTAAGTAATTCTTGGTCAACAGCAATGTATATGAACTGGTAAGAACTGCGTTCATGGCCAGAAGAGATGGCTCAGCAGTTAAGAACGAAGGTTGCTCTTGCAGAAGACTTAGGTTTGATTTTAGCACTGGTAGGTGGTTAACAACCATCTATAACGCCAGTTCCAGGGAATCTGCCACCTTCTGGCCTCTTGTGGTACTGCATGCAGGTGATTCACAGGTATACATACACTCAGGGCACACATTAAAAAACAGAATAATTGAAAATAATAGTAGGCTGGGCAGTGGTGGTGCACGCCTGTAATCCCAGCACTCTGGGAGGCAGAGGCAGGCGGATTTCTGAGTTTGAGGCCAGCCTGGTTTACAGAATGAGTTCCAGGACAGCCAGAGCTATACAGAGAAACCCTGCCTCAAAAAAATCTACTCCAAAAAACAAACAAACAAACAAACAAACAAACAAAAGTAATAAACTGTGGTGTCAAACCTCTCAGTGGAGGCCAGTGACTAACACTACTGCATTTCATGCACAGTAGTGAATAAATGAGGGACTGTAATCATACTCTTAAGAATGATTTATGTGAGCCGGGCAGTGGTGGCACATGCCTTTAATCCCAGCACTTGGGTGGCAGAGGCAGGCGGATTTCTGAGTTCGAGGCCAGCCTGGTCTACAGAGTGAGTTCCAGGACAGGCAGGGATACACAGAGAAACCCTGTCTCAAAAATCAAACAAACAAACAAGCAAACAAAAAGAATGATTTTGCGGGCTGGAGAGATGGCTCAGCAGTTAAGAGTATTGACTGCTCTTCCGAAGGTCCTGAGTTCAAATCCCAGCAACCACATGGTGGCTCACAACCATCCGTAATGAGATCTGATGCCCTCTTCTAGTGTGTCTGAAGAGAACTACATGTATTTACACATGATAAATAAGTAAATATTGTTTATTTATTTATGTATTTATTATAATAGTAGGGTTTTCTGTCAGGATTTACTTAGTCCCATGGTAATGGTTGCGGAGAGTGAGGAGAGGCCACAGAGAAGGTCTGCTCAGAGGTGGAGATGAGAATGGTCAATTGGACTTGGAAGAATGATGGAGAGAGATGGAGATCTGAAGTTAGCCTACCTGCTTCCCTGGCCAAAGTGGCCTGCAGATTTCCGGGGAGTGCTTGC
This sequence comes from Apodemus sylvaticus, assembly GCF_947179515.1. Lineage (NCBI taxonomy): Eukaryota > Metazoa > Chordata > Mammalia > Rodentia > Muridae > Apodemus > Apodemus sylvaticus. The sequence continues at coordinate 1,015,308 of NC_067490.1, forward strand.
TGGCACTGGGGCCTGGGATACACAAGGAGTGAGAGGGAAAGAAGTTTGCAGTAGAAGATCTGTGTGGAGCAGAAGGACAGCAGCTGGTCGGCTGTGGAGCTGGAGATGAGACTGGGGGTTGGATTTCAGGAAGCTGAGGGAGAGGGGAAGATCTGTAGTTAGCCTGTCTCTTTTCCTGGCTGGATTCTCTCTTCTTGATTTACTAGCCATTTGAAGTTCCTTCCTTGACCTCTTCATAATGACGGACGGAGACCCAGGATTGTAAGCTGAAATAATCCTCTTTATCCCCTAAGCTGATTTTTAATAATTTTAGGGTTTTTTTGCTTTTGAGATTATAATTAATTTCACTTCTCATTACTCTTTTTCTCTCCCCCATACACTTCACCAATTCTTTCCCAAATGGATGGCTTCTTTTTTTATTAACTCTTATTGTGTGCCTGCCCATGCATGTGTGTGTGCATGTGTACACCACATACCACACATACAACACACACACACACACACACACACACACACACACCTGCTCAGTCTGTATAACATTTCTAGCATATACGTTTTCAAGGCTGACCATGTGGTATTGGATAACCACTTGATGCTCTCCTCTGAAGACCATTCCTCCCACTCCAAGCTATCCTTGGGTGCCTGTAGTTTTTTTGTGCAGGGCTGAGGGACTTGATGGATGTAGCTTCTGATATTTCTATGAGATGCAATCTCACAGTAAACTCCCTGTCTCTTACATTCTTCCCACCCCCTCTCCATTCAAAAATATTTCCTTATGTGCAGGAGTGTCCAAGTTTTTTTTTTTTTTTCCGGTTAAACTTTTATCACATCAACTCTAATAGTGGCTTTACTCCAGGTACCTCCAGCAGCAAAGGAGAGTCCAATCCCTGATGATTAGGTAGTCAGATTTTCCCACTCCCAATGTCTTATTTATTCCAGGAAAAGGAATGTGCAAATGAGTGCTCACAATGTATATGTATAGAACTCATTAATATTAATAGTGATTTCAGAGTTTAACAGTGCCTTAGCCATGTTCAACACCTACCTTCTATCCAGAGAAAGGTGGGTTCTCATGCATCTCAGAATTAAAGAAAAAGCCAGCCAGGCAGTGGTGGCACACGCCTTTAATCCCAGCACTTGGGAGGCAGAGGCAGGCGGATTTCTGAGTTCGAGGCCAGCCTGGTCTACAAAGTGAGTTTCAGGACTACACAGAGAAACCCTGTCTTGAAAAAACAAAAACAAAAACAAAAAAAAGAAAAAACCTTGTTTAGTAACTCCCAGAAAGTAAAAAGTAATTTGCATGTACAAGGTGTTTGCGCTAGCTCACTTTAAACCATTTGATTTATGCTCTAAAGTAATCCCAATTTAACATTTGTGCAGTAGCAGATTGTGATGAATGGTCTTAATTGGACATTTAAAGTCACCATATGTTCACACCACCATAAGTCCGGATGTCAGAATTTAAACAATCTTTGAAATGTGTGAGTATCTCTTTAATATACCGATTACCAAGCCCCCCTCCCCCAAAAAGTGCTTTGTTAGTATTTCAGTGTAGCAATACCATCATGTTTCTATATTTAAAGTCCTGTGATCTCACTTCCATTTTTGGCTTACTAGAAGGTTCAGGTATTGCTCCCATTTTGTGAGAAATGATACTGCACCTCTGCTACAAAAAATGGTCCTGTGCCGTTAGATATGTTCTTTGCCTGCTGACACTCAAGTTTGCCAGTAGATGGCAGTGGAACACCATGAAGGGAAAGCACGGGCATTCTGTGCCTTGTAGGCTACTCGCCAAGTGCCTGCAAAACGAGCCTCCAGCATCTGCTCCCACAGCACCAGAGCCAGCTGCAGCGCCCAGTGTCTGCAGTGCACAGCAGCTCCAACAAAGGGCAGTTCTCTCAGACGCCCTCCTGAGCTTTCACTCTGGAGTGGTTTTGAACTGATTTTGGTTGGACTCTACCATAGTCGAAGTCCTCCTTTGAGGTCCTTGTTATCCTCTCCTTAGCAAGGCAAATAAAATTAATTAATTAATTAATTAATTAAAATCATAGCTCCTCCTATTTCTCATAGAAGAACTGTGATAGTCAATCTTCATTGTCAATGTGAGTGGATTTAGGGTCATCTAAGAGACAAGCCTTTGGGTGTGCCTTCAAAGGCATTTACAGAACTGTTTAAGTAAAGGACGGTGACACCATAATCATAGGCTGTGGCCCCCAGACTAAATAAAGGGGAAAAAGCAAAAGCTAGCTGAGCACTGCTTTCCTGATTCGTAGTGTCCTGATCATCTGAGATGCGAGCCAGCAGCCTCATATCCTGCTGCCACAGATAAGCTATACTGAAGTGGAAACTTAAGGCTTCCTTGGAAAGTCAGTTTTTCTAGCAGATGCTGTTTTGCGTGGGGCAAGCACAGGAAGGAGTGTTTTCCCGAAGCAGACACAGGTGAAGGGATGTTTCGCTGAAGCAGACACAGGTGAAAGGGTGTTTTGGTAGAGCAAACACGTGACAGGACTGGTGATGAAGGAAGGATTCTCCACTCATTACTTGCATGCATTGATTCATCTTACATGCGTTCTTGAGCTCCTCCTGTCAGGTGTCCACAGAGAGAAATGCACCCAAACCCCTGTGGTGTACTGGCAGCTTCGTGCTGCTTCCTTAGACTCCAGCCGACTGGCACAGTGATGCCAGCTGATACAGACTCGTGCAGTTCTGCTAAGACAGACTCATGGGCTGAGGCAAGACAAGCAATGTTTGGAGGACACATAAATCGGACTCGACACTCTGTGAGAGGGACTTGCTTGTAGAACTCACTTTGCAACAAGTCTTTTTTTTTCTTATTCGATATATTTTTTATTTACATTTCCAATGGTTTCCCCTTTTCTAGTCCCCCACTCCCTGAAAGTCCCATAAGGCCCCTTCCCTCCCTCTGTTCTCCCACCCACCCCTTCCCACTTCCCCGTTCTGATTTTGCCCTTTGCTTCGAACAAGGGGCCACTCCTCCTTTCTTCTTGTACCTCATTTGATGTTTGGATTATGTTTTGGGTATTCCAGTTTTCTAGATTAATATCTACTTATTAGTGAGTGCATACCATGATTCATCTTTTGAGTCTGGGTTACCTCACTTAGTATGATGTTCTCCAGCTCCATCCATTTGCCTAAGAATTTCATGAATTCATTGTTTCTAATGGCTGAATAGTACTCCATTGTGTATATATACCACATTTTTTGCATCCACTCTTCTGTTGAGGGATACCTGGGTTCTTTCCAGCTTCTGGCAATTATAAATAGGGCTGCTATGAACATAGTGGAACATGTATCCTTATTACATGCTGGGGAATCTTTTGGGTATATGCCCAGGAGTGGTATAGCAACAAGTCTTGATCTCTGATTTGTTGAGAAAGGCACAGATGAGAACTTCTCCTAGTCTTCCTAGCTGTCCTAATCTCTCCTGCTGATTTGTGTCAATTTGGTGGAGGCCTGGCTGTTCCTGCAAGGTTGTGCCACCACTTCTGATCTGGTTGGTATCTGGACCCTACCAAACTGAACTGCTTGTATATTGGTGAAGTATTTGCAAGTATGACAAGCTGCCACTGCTGACTTGTGAACTGAACTGATAAAGCACACAGGATTTGCTACAAAGAACAATTTTTAAACAGGTCCACTTTGCCTGAATCCTAATAACCTTTCTTTCCCACTACCTCTGGTGGGTGATGGACTAGAAAGGAGGTTAAAGCAGTTAAGAAACATTAAATGTGAGGTGGAGAAAAATGTAAGCCTACAGTATATCATCTTGTCTCCTCTCCCATGACAGATTGTTCTTTCCAACTGTGAGTCAAAATAGGCCTTTTATCTTAGGTTATTCTTCTTAGATGTATTTTGTTGTACCAACAAGAAATGTAACCAATTTTTAGGAAAGAAACCATTTTTCTGATCTCTAACTTCCAGTGTCAGGATAAATTAACTCAAAGTTCACTATTAATCTCCCAAGACATTTTTTTCACTCAAACATTATTTAAGATTAGTTGCAAATCTGTACACTAGGATCTAGGACGACAAAGCATTTTTTGGGAATTTTTCTGGTTGTCATGACAGATCTGGAAGAGCAGCAAATGCTCTTATTCACTGAGGTATCTCCCCAGCTCCAATTGTTTAGTTTTGGTTAAATGAGGCAAGTTCAGTGGAGCCTAATACCACATCTGGTTTATGCTATCTGGAGATCAAATCCAGGGCTTTCTGTGTGTTGGACAAAGCACTATACTAACTGAGCTACATCCCAGCTGTCCTCTCCCCTGCTGCCTCAGTTTTAAACCTATATGATTTGATTCTGTGCCACAACTCTTTCTCTCATTCTGTAGTTCATGAGGTGAATTAAATACCTGTCTTCTGTGTAACCCCAGGATAAGCCTGATACCTTTTAAAATTGTGCTCTTATTTTGTGCGGTTTTTGGCCTGCACGGCATGTATGCAGTACCACTAGCGGCCAGAAGGCAGCAGCCCAATCATGGAAATGGAGTTACAGACTGTTGAAGTACACTAAGGTACTGACACACTGATTTATTTAATAGTTTATTTAAAGCACTGAGTGTGATGTCAGGAGACATCATAGGACAAGCTAACAACTGGCATGTGATATTCCTGAGATAACTGCCTTAGATTAATATCTACTACAGAACTTGGGCAGGCAAAGCCCAGGAGAAAATCATGTTAGGAAAGATTCCTGCTATTAATATGCTTTTTCTGTTATTATTAAACATACAAAACAATCACTGTGAATTATCCCACCCATTTTGAGCAGATCTCTGCAGATCTACGAAGATGTGCTGTCTTGTAGCGATGCTAGATAGACAAATGGATGACTTCTTATTTCTTGATGATCCTATAAGAATTCCTACAATTATATTAGTTTACTAAGCTCTTTCATAGATGGACTGCTATTAGGTCTTTTCTGATAGTCAAAACTGCAATGAGAATTCTGTCAGACTCCCATGTGTCAGTAGTAAATTGCTTCTAGATAGTAGCCGGTCTTTCTAATAAACAGAACATATTCCAAGAGTCTGTAAAACCATGATAAAAAGCCATAAAACAGGAACTAATCATTCTAGGTGCTAGTACAGAAGATAAAATATTGACTGGGTTCATCTACACAAAACTTCACTAATAACTTAGTTATGTTTTTTAACTTTCAACCTGCAGAGCTGTGACAGGTGATGAATGTTTAGCCAGATCATAAATCCTAATGGATATGCATGTAAACATTCTCTGTTGTAAACTTCTATTTCAATTTATGATTTGAATTTGTGTAAACTTGTGATAAACTTTTACCATGTGATTATGTATTCTGAAAGGTATATAAGCACTGAAGACAAAGAGAACAGTGAGAGAATATTTTTCCCATCCTGTTTAAGATCTTTCCTCTTTCCCTCTTTTTCTTAGAAAGCTTTCATAGGTAATTTTTTTACAACTTAGAAATAAATGCTATAATCTCTTTTCTTTTTCTTATTTATTTTATGTATGTGAGTACACTGTAGCTGTCTTGGAACACATCAGAAGAGGGCATCGGATCCCATTACAGGTAGTTGCGAGCCACCACTTGGTTGGGGGATTAAAGGCATGCACCACCACAGCCTGGTGCCTAGGTATATTTTGATTGAAGTAGAATTTCATCATCCGCCTTGCATCCCTCTTCCCTTCCCAGTTATTCTCCTCCAACCCCTTCCACTTTCTCCTCAAATTGATAGCTTGTTTTTCTTTCATTATCATTGCTACCTAAGTGTGTTTAGGTAACAATGCGTGTGTGCCTGTGTTTACACATACAAGTGTATAAATGCAACATGCTGAGTATGTTGTTGTTTGTATGTCTATGGTGTCAGGGCTGACCACTCTCCACTGGCCAACCAGTAAGAGGCTCATCCCTGGAGAGGCCAATTCTAGCTCAGCATTCATCAGTTGCCTCCAATTCTTCCTCTAGGGCTGGGGCCCCACAGATGTTCCCTCTTTCACATTTTCATGTTTTGTTGCTGGTGCTCCTGTCTTGTTTATGCAGTTGTTTCTAGGAGAGACTGTTTCACATCAGACTTCCTGCTGTTCTGGCTTATATAATTTTTCCATTCCTTCTCTCCAGAGCCATAGGTGCAGGATCTGTCAATATGTCAGTGGGGACTGGCCTCCCCATGATAATTGATCTCTACATTGTGTCCAGTCTTGATTCTCTGTGTTGCTTTCAGTTTGCTTCTTTGATTTGAGTGATGGTAACTATGGTTATACAAAAAGGATGAGTCAGACACAAAGAGCACAACTATTTTCATTGACAAAGAGCACCGTGTCATTTACATAGTAACACTGATACTTGTATCTAGGAATAAGTGTAACTTTAATTTTAGGCTTATCAGTTTATTTGTTTCTACCTTTAACTTTGACATTGAAGTTAGTCCTGGGCCTTCCTTCCAGCCCCAGGTTCCCAGAAATAAAACTCAGAATCAAAAATAAATTTACACATACCTGGGCCATACAGCTCAACTCTTCTCTGACTAGATCAAAACTTAGAATAACCTACTTATTTTGTTCTCCATTCTGCCATGTGCCTGGTTACCTGTGCTCAAGTACCACATATCCATCTCCTCACACCTTCCCCAGGCAAATCTCCTACCTGGTCCTAGTCCAGAATTTTCTCTCCTTCCAGATGTTCCACTTCCTATTTCCTGCCTAAGCCACAGGTCATCATAGTTATTATTGACAGGTGCTAGATGCATAGAGACATAGGTGTTCTCTGTACACATCAATCAAAATGAATGAGAAACATTTTGAGAAATAACATTGTAATAAAAGTTACTTCCATAGCCTGTCAATATTTTAAAAAGTTGTTCCAAATAATTTCCTAGGTTATTGATCAGAAGAATTCTTTTTCAATAAAATGAAGAGGAGGCCTGGGACTTGAGAAACAGCTCAGTGGTTAAGAGTATACAGTACTCTTGAGGTGAGTGCTCTGAGCCTTTTATCTGCAAGGTGACTTACGGATATCTGTAAATCCCAGCACACCAAGACACCAAGTGTACTGGTTTGTTTTGTGTGTCAAGTTGACACAGGCTGGAGGTATCACAGAAAAAGGAGCTTCAGTTGGGGAAGTGCCTCCATGAGATCCAGCTGTGGGGCATTTTCTCAATTAGTGATCAGGTGGGGAGGGCCCTTTGTGGGTCGTGCCATCCCTGGGCTGGTGTTCTTGGGTTCTATAAGAGAGCAGTCTAAGCAAGCCAGGGGAAGCAAGCCAGTAAGAAACATCCCTCCGTGGCCTCTGCATCAGCTCCTGCTTCCTGACCTGCTTGAGTTCCAGTCCTGACTTCCTTTAGTGATGAACTGCAACGTGCAAGTGTAAGCTCAATAAACCCTTTCCTCCCCAACCTGCTTCTTGGTCATGATGTTTGTGCAGGAATAGAAACCCTGACTAAGACACCAAGAAAGCATACCGTCTCAGCAGAGAATTCTGATGTCTGCCGAGTCAGCCTCACACCGGAGGAAGTGGCTTCCAGGATCATTTACTCATGAGACGCTTACTTTGTTTTAATTAAATTAACGAATCCATAGAAGAGACTCCTGACAGATTTCTCAGTCTGCAAGCAGGTTTGGGTCCACCTTGAGCCCAGATAAACTATTGCTTGAGAAACAGAAGCTATTGATTATTGGAAGCTGAGGGAAATCTTTATTCTGCTTTCTTATAAAAGATGCTGGAAAATTCCATAAATTGTGCAGCGGTTTACAGTTACTCTGTATCCCCTGTGTCCTGATTAATGTGACCTTACCCAAGGGACCCCAAAGCACTAGACACTGACAGTGTGCCAGGAGCTTGGGCACCAAGCCATGGCTTTTCTGTAGAAGTCTGCATTACCTTATAAAGTAAGAATCTACTTGGAACCTGGCTCTCTCCTTCTAGCCAAGAACGTCTAAGACTCCTTTAGAACAAAATCCAGCCCTTAAAGCATTTTATTGAAGTATGGTTGACATGTGAAAAGCTGCTCTAATTTATTTTATTAATTTGTTAATTTTATCAATGCTTCACTAGGCACCCATGGATGTCCTGGAACTTGTTCTGTAGACAAGGCTGGGATCATACTCACAGAGATCCACCTGCCCCTGCTTCTGCCTCCCTAGTGCTAGGATTAATGTAGCACTGGTGAAGTTTGGTTGATTGCTATGGATTGAAATGCTAAATACTGTCCCCAAGACCTGGTTGTCTTCTGAGGGACAAAGGGATCCTCACATACACCTAGTGGTGCTATGTAACCTTGCTTTTTAATTTGAAACTATTGGTTAAATAAGCATACTGAAAGCCTGCATGTAGCTGGGGAGAAGAGAGATAAGCAGGGTTTTGATTTCTTATCTTGGGTCCGAGGAGAGAAGACAAGGAAAAATGAGAGAGAAGAGAGAAGACACCATGGGGTAGATAGTTCGTGAGAGCGTGGCCCTGAGAGCCAGCCAGTTGGAATAGGAGCGGCTTAGATGGAAGATAGGAAGTCCTATCTTGGGGTTATTGATAGGGAAGTAGACAAAACAGCATAGAAGGATGGTATCTTCCCAGCTCGAGTGCTTTTAAGACTTATAAATATAAAGGTTTTGAGTCTTTTATTTAGGAACCAAATGATTAAGCCCCCAATTAATTTTAACCACCCTACACAGGCCTGACTAGCTGTTCTATTCATGTGTACAAATCAGTTAGTTTGTGATGATATTGTACACTAGAACAAGGTCGCCCCCATCAGGGCCATATTGAAACAGCACCCTGCCAAGTCCTTTGTACAAGTGATGCTTTGTTAGCACCATTCTGACCTAAGAGCCCAGCCTGGAGACCCCAACACCTGCCAAAATGTGAGCAAAAACCAAATCCATCATAGACCCTAGGTCTGGGAAAGCGCCTAACTATACTAATGCTACACTTTGGCTTCTGTAGCTCGACTCCTTGCTAACTGTTCCTACTAACTGAAGTATGTCAACTGGGATTTGTGTGTGTGTGTGTGTGTGTGTGTGTGTGTGTGTGTGTGTCTGTGTGCATAAAAAGCTTTTTGGCTATATCATTTGGGCAAGTTCCCTCTATGGCCATGCCCAGACTTTCCTGATACAACTGAGATATGGCCATGCCCAGACTTTCCTGATACAACTGAGATCCAGGCTCTGATATTTACAAGCAGAGAGAGTCTCTTAGACACCGCCCCCCCCCCCCATCCTGAGGATCAGGGCTCACAGACACTGAGTCTGCCAAATAAGACAATATTAGTTAAGATTCTCTATAGAACAGAACTTGTCGAATAAATATGTTTGTCTATGCTGTGTTTGTATATGTTATGTGTGTATATATGTATGTATGTATAGTTTTGCATATGTATGTATGAGTGTGTACATGTGTGTATGTATATATGGATGGATGTATATAAAGGGGATTTATTAGAATGGCTTACAGGCGGTGGTCCAACTCGTTCAACAATCACTGTCTACTTAAGGAATGTACAAGAATCTAGTAGACGTCCAGTTCAGAAGACTGGATGTCTCAGCTGGTCTTCCACATACACCAGAATCCTGAGGTAGACTCTAATGCTAGTGAAGGAATGGATTCCAGACAGAGCAAGGGGAGGCAGACAAAGAGCAGAGAACACTCCTTCTTCCATGTTCTTTATAGAGGCTGCCAGCATAAGGTTTGGCTCAGTATAAAGGTGTATTTTCCCAATTCAGGAGAACCAGATTAAAAGTGGGTATTCCTACCATACCAAAGATGACCCCCAGACCGCCATCCTGTGACCCTGATGGACAGACCAAGCCCAAGATGACCCCTGCCCAGTGCCATTCAGAGGCAGGGCATGATGTTTCTTAGATGACCCCAGATTCCCAGAGCCCCCAGGTGGGACTAAGAGGAGGAAGTAAATGGTGGAGAGATGGAAGAGAAAGAGAAGCAGAAGGTTGTGTACACAGTGAAGAGAGGCAGAACTGGAGACTTGAGAGTAGTGAGGAACAGCCTGATGTGAGTAGCTAGTGATGCCACCTAAGGCAATGGCGAGGTCCTGGCCCATGTTGCTGCTAAGGGCCATGTCTAGACTCCTGGCTCTGCAGAAGAGGGGATATATTACCATCAAAGCCTAGGTGGATGTCCCTGCTCTGGGCTGCCAGCTGGAGCCATGTTGGTGTCTGAGGCTGTGTGGATCTTGCCAGTCCTTTGCCTAAGCGCACGAGAGCAGGAAAGCTGGCCCTGCGCCTCACCAGCTGCAGTACTCAGGAGAGCAGGCCACATACCTCTCCAGGGAAGCACAGGTTGCTGGCCCTGGTTGCAGGGGTTGTGGGTAAGCTGGCCCCAAGGGCATGAGCTTGGGAAAGCTGGCCCTGCCACACCTCTGCCATGCAGTGGTGTGGTTGAGGGAGAGAGGCCCTCCCTTTATCCCTTGCCACCTATGGCAGATGGAGAGAGATGGCCCCCAAGGTCCTGAGGGTGGGAGAGCTGGTTCTGTCCCTCTCCAGCTGTAACACTTGGGAGACTGGGTCCTGTACCGTCCCTGTGCAGTACAGTAGAGCCCTGTTGGCATGTGCACATGTGAACCTGCTCTAAGGGCATGACAGCTGCAATGCTAACTCTGTCTCTTGCTAGTTCTGGCATTGGGTGAGCTAGCTGAGCCATTGGTGGAGAGAGCTTGCCCTAAGGGAGATGGTGCAGAAGAGCTGGCAGGTTAACTACCAGCTCAGCTACCGTCCAGGCCCAGATCCAGGGCTTTGAGTTGGCCTACCCCAACATGTAACTCATCTATGAACTGCTGGAGCATATGAAGGGGTTGGTCCTACACATATCAAGCTGCAGGATCTCCATGACACAGGTCAACAACAGGGTATCCAAGAGGAGACCTGGTGAAGATCCAGTATTGATAATATAACAGAAGTCAGAGCTTTGAACCAGACTAGTGACTCATTCCAATGAATATTTGTAAATAAAGAGGTGTCGATAAATATACTGTGAGACACATTGTGACACACTACAGTTTCCACAATGAGATTCTTTCCCCCTTTTTCTTTTGGGAGGGAGAGGTTGCAAGGGCAGAGGGTGGGTATGGAGGGATGGGGAGATGATTGGGGTACATGATGTAAAATTTACAATGAATCAATAAATAAATAAAAATTGGGTCTTTCTACATCAAAATTTAATGAAGAGTAAGAAGAAAAAGAAGTAGAGGAGAAGGAGGAGGAAGAGGAGTTGAAGGAGGAGGAAGAGGAGTTGAAGGAGGAGGAAGAGGAGTTGAAGGAGGAGGAAGAGGAGTTGAAGGAGGAGGAAGAGGAAGAAGAGGAAGAAAAGGCAAAAGGAAGGGGAGGAGGAGGAGAAGAAAACAAGCAAGAGGGCTGGAGAGATGGCTCAGCAGTATTGACTGCTGTTCTGAAGGTCCTGAGTTCAAATCCCAGCAACTACATGGTGGCTTACAACCATCTGTACTGAAATTTGATGTCCTCTTCTGGACTCTCTGAAGACAACTACAGTGTGCTTACATATAATAAATAAATAAATAAAATCTTTAAAAAAAGAAAACAATCAAACAAATACCTCACAAGTGTACCTAGTCTTCTGTCGATTCAGTTAATTTCTGATGTACTATCAACAGCCAAGAATAACTATAATGATGGCCCTGGGTTCCTGAGTCACACTTTTTGCCCTCCGATTGCAGTTATTTGATATTGTCTTCAGTAAAGTAAATGTTGTAAAACTTCCAGTTTCTACCACAATCAATATAAACTGATACAGTACACAGGAGCATATTTATCATTGAGATCTTCATAAACCCTAAGCATGTATGGACATCTTTCCATGAACTGATTGAGAATTACTGACGTATTGGCCCCTATGCTGGGACTCAGCAGGGGTTATGAACAGGACTAGGTGGACAGAATTCTGGTAAAAGAAACTTGTACACAGACACTATTCCCAGGATTCTATGCCAAATATTTGGTCTGGGTGAGGAGGAAAGTTGCAGTAATGCCTAGTTTCCTGAAGCTAATCTTTCTCTTATACAAGTGCTGTGTCTTTCACCCCTATTGGAAAGTGTTAGAAAAGCTACACAAGGAGTCAGAGATATGGTTCACCGGTGAAGAGTAGCTCCTGAGTATCTGTCTGAGTTTGGGTCTCAGCATGTTTAATAAGGCAGTTTACAACTGTCTGAAATGCCAGCTCCTTGGACTCCACTTCCTTCTTCTGCCATCCATATGCACTATATCCCTGTGCACACACACTCATCTCCCATCTTTCTCTCTCCTCTCTCTGTCTCTTTCTTTCTTTTTCTCCCTTACACATATACACATAACCAGAGGGAGATATATACACAACACAACACACACACACACACACACACACACACAATTAAAGGGGCAAGAAATAGTGTTCAGCTGTTAGGAGCACTTGGTACTTGTAAGAACACTGGTTGTTATTCCAGAGAACTTGCATTTGGTAATATATATATTTGTTTACAATATGTCTACATTCCAAATGATTTTCCCTTTCCTGGTTCCCTTCTCCCCATAAGTTCCCTAAGCCCTCTTCCCTCTGCCCATTCTCCTATCAACCCCCTCCTACTTCTCTGTCCTGGTGCTCCCCTACAATGCTGGAACAAGCCTTTTCAGGATCCAGGACCTCTCCTTCCTTCTTCTTGGGAGTCATTTGATATGTGAATTGTGTGCATTTGGTTTTTAATGTCTCCATGATAGTTCCCAGCTGTCTGTAACCCCAGTTCCAGGGGACCTGAGTCCCTTTTGTGATACTCTTGGGCACTAGGCATACAAGTATTACACAGACAAGCATACATGCAGATAAAACAACCATGAAAATAAAATAAACCAGTGTGTGGATCTTCAGATAATGAAGGGGAAGGATCATAGGTAACCTGCAAAGCAAAAGAGCAGCTCAGTGATAGTCAAGCAACCTGACCAACAGTGTTTCAGAGACTCCTTTGTGGCCAGCAGGAGCTGTGGCGGTCCCAGTCTGATGTAGAGATAGCTCCATGCTGCATGTGTCAGGACTTGAGGAATTTTAATCCAGAAACATGGCTACTCTGGTGAGGGATCATATCCAAAGACATAATCTGGCTGGAATGCAGACACACCCTTAGTATACACATTTAATCCCTAATAATGAAGGAAAGGTTAGTTTGTAGCAGTAAGTAACCATGCTTGAAAGTGACATCTAATTGTGGGCCAGACCAAATGATAATTAAAGAAAGATTTGATAGAACAAGTCAGAAGTAGGATACGCCCAACTCTCATGAGAACAGCAGCCAGAGAGAAAAGTGTGGTGTGGAATGTGGTGTGTGTACTGCAGGCTTACAAGGACAGTTTTAGAAGTGAAGGGGGAGGAAGGTAGGTAACATGCAAACCAAAAGAGCAGCTTAGTGATAGCCAAGCAACTCGGCCAACACTGTTTTAGAGACTCCTTTGTGGCCAGCAGGAACAATGTCATTACAGGTGAAGACAGAACTACCCAGAGAATAAGAAGGAGCCAGAGGATTAGAACAGATGCCAAAGTTAGTATGAAGCCAACAAAGCAATTCAGGCAGAAGCTGAGAAAAGCCGCATTGAATCAGTCAGCTTGGATTGTATGGAGACTGGAAGCTTCCAGGTCTAGGCCTAGGTATAGTTAGAACAGAGGAGGACACACTCTATGCTCAGTCCAAGCCATGTATATGCACAGCTTGGGTCTAGCTCTCATCTTAGCTCATCATCTGAGGAAATAAAAGTGTCAATTACAAGAAACCTCTACTTAAGCGGAGATGAGATTCTTGACTTGGAAAGAAAAGAACTTAAAGACAACCAGTATGAAGCAAAGTTCAAGTTTATTAGGAAAAGAAATTAACAGATTTAAATATGAGGTGGAATAGAAAGAGAGGAACCTAGAAAAAGATGGAGAAGACCAAAATAACGAATTTCCATTATTCATTATTTTAAGACAAGGTTAATATTTTACTCATCTTGCTTTGATCAGGTTTACTCACTAAGTAAACCATGGGAAGAATTCACCGTAAAAAAATTTACCAAAAATCCTCATGTTCAAGAAGGAAGAATAAATTTATAGTTCATTGGAAACTAACGGTTGGTCTCTGATGAAGATCTCCCAAGACTGCCACTCTGGGGTCAGGATAAATGACTGTAGAAGACACACAGGCCAATGTGGAGGAGAGACATGCTCAGGTCTGGGCTGAACTCACTTCCTTATGTCATACTGACAGGAAACGGAGACCTGGACATGGATGCCAGCCATTGAAAGAAAGGTCAGGAGCTTTTGAAGTCAAACAAGGTAGGTATCTCACACTTTAGAAAGAAATAATGAAGAACAAATTCTGATTGGTGATTGTTAAACCATGATACCAAACAGGCATCTATACTAACAACATTTCCAATCTAGCAACTTTCCTAGCTCAGGAATATGTTCTCTGAGTACTTCCCATCCTACTGGGAGAGATGCATCAGATCCCTGGGTACTGTCCATGCCTGTGGCAGTACAGAATAAGACCTGTCAAGAGCCCATAGCAGTAGGGCCCAGAGAGAAAATATGCGAGCAGCCAGGCGGTGGTGGCGCACACCTTTAATCCTAGCACTTGGGAGGCAGAGGCAGGTGGATTTCTGAGTTCCAGGCCAGCCTGGTCTACAGAGTGAGTTCCAGGGCAGCCAGGGCTATACAGAGAAACTGTCTCAAAAAAAAAAAAAAAAAACCCAGAAAATGCGTGATCACCACATGGGTACCTGCCTTCCCTACTGCAAGGGTCTCAGGAACCAACTCTCGCTTAACTACTGGCAACAGAAGTATGGATGCCTCCTTCCCACCTGTGGGAAGAACATGGCCAGTGAGAGACTGAGGAAGCAGTAAAATTGTGGGAGTGGAAGAATCTCCTAGTCAAACCCTAGGAAGTTTCTAGAAGTGTGACTGTAGCTTCATGGACTGAGGAGAAAACACAATGGAAGATTGTAGGTGAAAAAGACCAACTGGCCTTCTGTAGGTCTGTTCTCAGCAGGAAATTTTTTTTTTGTGACATCTGCCTGTGGGGAATCAGAATCAGGTCTCCATCACCTCCATCAAGAGGGCAGTGGATCTATTATTTAAAGGTCCTAGCACCTGTGTGGATACATCTTTCCTTTAATGAGTCAGGCAGTGTACATTTATAGATTGGTCTTGAGATCTCAAAGGGGACAAGTACTCGGGCCCCACCCCTTTCTTACCTTTATTTCTTCCACACCAGAAAAATCACCACAGTTCCCACCAACAAAGTTCCAAGAACCAGGCCGATGAGAATTCCCATGATGGGGATGGTTTGTGGAGGTTCTGATGAGGGAAAGGAAGGAAGAGTGAGGAGTCTGACCCTAACTCTCAACCCTGATCCTGCTCTGTTTCTTCAAAGACCTCACACTTTTCCTGACAGCAGAGTGTGTGCTCACACCCACTCCTTACCCCATTTCAGAGTGAGAGGCTCAGGTAACCCTACATGGTGCACATGACACGTGTATCTCAGTTCTTCTCCAGAAGGCACCACCACAGCTGCCCACTTCTGGAAGGTTCCATCCCCTGCCGGCCTGGTGTCTGGCAGCTCCATGTCCTCGGTGTGGTTGTTCCCATCCCTCTGCCAGGTCAGGGTAATGTCAGCTGGATAGAAGCCTAGGGCCCAGCACCTCAGGGTGACATTCCCTTCAGGTCTTACTTGGTGGGTCACATGTGTTTTGGGGGCATCTGAGGGGAACAATTGGAAAATTCAGGTATTTTGCATTCCTCCTGGTAACTGCGCAGTGCTCATAGGGCCATCCCTGGAAAGGATGGGAGACTTGGGTGAGGGAGGGAGCAGAGTCCACACAGAAGCCTAAACTCAGGATCAGGATGATCTGTTCCTTGAAATATTTTATAATAACCATGAGGCAACACAGAGCAGGAGAGTTTGGGTCTCCCGCTAGGCAAATAGACTTCTGATTCTGACTGCAGAGTGGGCCTAAGGGACTTAGCAACCCTGGAGTCAGACATTCAGTGTCCATTGTGCATGGACAGTGAGCAGGCCTGAGAGAAGCCGTGATACACAATGCAGATGGCAGGGAACCACTGCTTAGTCCACACACTGAACTGTCCCGGGAGAAGGGTGAATCCTCTAGAGTCCTTCTCTCATGTTCAGTCAGGAAACTGAGAAGCTCTCTTTCTCCTTTGATGCAAGACAGTGTAAGTATTCCACCTGCTCCCCGCTGAGAAGGAGACAAGAGCTCTAATTTCACAAAGCAGAAGGGGTTGGCAAGGGCCTCACTTACCAGAGTGCAGCAAAGTCTTCCTTCCAAGGTCCAGGCATCTAAAAAGCCTTTCTACGCACTCCCCTAGCAGGTAAGTCCTCCAGCTTTCTGCCAGGTCTCCATTCTCCCAGTCTGTCTTAAGTTTTTCAGCTGCCTTGCCCTTTGCAGTCCAAGAGTTCAGGTCCTCATTCAGGATGATGTAATCATAGCCATGGTATGCGAGCCGGTATTGACCGCCAAGGAAGCTCCCATCATTCGCCACATTGCAGCCAAACACTTCCTGCAGGGTGTGATAATCTGCCCCACCCCCATTCAGCCTCTGGTCATTGTGAGGCTTCTCCCCCTCCCAGGATTTTATCCCCAGCTAAACCCATAACCAGGTCACAGACTATGGTTCTCTGGGGTCACAGGTCTCCAGGGGTCCCTTTGATAATGGCTGAATCTCTGACTTGGGGAACTAGAGTGGAGCTTATTGGACCAGACCAGGAGGGCGCTGAGAAGTTGTCACTTCAGACCTGAGATAACTCACCTTTCTTCCTGAGTCCATTTTCTGTTACTATGAATTTAAGCACTCTTTCTCCTGTCCGTGACAAGCTCAAGATTTGTGCTGTCTGCTTCTCCCAATATTCAGGTGGCTCCTGCTCCATCCAAGCAGCCCGAGGTTGCATCCTTGCCGACACTGCTTTGCTGTCGAATCCCTGAAACTGTATGGAGTCTACATAGCCGACCTGGATGAACTGGGGTTCCGACATGCCAGGTTCCGTAATCACAATGTTGAAAGTCTGCAGCCAGTGTGAGCCTGTGGGTGGTGCACATTGAGACCCTGACTCTTCAGCCTGGACCCAGAGCAGGTTGGTAGGGAGCAGAGCAGGGGTGGTGGTGTGTCTTGTGGATGCAGGAGAGGGTCAGGGGTCCTCCAGCTAGGGGATCAGGGAGGGTCAGGCTATGCAAGGGAGAAGATGCAGAGATGAGAATTTCAAGTGCCATCTTGCCCCCTAAAAGGCCAATCCCTCCAGGCCCAGCACCCACCTGCACAATACTGGGTCAGGTCTATGGCCACCCACAAGAGGAGGGGGAGGATGCAGGGTCCAGGGTTCCTCATCTTCAGAGATGAATGGAATCTCAATCGGGACTGGTATCTCTTCACTTTATAACCCTGATGTGGCTGATGCTGATTGGCTACTCTTAGATTTTCCCAAAGGTAGTGACGTAGACCTGATGGGGTGGGTCTTGAAGAGATTAATTCCTGGGTGTGGGGGATTCCTAGGGTCCTGCTTTCCCACCTTGCACCCAGTTCTGTAGCCTGGTATCCTGGCAGCAGCATCTAAGCACAAATCTGTCCTTCTGGTCCAGGTCACAACATCCTTGAGTCCAGAGGACAGTATGTCAGCAATTCTCACCAAACATTTCCATGTCAGAATCTCTGTACATGCTTAGATATTGTGTAGCCTTCTGTGGTGACTGTGCTTGTGTGGATTATAACAATCCATATCTATCATGGGAGTACCTGGAGGTTTTGAAAGTTTTGATTCACTGCAGATATTGTTAACTAATTGCATGTAAGCTGAATAAAAAAAGAAAGAACTGGTTTCCAAAAGGAAACGATGCTGCCAGCAGAGCCTTTTGGATATTTAACATTTCTGGGAGTCCTTATTTTCATCTTCTCTACTACAGATCATAGGATTTTGTGTCTTCATTTCAGCAGTTGTTTGTTTGTTTTTTATTTGAAACACAGAAAAATGCAGTTTCACAGGTATATTTTATGAAAAACAATCTTAAGACTCAGTTTTATTTCTATATATTTTTGTGTGTCTTTGTGTGTATGCAAGGAGCAGGCACTCATAGGTTCCAGAAGAGGTAGTGGGAAACCCTGGATATGGAGTTAAGGAATGTGTCAACTGCCAGACTCAAGTGCTGGGGAATCAACTCTGGTCTTCTGCAAGAGCAGCAAGGGCCCTTCACAATAGCTTTCTTTTGAAACAGCACTTCATTATGTAGCCCTGGCTGGCCTGGAAGTGGTCATGTAGACCAGGCTGGCCTAGCTCTCAGATACTCATCTGCTTCTAGCTCCAAATTGCTGCAATTAAAGGAATTCACTAACCAAGTGTGCCAACTGTAAACTTTTCTCATTGATAAGTCACTAATCGGCACAGGTGCTACTTCCTCAAGGTTTTTCACACCAAGGACTTCAAATGCATTTCCATCCACAGGAGAATCTTTCACACTGAATGGATGCCATGTTAATGAATGTTATTTTAATGTAGGATGTTCTTTGATTAAGTCCTTTTGGTACAAATTGTCAAAAACTCAGTCATTAATATGGCCACATATTTTCCATAGAAAACGTTGGAAGCATTAATAAAGCCTTAACTTGATGGTGAAGAAGTCAAGTGCTCAAAATCACTCATGCTATCTTGGGAGCTTAGAAATTATCTTTGTGGTAGTCAGCTGGGGAAGGGATCGGTTGGCAATGAATGAACTTTTACACTTTTTATGTTGTCTGAAATACACCACAGTTCTATTACAAGGGAGTTCAGGGTGGGCAGGAAGAAGAGCTCCACTAGCCCTGAGGGCAGCAGATGCAGGTTCAACATTTTGGAGAAATACCTGTTACTTAGGCAGGTCCTTTATTCAGCTTCCTGGAATGAGATCCGCCACCTGTGAATGAGGGGAGCTAGACTGGCTGCTGTACAGTTCTGTGAAGTTGGCCAGAACCTCTATTCATGTCATTTCCACTGATGTGTCTCTGAGTTCAGTCCTGGCTGATCGCAATTCAGTCCTGGTTGGAAGCTCTGGGGCAAGGCTGGGGATGCTCCTCTGAGGTGTCAGGTTCCAGCACTCTGCTGCCTAGATTTGCCTGGAGGCAAGGGCTCCATTTTGGTAGTCTTGGAAGAAGCTTTGGCGATTCCTTAGTGACCACCTGTTTTGTTTTCTTATCTCTTATTAATGGCCTTACCACTGCTGCTGCCAAATGTGACTTAGTGGATTATCCAGAGCAGTGGTTCTCAATCTTCCTATGTTGGACCCCTTTAATACAGTTCCTCATGTTGTGGTGACCCCGAACCATCAAATTGCTTTTGTTACTACTTCATAACTGTAAGTTTGTATTTTAATCACAATGTAAGTATTATTAGACACACAGGTTTACCAAGAGGGTTGCAACCTGCAGGTTGAGTGTCCCAACCCTCAGGACAGTCAGCAGGGTCCCCGGAACTACCTAGGGGGAAGGTGAGAGACAAGAGACACGGAGACAGACAGCAAGTCTGTATTCTGATCAAGCTGTCAGATAAGGAAGCACACAAGGTTTGGGAGGGGTAAAGGGAGAACAATCTCAGGGGGCTGGCATCATTTCTTAGAAACAGTTTCTCAGAATTTCTGGGAAAGACTATTTATTGCTGCTGGAATTTTGGCATGATAAAGGGGGTCATGAGGAGATGAAGTGGAAAGGGGTTGCTATAGTAACCTATCCACAGATGAGCTTCAAAAGGAGGGGGTTTTGACATCTACGTAAGAATGGCTCCTGGCATGGAGAACTGAGAATGACTGCTGGTATTGAGGTCTCCTGGCATCGAGATCTAGGTGGGGATGGCTCCTGGTATCAAGAGCTCTTGGCATTGAGATCTAAGTAAGGATGGCTCCTGGCAGTTGAGAACCACTGATCTAAAGCACTAGAGTTAAGTCATTGTTGAGAACTAGGTCATAGATAAGTGTGCAAGTCTATGGAATCCTAATTTCTTTTTGATTCTTTTAAATTGGCGTGGATTCCATGAACATGAGGCTATCTCAGTGTCTCTTCACAGCAATAGAAACCCTAAGACAATGTAAAATATCATTTAACCCTAAAAATATTCTCTAACAGAATTCTTCTAATGTAGCAAGGCATGACAGTATATGCCTGTAATTCTAGTCATTGGGAAGCAGAACTAGAGGGGATTCATTTCTCAAAGAGCTAAAACAATGACAAGAATTCACATAGCAATCAGAGGCAGAAACTAGCAACCAACTATTGGACTGAGCTTGGGGTCCCTAAAGGAGGATCTGGAGGGTGATCCAGAGGAGCTGAAGGGGTATATCACCCCATGGAAAGAACAATGACTTCGGACACCCAGACACCCCAAGACTCCCAAGAACTGAACCATCAAAAAAGGGTTATTCATGGTTCCAGCCAAAAATGTGACAGAGAAATGCCTTTTTGGGCATCAGTGGGAGGAGTGGTCTTTGGTCAGGTAAAGGCTCAATAGAGGCCACAACAAAGGGAAACAGATGGGCGGGGTGGGGGGGGAAGTTGAGGGGGGAGGTGGGACTGTGTCGGTAGAGGGGCATATATACATGGAGGCAGGGGGTGAGAGGAGGGGTAGGGAATTGTTGGGGAGGGGGGCTTTTGGGAGGGGGGAAATTGGGAAAGGTTTTACCATTGGCAATGTAAATGAAGAAGATACTCAATTAAAAAAAAAAAAGAAAGAAATACTTCCTGTCTACAAATCTAATCTCAAAAATGACTGCAATCTTTTCTTGTGGATAAGTAGACATACTTCAGACTGTCTCAGGTGACCTAGGTGTCATGGCTCACCCAAGCAAACCCAGCACTTGTGAGATGAAGGCAGGAGGATCAGGAGGTCAAGACCACGCAGATCCGTGGTGGAGGGGGAATGCGCAGGCTTACTCTGATGGAATCCCCAGAGATGAACTGGGGAAAGTTAGTCAACAGCTGTCAGAGGAGGTGAGCGATGGCCAGAAATCTCTAGCTTGTTTATAAATCCAGGAAATGATAAAGAGCAAATGAGGGAAGAGTCCTCCTATCCTGCATGTGAGCCGATCTCTCATGTTAGGATTCTACAGATGAACTTGGTGGTAGGCAGGACTTACCAACTGCCACAGACCACCCCAGCCAGGTATGGGGGGTCCCTGGGACAAGGGTAAGGATTCAGCAGTGACAAACAGAAACAAACACAGAGGCGGTTTGAATCTGAGTGTATTTTACAGCCCTCAAGCAGGGGATTTTATGCATTAAACCAAACATGACACAACGCTTAGAAACCATATCCAGCGAAACAATCATGAATACCAACAAGAATCACTTGGCATAGTAAAATACAAAAATCATCTAAGCATTATGACTCTGAACTACATGTTCAGTGAATCACAAACAGAACAGGTAATGTCATCATCAAAAAATATAACAATTCTAAAAGAATATATTCAATAGGGTGATCATCCAAGGCTAGTGACATATTCCCAAGAACAGGTTAATAAATCTTTATGGTCAGTGCTATTAACTGCTGAGCTAACTATCCAGCACCTGTGATTAATTATTGCTTAACATCTAATGCCTGATTCTTTATAAATCTTCAATGTGCCGGGTGGTGGTGGTGCACGCCTTTAATCCCAGCACTTGGGAGGCAGAGGCAGGTGGATTTCTGAGTTTGAAGCCAGCCTGGTCTACAGAGTGAGTTCCAGGACAGCCAGGGCTCTACAGAGAAACCCTGTCTCAAAAAAAAAAAAAAAAAAAAAAAAAAAAATCCAAAATACCCAAATAAATAAAATAAAAATCTTCAAAGCAAAAATTTAAACTATTTTAATTCCTTTTAATTAAGGCTTTCTTTACCATATACCAAAACCCATCTTCAAGGACACACGTGTAGCCATATGAAATTTTATTGTTGGGAAAGCTTTTATCTATCATAATAATTTCATAAACGATTTGAAAAGTAAAGCATTGGTTTCCCTGGGTCAGGTTAGTGACCCATCTCAAGGGGTGGTTTTGTACCCATTATTCTTGCTTAAGATCAATGTCTGGGATACCAGGAACCTGTAGGCAAGAAAAAGAATAAGAGAAAACAAAACAGAAAAATTGCCCTGAGACCTACGGCTCAATTGTTTTCTCCGGCCGAGAGTTCCACAACCAGTTCTAGGAGACCTCCTTCTTTTGAAGTCTAATGCCTCAGTCTGTGGAACTTGTCACACAGAGTCTTCTGGGGTCCATGTGGCAACTGACCTCTTTTTTCTTCTCCCTGTTTGGAGAACAGGAGAGTGAGCCTCCCTCATGTGAGGCAGTGAGCACAGGTCTAACTTTCCGTAGAAGCATGAAGCAAAACCAGTTGGGGCTGGGACACATGGGCACACATGGAAAAATCTGCCAGGAATAAGCCAGGGTGACTTGGGTAAAAACTCTGAGAAGCAGTGAGTGGTGACAAGAATCATGTACCTTATTAGCAAAGTATAAAAAGAAACATTACAGAGCATCAGAAGGGAAAAGCCCATAAAGGGGGGAACCGTGGGCCTAGAGAGCACCCTCACCTGGTAGAAGTGACCAGAGCTATGGTAAAGACAGAAGGCCCCTTAAAAATTCCACTGCGCTCCCAGTAGCAGATATTTTACAGAGAGGGAGCAAGGGAGACAAAAGTTGCAAGCACCACAGCAGCAGAGATAGTGGAAAATACTCTCCCCTCAGTACCCAACCAGAGCAGTTTTTTCAAAGACCTCTACTGAGCTGGTGGTTTGTTAGCCCCAGACCCTCCAGTAACCACACTCTCAGGACAGTCAGAGCGTTGGAATATATGCTGAAACCCGGCTAGATCGCATACACAGGAAAGAAGGACCATGCAGAATTCAATGTGGTAGAAATATGGTCAGACCCGGAGTCTGCACAGACCATTGACATGGGTTCCAAGTGTGTGCTCACAAGATGACAGGAAGATCCTTACAGAGGTCACACCATGTTTCAAAATGAGACTGCCAAAGACATGCCTAGAGTGTGAGCGGCATCTGAGACCTGACTCGTGGGGTGCTGCCTCGTGGTGGGATCACTAACTTCTGTGGTGTGAAACTGTGAAAGATTGCCAAGGGGCACAGCAGACATCTGGGAACCCAGGAAGGACTCCCAAGGGCATCAAGGCTGCAACCAGCAAGCAGGCGAGGTTGCATTCTGTCTTTATATCCCACAGGGCTGTCTGTCTCCCCAGCACACCTCTAACCCTCTTCAATTTATGATACATTTGCTTCTACACAGCTGCTGTCTTGTCACAGCAGGCAATGCATTCAGCACAGTGAACACAGGTTCTACCAGGACATCATAGTTCATTTTCTGTATCAGGTTTGATTCATGTTTAGTACATGAATCAACCACCTACCATGGTAAGAAATATCAAAACACTAGACACATGCATATCTTCAATAAAGACGTGAGGGTGTAGTTTGTTGAAAAGAAAAGTTTAGTCAGTGATGGAGATTTCTAAGCCAGCCTCTGCTGAGAGAGAGAGAGAGAGAGAGAGAGAGAGAGAGAGAGAGAGAGAGAGAGAGAGAGAGGGCTAGGAAGCAGACATGGGCCAGTGTAGGGAGGGCTCAGTGCTGTGAGCGTCCTGGAGACATTCCCCGACCAAGTCTCAGACCCTCCTCCATACCTGGGACATGGCAACAAGCTTCTGACAAAACAAAAGATGAAACCTAAGCATCAGCTGACCTCAAGCCCGTTGTATACTGCAAGGAGGGAACAACTGAGGAACAGGAAGTCTTTCTCATTCTGTAAGACCATTGTTTCCCATTTCACACCCTGCCATGCAACAGTCACAGAGCTAGGGAAGCTACCCCATGCCACAGATGCAAACACCAAGATAAGATCAGACCTAATAGAAGATGCCACTGTGAACACAGATGTGGGAAAAGCATGCTGCAACTACACAGTACCCAAGAAATGGATAAGGGTAAGGAAGCCTGGGGTCCTTAGTCTCTGAGATATGGTGGCAGTAACATGGGTGGCTGATCATTTTAAAAGGTTCCCAATGAATATGCAGAGTTTTGGGCTGCATGTTTGTGTCATGAGGGTCCGTGGAAGGTCAGGGTGGTATCATAGAGGGACACAGGAGAAATTTTGAGTGGAGGTCATCAGAGATCTGTCAGTAGTACATTATCTTTCTCATTTTCCTGCCACTTGTACCCTTGGCCTCCTATGGACATGACATGCATGGCCACTGACAGAGCAGCCAACTCCATCTTAAAGTTCTTGATTCTCTTAGGTACTGTGTGGTCTCTGATCACCAGGAAGCTGTGAATTAGTGAAGGAGGTCTCAGCACACCAGTTAAAGACCATGGCATAACAGTAGGCAGTGAAACCCTAGATGAGCAGCAGATAGACACATTTTTTGTTTTCCTTTCCTTCCTTGATTCTGTCAGTCAGATCAGCATCTGGGGTAGGACTCAGATGGATGTTGTCAACAGGACAGGTACTGGGATCAGGGTAAGAAACTTGTCCCAAGACACTGCTCCCAGGATGCCAGGGACCAGAGCTGCTGAATCTGTAGTCAGGAAGCAAGGCTCTGAAGGTTTGTCCCCTCTAGTAAATCCTTTCATGACCCTTCAGGTCTCTGTATCTCCTATTGGGTACTTTAAGCAAAGTCAATCAGCATCTTCTAGAAGCTCAGAAATATATGGTGAATAAAAATCATTCTGGACTAAATCTGTACCATCATTTAGGAGAAAGAGTTTGTTACCTCTGGCCCCCTCTTGCTGCTGGCAGCCATGCTGGCCTGGACTCTGACTCTGGCAAGTGAGTATCAGTACTGAGAGAGAAAGAACTGCAGTCTGAAGCCACAAGGATGCTGTACAGCACCACCACAGGCAAGGGAAGCCTAGCCTTGGCCCTGTTCCTTCCGGAAACTCCAGGCTTCCCATTTAGGGTGCCTGTGCCTGGCTTCCTCCATCATCCAAATCCGGAGCTGTGCTCCCTGTTAACCACCCAGTCTAGTGAACTTTCTCAGGTCCCGGGAGGAGGGCAGGGTCCCATTGCTGGTTGGTTTCAGGCTCCTATGAGCCAGATTATTTCTATGGCCTTTCTTCTGAGGCTGGCCTCCTGGAGTCCTGGGTCTAACTCATTGTTGGGTTGTATGTGAGGCATGCAGACTGTGGGAAACAACAGAGATCTTGGACTTGCTCTGCTACTACAGGCTGAGCAGGGATGGCGAGTGTCACTAGGTAGATAATAGACCAGCTTAACAGGAGTATCTGAAAAATGGCTTTGGCCTCTGTTCTGGCTGAGTCCTTAAGGGAGAATATTTTCCACAATCTCTCCTGTTGTGTTTATTTTCAATGTTTCTATTTTTTGCTCCCTTCCCTTTCTCCTTCATTAATTAATACATATTATTGATTTTATTATGTGTATGACTTTTGTTTCCCTGCACATATATCTAAGCACCATGTTGGTATCTGGTGGCTGTGAAGGTCAGAAAAGGGCTTCAGATCCCCTGTGTTTGGAATTAAATGGTTGTGTGTTAATGTGCAGGTGCTAGGAATTGAAGCCCAGTCTCTTGGAAGAGCAGTTAGTGCTTTTTATCACTGGGCCATCTGTCCAGCCCCATATTCCCCCAAATAATTCTTCCTGGAAACCTATAGCAGTATTCTGGAGTTCTTAGTAAACAGGCCTCTGGCACTGCCTTCTCACAGGATGGGTACATTATAGAGACACTAATCTCCATTTATGAAATGAGGACTTGTTTTTGTTCTGGTTTGTATCATTTCCTACTTTACTTTGCTAATATATTCAGGGATGGCTGTAGATCATTTCTAATTCAGACAGCTCTTACTGAAGTTACAGAGACTCTTCCATTGCTTCTGGACTATTCTTGTGTGTCATGCTGTGCTCTCCATCCTCAGGAAGTGGGCATCCCTGCCTCATCTGTTTTTGTTTTCTGTATCTCCATGGTATGAGACCCATCTTCAGTACTGAAGATCTGTGGTCTTTCTCCTCTAGTTGTCCCTAGTTCCTTACAGCAACAGGGGTGTATCTTTAATGGTCTCCAAAGCCCTGGACCCTTGAGCACACACAGCCTAAGGGTAGAATTATCATCAGAAGGTTTAGTATCAAAACCTGGTTTCTGACAATTGTAATGAGTGAATATCTGCCAAAACAGCAACAACAATGAAAAAGACACGTATAGTAAAATGCAGGGAAAGGAATTTATTTAATGTGGTCATATTTAAAAGAGAAGTGAGCCAGTTCTGAGACTCCATCAGGTCCTCCAGGTTTACCTTTACTATTCTGACAAGAGTTTCAGGTTTAAATATAGGAATTAGGAGACTCCCCTCCCCCCTTTATAGTTATTCATGTTTTAAAATTTTATTTTATTCATAAACTGGAGATTTCTGGCCTCCACTCACCTCTTCTGATGGTAGTTACCTAGTTCATCCCAGGTTGTTCCATGGAGGTTCTCTCAGACTGTGCACGTGTGTCCTCCCATATCATTCATTGGTCGCTGATTTTCCTACCCCCACCTTTCATGTGCTGGCATTACAGGTGTGTGCAGTGTTACAAAAGTCTTTTTGGAAGTTGAAAGCATTTCTACTTATCCGTGTCTATAAGAAATGTCAGGAATTTAGCAAGTAACATAGACATGTTGTAAGTGTACACTTTCAGTGTGCATTTTTGCTGTGGTTATTGCTGTATTGTGGTTATTGTATTGAGGATTCCAACAGCAGCTCTGGACTGTCTACAGGGAACAATTGGCATTCCTAGAAACTGTATACAGACTCTTTTTAAATAATGGCTTACCTAAAAAAGAGACACCTCAGCAGTTTATTCACATCTTGTACATCTTGTCTTCATGCCTACCCTGCACTCCTTTTTAATGCACTTCATGAATGTATTCTCACCCCCTCCAATATTAAAAGTGAATCAATCCATAGCCCAACAATATGCTCTCTAGTTAACTACAGAAAATATAAAGTATAAGCCTTCAAAGGAACAATTGTATTTGGGACCAGGAAGTCCCCATCCTGACACAGGTGAAGAAAGAGGCCTGGGCTTGGCTAAGATGTCAGGGAACGGGGCACATGGCTGGGGAGTATGTTAGGCCGGCATTGCTGGGTTAGGATAGCTCTGAATCTGCCTAGCTGTTGTACTTAAAACTTTAATAAACCAGCCGGGCAGTGGTGGAGCACGCCTGTAATCCCAGCACTCTGGGAGGAAGAGGCAGGGAGATTTCGGAATTCGAGGCCAGCCTGGTCTACAGAGTGAGTCCAAGACAGCCAGGGCTATACAGAGAAACCCTTTCTCGAAAAAACCAAATCCAAAAAAAAAAAAAACCCAAAAATTTTAATAAACCAAACAATCTTCATGTCATTATTCAGAGCAAGAGAAAGCATAGAAAAATGAACTTTTACAATTGACAACTGATTTTTTGATGTTTTTTTTTTTTGCTTCAATACATGAATGCAGAAATATCTAAGGACTTGGTCAAACCATGCTCTCTTTTAAAAATAACCTTTTCGGACACAACACACACTCAGTGTACAAGACAGTCTTATGGACATAGGTGGAATAGATGAAAAAGGATTCAGTGATGTCTCAAGTCCAAAGTGTAAGCATCCTTGAAGAAGTGCCTCAGGTGCAAATTCAGTGAAGTGTCACATGTACAACACTACCAAGTGCCCAGTGGGGTGGATCCTGCCATCTATCTTTAAGTTTTAATGATTTTCAGGGTGTTCTGCCTGTACGTATCGTATCACAATCTCTCCGGAATAGAGAATAGGGTTCTCAGGAACGGGAGTCACAGAGAGTTGTAAGCAGCTATGTGGATACTAGGAATCCAACACAGGTTCTCTGGAAGAGGAGTCAGTGCTCTTACCTGGTAAACTATCTCACTGGTCTCATATTTTTGCTTTTAAGCTCAGCATTGAGAAGGCAAATGCAAAAGGATCTTTGTGTTCTAGAACAACAATCTATATAACAAGTTTCAGGCCAGGGCGCTTCATATAATTAGATCCTATATCCAAAAAATAAACAAGACAAAACAAAACACACAACAAAACCCCAATCACCTTCTGATGATATTAATAAAATATTTATTTATAACATAAAATATTTTAAATGTATTAAAATAAATGTTTATATAATTATTTAATACTTTAAAATATTCTTCCTGTGGCTGCAGAGATGACTCAGCAATGAAAAGCACTTGCTGTTCTTGCAAAGGATGAGAACACTCCAGCATAGACATTAGGCCACTCACAACCTTCTATATTTCTATTTCCACTATTTATGCTGACCTCTTTGACTTTTACAGGCAACTGAATATTATCCCCCCCACTCACATTCATATACATACACACAGAGAGTGATCATTACAGAGACAGAGATACAGACAGAGAGGGAGAAACAGAGAGAAACACATGAGCACACACTGATACAAATAGGATATATATATATATATATATATATATATATATATATATATATATATAATCTTATATGTTTCTGTTAAGCTACATTTTCATAAAATAAGAAAAAGTTTAAAGACACAATCACCCATTAATTAGTGTGAAACATAAAGAAACTTAGGAGAATGTAAACATCAAAAAAGGTCTTTATTTCCCACTGTAATTATGCTTTTAAAGTGGTTAGTTCTCTCCTGAAATATCATTCTTGCATTCAAATAGTTACAATATCTTCAATATAGCAAATGCCTCAAAACACTTGGTCCATAGCAGGGTAAATATGGATTGGTAAATATCCACATATGCAATATTACATTGAGGTCCATTCACTTTCTACATGTGTAGAGATCCTGACATCAAAATATTGGAGCATTGCTTACTTCATCTCTCCCACACTGGATGCAGAAGGACGATGTCAACAGCACAGGGATTAAGGTGTGCAACTTGTCCCAAGATGAAGCTCTGAGGAATTCAATTTTCCATTACCCACCCACCTGTCCTCTCCCATAGAGACTTCTAGGAAAGGTAAGCATCCCTCCATGATACCAGGCTTCTGAAACGAAATGGGAACTGTCTTGAATCAATCTCTACTCAACACTCAAGAGGGCCCCTGTGCTCCATGGCTGCACTGGCTATGGGAGATGGCCTTCACCCAGAACCACACTAAAGCCCGTGAGTGTCATATCTGAAGGAGATGGGTTTGAGAAGTTGGGACCACCTAATAAGGTTCCAATGTCACCTTACCAAACTCTCCTGGCTGGATCATCCCTATCCAGCTTTCTTCTCCACCCCTTCTCCAAACCCTGAGCCCTATCACTTTTCTTTTCTTTTCTTTTCTTTTCTTTTCTTTTCTTTTCTTTTCTTTTCTTTTCTTTTTTTTCTTTTCTTTCTTTCTTTCTTTCTTTCTTTCTTTTCCTTCCTTCCTTCCTTCCTTCCTTCCTTCCTTCCTTCCTTCCTTCCTTCCTTTCTTTCTTTCTTTCTTTCTTTCTTTCTTTCTTTCTTTCTTTCTTTCTTTCTTTCTTTCTTTCTTTCTTTCTTTCTTTCTTTCGTTTTTCCAGACAGGGTTTCTCTGTTTATCCCTGGCTTTCTTGGAGATCACTCAGTAGACCAGGCTGGCCTTGAACTCAGAAATCCACCTGCCTCTGCTTCCCAAGTGCTGGGATTAAAGGTGTGTGCCACCACTGCCCCGCGCTATCCCTTTTCAAACTAGTGAATCTGCCTGAGGTCCAAGGAAAAGTGCAGGGGTCTTAGTGTCTGTACTCCTTCTAGTTCATACTCCATGATGTATTTATAAACCATTGTGAGAAGCCTGGACCTCTGAGAGCCTTGTTTTATTGCCCTAAAATTTGTTAGATCATGAGCTGTATGGGGCCCTACACTCAATAAACTCAAATAAAAGAGCCAAGATCCAGGAGCATGAAGAAAGGGTCAGAGAAATGGGAATAGGAGACAAAAACAACACAGGGCTCTGAGCAGTTTGAGAGGGGGCCTGTGGACCTGCTCTCCCTCTAGTACCAGAGTGAAGAATAAGAGTAAGACCTGCTACAGAAGGCTCCACACCAACAGCTGGAGGGAATAACCTGGAATTTCAATCTCGGGTTAAGCCCTAGCCTGTGGGAATAACAGAGACCTAGGACCTGAAAGAGATCCCCAGCCATGATTTAGTTTCCATTTTAGTTTATGTCCAAATTGCCTAGGTGTGAAGGACAGGGCAGTGCTATGTAGGTGACAGTGACTGCTATATCTAGCATAGGAATTTCCACAGTCTAGAAGATGTGTGGCTGCTTGTTGGCTGCCCAGTGATTCTATCTGTGGTACTTTGAATAAGAAGGTAGCCCATTGGCTTACATGTTTGAATGCTTGGCCCCCATTTGAGGGATACTTTGTGAAACATTAGGAGATATGGCCTTATTAGATGAGGTGTGTCAGAGGAAGTGGGCTTGGGAGTTTCAAAAGCCCACGCTAAGCCTAGTGGCACACAATTTGTCTCTTTGCTTGTAACTTGAGGATCAGATGTCTGCTCTCAGCTCCTTTCCAAGACACATGGTTTGACATCCTGATTTTATGCTCCTCCCCTAAGGTGAAGGTAAGGAAGGAAACTCTCCCATCTGCACTGAGATTGGAGCTCTGTCTCCTGAGGCTTCCCCCTCAGAACTGAGTAGCTTGAATAGTTATTATGAGTGGCATAAAAGGGAAGCATACTCATAGGTACCCTGACTCAACATGAGAGAGGAGCTCTCCAGAGAGATCACACTTCTCTCAGCTCAGTTTATTTTGTCACTTAAGTAGAAGTTCCTTTCCATCTGCATTGGAAACCATGGCCTCTCTCAGGCCTATTCACTGCCCGCACACAAAGACATTGGAAGTCTGAATACTGGGTTGCTTAGTGTCTTCAGTCCCTGCCCAGAAAGAATCAGAAGTCTGTTTTACAGAGTGAGATGCAGAGGCTCCTTATGTGTGCTGATTCCTGCTGATTATGCAAATATCCCAGTATAGATTGTCTGGGTATTGACTTCGGGCTGCTGAGTGGAGTCTGAGCTGTTCCTACAGCCTAGCTTTCCCCTTCTTTCTATGGATGGTCCCTCGGTCACTGCTGCCATTCCAGGATAAAGTCCAAATGCCTTAATTTCCCCCATTTTCTCTTCAGAACCTCCTTCAAACTCTTATGATGCAGTAACTTGTATGTTAAGAAAAATCACCAGAGGTCCTGGGTTCTGAACTTCTACTTCCTGATTTAGCCTGGGCTGGAAGAAGAATGGGAGCAAACATACTCAGGACATGAAGGAGGTGCTGACCAGAGTGGCAGGGGATGGAACCATCTAGCAGTGATAGCTGTGGTGGTGCTTTTTGGGGGATGATCAGAGACATACATGCCATGTGAATCATCAGCTGCTATCTGAGTCCCTCACCCCTGAGATAGGAAAAGACTGACAATGGGCAAGAAGACCATTCTCACAGAAAGTAGGAGTCCTTGAAAATACTGCAGCAATGTCAGAACTGAGAGATGGAGGTCAGAAAACTCTGTCTTACATCTGTGCCCCTCACCCCACCATCTCTACCATGGCAATTGTTTATGGCCGGTTCTTGGACCTCTGTCTGTGGTCATTTTATGATAATTAGAACAATGGAGCTAAGTAGTGGCCAGGGTCCTTGTATTTCCTACCCTGGGATTTCAAGCACAAGCACTCTATATGCTCTGTCCTTTTGGGGAAAGTTATATCCAAGTAGAAGTGCTTGCTCAGCCTGGGTCATATGTGAAATACTATAAGATAATAATCAGATTCATTATGCTGATGATAGAGGTGAGAGTACACCTAGGGGCAGATTAAAAAGGAAGGCAGTAACTTGTATGTTAAGAACAGACTTCCAGGAGGACAGGTGGTGTTATCCATGTTCATTGCTCCATCTTTTGTACATCCCTGACATTGATCACAGTCATAGAAATTTCCTTGGGATATGGAGCAGAGGATTCTTCATGATCTCATGATCCTGTTGCCTCTGGCAACTAAGTGTGACACAGGGTAAGTGTAGGGACAAGATGGAACAATGGATATGACCAACCATCCTTCTGTTGTGTAAATAACTTGTGGAATATGAACTAGAAGCAGTGCAGACAGTGAGACCCAAGCCCTGCTCCTGGATTCCAGGCAGATGCACTGGCTTTGAGGAGGGTAGGGCTAAGGGATCAAATGAGGGGTGGAGAAAAAGCTGGCCAGGGCTGACCAATAGGATGAGACAGGAGAATCTGGTAATGTGACAGTGGAGGCAACTTGCCTTTCCTAGAATCCTCTATGGGAGGGACAGGGACAGGTGGTAGGCAATGGAAAGACGGAATCCTGGGAACTGTATCTCTACAGTCCATTTTCTCTCCTCAGAAGCACCTCTGGGGACTGGTGTCCTGGAAGAAGTGTCTGGGGACAAGTTGATTATTCTAATTCTTGTGCTTGTTCTGTTGAAATCATCATTCTGACTCCAGCTTGGGGGAGAATAAGTCAGATGTTCCCAATCATTTTTACATCAGGATCTCTGCACACTTACAAAATGAATGGACCTCAATGTAATTTTGCATATTCAGTTATTTTTTAATCCATATTTACAATTCTATGAACTGAGAGTTTGAAACACTTTCTTTATTCAAGATATTGTAACTACTTGATTCTTTTAAATCAGTATGAATTCCATCAAATGGAGGCTAATACTGTGTGAAAAAGCTCTTTAGTACCATTTGGACTAAAAATGCTCCCTAGCAATGTATTTAATAATTCACAAAAGTAGCACATGGTAATTTTATTCCTCTAAACCAGCACTTCTGAAGAAAAGGCATAAGTACCATGAGATCAAGGACATCTTACACTACATTACGTCCTATTTCAATACATCAATAACCACAACCAAATTGTACACAGAAATTATTGTCTTTCTATCTGTATGTCACTTGCTAAATTCCTGCCATCTCTTATAGATACGGATAAGTAGACATAATTTAAACCTCCTCAGAAGGCTTGTGAGTGACAGCACAGACCAATAATACTAGCACATGAAATTTAATTGTAGGAAAATCAGAAGTTCAGACATCAGAGACCCATGATGTGTGAGGACACAGAGGCACAGTCTGAAAGAATCTTCAGGCAATAATTATGTAACTGCTATCAGAAGAGATTAGTGATGGCCAGAAATCTGCATTCATTAATACAATAAAATAAGAAAATTGAAATTCAAAAAAGGAGTGGGGGTTAAGGTGTGTGCCACTCCTACTTTGAAAAATTTAAACCTGAAACTCATGTTAGAATAAAAAGATGAACCTGTCGACTCAGCAGAAGTCTCTGGACCTGTTTCCCCCCTCTGCAAAATATACCATCATTTAATAAAGTCTGCTTTCTGTTTCTCACTGTACTCTTCTCTTTAATTGTCCTTTGGTTTGGTAAATCCTTGTAGTGGGGCCTCCAACCTACTTGCCTCAAACTGGAGAGGGTCCCCAGATGAGACATTGAGTGACTCTGTCCTCAGTAAATTATGATTGGTAAATATAGCTGCCAACAACCAATAGCTGGGCAGATAGAAACATAGATGGGGTTTAGTTTTCCCTCTGCTTGGGACCACAAGGAAGAAGAAGGATGTTCATGAGAAGAAAATTGAGAACTTCCATAACAAAAAGCCATGAAACATTGGCCAAGTGCATTGTCCAATTGGAGTGAAGAGCAGCCCAGATTAAACATAGTAAGTAGTAAGTAATAATTCAGGGTATCAATACAATATTTAGTAATCAATAGGCAAGTGGTTTCTAACAGCATGGAGAATAGGCAGCTGACTAATTCTTATGCCACTCAGGCTTATTAAAAATATAACGACAGAGTGTGTCATTCTAACGAGAAATCAATGAACAAGGGAGGGTAGATCCCTGGTCCTAGATTTTACTACATATCCTAGCTTATTATAGCTCTTAAAAAACATACTTTGATGGTAAAACTTCTGATGATATTGCCACCATGAAGGTGCTGTTGGTCATGGTTTCTCAGGCTTTCTAAAGAAATTAAAGACATACCCCTCTTTCTGTCAGAAACAAGGGACAGCATGAGGAGAATGACTCCAGACAGAGGCTCAGTACTGAAGACAGGTCTGGATCCCTGTAGATACAGGAAAGAAAAACGTATTAGGCAGGAATGTCTATTTCCTGAGGATGTAGTACAACATGACACACAGGGATAGTTCACTGCAACGTGCAAGGGAATAGACTATGCAGCTTCAGTAATAACTGTCTGAAGTGAGGGGTGATATACAGACATCTCTACAAATATTAGCACAGTAGAGTAGAAAAGCTTACAAACCAGAACAAAAAAAAATTGATCCTCATTTATAAGGATAATGACCCTCATTTATAAATGGGAATTCTATGGAGTACTCACCCTGTGAGAAGGGGTTTCCAGAGCCCTGTTTAAGAGTATAAATTAGAGAATATTGCAACAGTTTAACAGGAAGAATTTGGGGCAGGAGTGATGGGTCAGTGATAAAGAACAATGACTGCTCTTCTAGGAGACCTGACTTCAATTTCTAGCACCTGCACATCTACACGAAATCATCTGACCCCAGTCAAGGGAGATCTGAAGCCCTTTTCTGATCTCCACAGACACCTGGCACAATCATAGTTCATGGTGAGGCAGGCAGGAAACACAGTCATATACATAATAAAAATGAAAAATATATTCACTAAAGGGAGAGAAGTGCAAGGGAAGAAGAGATATACTTACTTGTAAGAATTTGAGTCCAGCCCAGGGGTGCTGCTGACACAGAGAGGAGGGCTAGGAGTGATGAATTCTTCTTCTTAAAGGTTGGTACCGATTCAGTCCAGAATGGTTGTTATTCACAATACAAGTCCTAGCTACAGGATGAGGCTGAGTGGCTTCTTTAAGAATTCCCAGTGGGGGGGGGGGTACAGAGATCTGAAGTGCTATGGAAAGGTTAACTGCTAGGAGAGAAGTCTCCAGAGCTCTGCTTCCCCACTGCAGATGTAGCTCTGGGCCTTGGTATCCTGGGAGCAGTGTCTGGGGACAAGTTGATTACATTGATGCCTGTTCCTGCCTGTTGACAGAATCGTTCTGAGTCCTAGCCCAGATACTGAACTGGCTGACAAAATCAAGGAAGGAAAGGAAAGTCACGTACTTGAGGTGTACACCTCTGGTTCCTGAGGCTGTGGTGTCATTGTCTCACTGTTAAGTCATAGTCCTTTCATGGTCAGCTCAGGCCACACACCTACATGAATCCTTGGCTTTCTGCTGATCAGAGATCAGAGAGACATGAAGTAATTTAGGATGGAGTTGGATGCTCCATCAATGACCATGGCATCTTGTTTTTAGGTGGCTAAGTGTGGACGTGTCTGGAGTTGAGAAAGAAAAGATATTACAGACAGATCTCTGATTTCCAGCTCAAGAATTTCTCCTGTTTCTCACTTTAGAACAGCCTGACCCTCCACAAACTCTCAAGACCCAGACCTTCAACTGGGTCCATGAACAGGGAGAGTGCATGAATGATACTCTCCCTGTTCATGGAGAACTTCTAAAAATATTAATCAACTATATTATGCTCGCCACTTAATCTCTAAACTTAAAGACTCAGGTTTCCTGTCCTTTACATTTCTCTTGGGTCCTATGCAGATGCAGGCTCCTCTTCCCATATCTGTGTTCAAATGGGCATCTCTATTAGTTCTGATCTTAACTTGGTGCCATAGTTTGTGTCTGAGCCTTGGGGCTGCTTTTGTAGTTCTATAGCTATTGCATGGCCGGGTAGTAAAAGGGAAGCAATAGTCATTCAGAGTGAGAAAGATTTCCTCCCTCCTTGCTGAATGTAAGGCCTGTGAGGTCAGATGTGGCTCAGATTTCATTTTTTTCCAGAGGCTTGATGCTGGGTCCCAGAAGTGTGGAGGGGCCTTTGGAACTTGGGGGATAAGGGCTTCACAACAGGAAGTCTTAATATATACCTGATAGAGAAGACTTCCACCAAATCCAAAAGCAACCTGATATTCCTTATCCAGACTCCATATGTAGGGAGTCTGCTTCTCAGATTTTCTCCTCAGTAAGTAATAAAGAACCTTCCAGGTAAATCAACCTATTCCAGACCCAGAGATCCAGCAAAAAGGGCAGAGAAAAATCAATACCCTCTAATTGGAAGGAAGATGTAATTTTAAAGGTGTTTCCTATTCTGGCAGTGGACCTGAGTTCATATCCATTCATAATCAAAGGGACACTCACAGCCTGCTGTTATTACAGATCCCTGGGATTATATGCATTCTTATGGATTCCATAGGAATCTCCAGTCAATTGGCATGCAGTATACACAATCACACCCATACACACATACAAACAAGATACACAAAAGTAAAAGACAAAATTAAAAATAGAAGCAATGGCTCTCTCATTGCTCTTGCCTCTTGGCCCTCTCACCTCTCAGCCTCTCTTGGGCTCTCCTCCCCTCCCCCTCTCTCCATGTGGTCATGGCTGGCCTCTGGCTTCTTTATACTCTCTCTCTCTCTCTCTCTCTCTCTCTCTCTCTCTCTCTCTCTCCTTCTCTGCCTCTCTAACTCCCATCCTCTGTCCTGAATAAACTATTCTATACCAAACAAACAAACAAACAAAAAAAACAACAACCAACCAAACAAACAAAAAGCAACGGTCCACATTATGAAACACTCTCAGAAACAAGTTTGGGGTAGTTGTGAAGTTGCTATTCATGCCCACTGGTGGTTTGTACTCTTTCATATTGCTGTGACAATACAACATGACCAAGCCAACTCATAGAAGGAAGCATTTATTTCATCTGACAAGTCCCAGGTCACATTTCATCTGTGAGGAAGTTAGCCTGGGAACACGAGGTAGAAACATGGAGGCAGAAGCACTTCAAAGAAGACTGCTGCTTACTGACTTGCTCAGCCTGCTCTCCTATATCACCCAGGAACACCTGCCCAGCATTAGTTGGGCTCTCTCTTATCAATTAAAAAAATCAAGAAAACACCTTACAGTTTTCCTAGAAGCAATCTGCTGGCAAATATTTTTTACATCGTGGTTCCCTTCCCTATATAAAGAAGCTTGTGTCAAATTGACAAAAATAAAACAACAGCCAGGACATGGTCTGAAGGAGAAATGCTCCCCCAGGCTTTTTGTTTCCTTGCTCCCCAGTTGATGTTGTTCTTGGGCAAAGTTATGAAACTTCCTGATCTGCAGCCTACCTGGAGGAATCCTCATGTCCTGCAGATCTCTCACAGCTCACACTGAGGCTATGCTAAGCACTCCAGTAAACAGTCACCTGACCTGTCCCTCACCCTCACCCTCACCCTCACTGTGGTTGAACTTCACCTACCACTTGCCTTCTTCCACAGGAACACTGTCCCTTATCACTCTGCAAAGAGTGTCTTCTCTCCTTGTTCCATGCAGCTAATCCTATTAAGTGTTGGTTTTCAGATTGAGCCTGTTTGTAGCTCTCTGGTAGTTTTGACATGGCACTTTTGTCCATTTTTATGTAATAGCTTTTAACAAATGACAGATTTGGTGATCACTGAAGAGCCCGGCTTTCCAATGGGTATCAAGGAGAGTGAAGTTGATTTAAAGCAGGAAAACAGATTCTTGCTGATGCATTCCAGTCAGCCTGAGTCTTGACTTCACTGTGCAGAGGTTCTTTCTCTCCTCAACTCTGGACTCACACATGTGGTTCTGAATTTAAGACATGGATCAGATGGGTTCCAGGTGCAATGGTCCCCATTTTGCTTTAGGAGTACAGGCTGAGTCAGGACTGGTCTCCCTTCACTTTTTAAAATATTCTTCTGCATTAGGTGATTGATATTTCTAAGTATGAGCAATGAGTGACAGGTGAGTTGAGTTGGGTAATGGAAGGATTATCTCCTGGGAACTAGGAACCCTAGAGTCTGCCTCCTCACTCCAATCCAGCTCTTGAACCTCATTTCCTGTGAGCAGTGTCTAGGAAAATATGCTTTACTCTGATCCATGCGCTCCTGGCCTGAGTCACAACTTCCTACTGAGTCCCATCTCAGGGGCCAATGTGTCAGCAACTTTAGATCATTTTACTGTCAAGATGTCTACACATACATATAATTTCTGTGTATCTCCAAGGTACTTTGCTTATGTAGACTATGGCCATCCATCCTGACTATGTTGGGAACTGAATTTTGAGACCCTTAATTCATTGAAGTTAGTATAAAATAACTGCAACCTGGGATGAAAATGGGCCATGTGGATCCAAGGATACTTGCTCCTGCGAGAAGAAACTTGCAAGGCTTGTGAATTCGAATCCTTGTGATTTTCATCAGTCGAGTAGTTCTTCAAAGGCATCTCTTTGGTTCTAATATTAGAACTGAGATAGCAGACATATGGGTATAGTCCTGCCATAGCCCAAGGCAATCCTCTGTTACTACTTTCATGTTCAGGGCCAATCTGTCCATTCACTGATTCTGAGATTCATCCTGGGATTCCCTTTCTTGATTGAAGGGACTGAGATCTAAATGGCATTCCAGAGGCCATGCTTGGATACCGTGTTATGGAAACAGCACATGGAGTATCAGTCTGGGGTAGGTGAGAGGTGAGCACCTGATCATAATCAAGTTTGGATTGTGGTCCTTTTTCTACACGTGGGCCAGGAGGGTAGTTTAGCATGAATACCTAAAGGGAGCAGCAGGATAGAGAAGGGAATTATGGAAGCTGTGCCCACAAGTAGAAAAGGACCCGCTAGGCCTCCCTTACTGAGATCATGGGAAATGAGAATGCTCTCTCTTGGATAGTGAATGGCTGCTGTGTCCTGTTGTTGAAGGATACTGTTGAGTGACAGATTCTGGATGAGTGGAGTGTAGATAGGCAGGCATATTCTGGGCCTGGAGACCTGAGGTACTGTGTTCCCAATACATGGTGATGACTCTGGGTCTTGCCTATGCCTTAGTCAGGGTTTCTTTTCTTTTCTTTCTTTCTTTTTTTTTTTTTATTTTTCTATATTCTTTGTTTACATTTCAAATGATTTCCCCTTTTCCGGTTCCCCCTCCACATAAGTCCCATAAGCCCTCTTCCCTCTGCCTGTTCCCTAATCAATCCCCTCCCACTTCTCTGTACTGATAATCCCCTACATTGCTGCATCAAGCCTTTCCTGGACCAGGGCCCTCTCCTTCTTTCTTCTTGGAAATCATTTGATATGTGAATTGTGTCTTGGGTATTCAGAGCTTCTGGGTTAATATCCACTTATCAGTGACTGCATTCCATGTGTGTTCTTTTGTGATTGGGTTACCTCACTTAGTATGATATTTTCCAGTTACAACCATTTGCCTAAGAATTTCATTAATTCATTGTTTTTAATTGCTGAGTAGTATTCCATTGTGTAAATATACCACATTTTCTGTATCCATTCCTCCATCAAGGGACATCTGGGTTCTTTTCACCTCCTGGCTATTATAAATAAGGCTGCTATGAACATAGTGGAACATGTGTCCTTATTGCATGCCAGGGAATCCTCTGGGTATATGCCCAGGAGTGGTATAACAGGGTCCTTGGGAAGTATCATGGCCAGTTTCCTGAGGAACCGCCTGTTCAACATCATTAGTCATCAGGGAAATACAAATCAAAACAACCCTGAGATTTCACCTCACACCAGTCAGAATGGCTAAGATTAAAAACTCAGGAGACAGAAGGTGTTGGCGAGAATGTGGGGAAAGAGGAACACTCCTCCACTGCTGGTGGGATTGCAAGCTGGTACAACCACTATGGAAATTAGTCAGAGTTTCTATTCCTTCACAAACATCATGACCAAGAAACAAGTTGGGGAGAAAAGGGTTTATTCAGCTAACACTTCCACATTGCTATTCATCTCCAAAGGTAGTCTGGACTGGAACTCAAGCGTGTCAGGAAGCAGGAGTTGATGCAAAGGTCATGGAGGGATGTTCGTTATTGGCTTGCTTCCCTTGACTTGCTCAGCCTGCTCTCTTAAAGAACCCAAGACTACCAGCCCAGGGATGGCAACACTTACAAGGGACCCTCCCACCCTTGATCACTAATTGAGAGAATGCTTTACAGCTGGATCTCATGGAGGTACTTCCCAACTGAAGCTCCTTTCTCTGTGATAACTCCAGCCTGTGTCAAATTTACACACAAAACCAGCCAGGACACTCAGTAACTAAGGTCACATTCCATCCTGCTTCATTTGCTGTTCTGGCGCAGGTTACTCAAGTGTGTTCAGAGATGGGCTGTGCTGGGCTTTCTTCCTGTGCTGCTTCTGATATCCTTTGTCTACCCTGTGTACCAGTGATCCCAACCTGGGAATCTCCTCACTGTGGAATCCCACAAAGTGCTTATGGTTCACTTAGCTGAACATAATGATCCCAAGATCTGGAAGGCCAGAGTTGTACAGCAGGGTGTAGAAAAACCACAGAGATTCTGACCATATTGGTGGCAATAATAGGAGCCAAACCATCCCCAGTCAGACACCTGTGGGATACAAGCCAAGACAGCTCACTGTAGGGACCAATTCAGCAGGGACAGCAGGAGGACCTGGTCAGAAAAGGACAAAGAAGCTGCTGCCCTTGAACATTTGTTCAGCTTGGAAAAGTTTGGTCTCTGGTCCCTGCACTCACCCTCTGGTGTCTGGTGTCATGGTTTATATTGCATGAGGTTCATTGAGCACTTCATTGCTGAGACTTCTAAGCAGCAGCAGGAAGAATGTCTTATTAACATCTTACTATATAAACATCCCTGGCCTAAAAGTTGCTGTGTAGATCATTCTGGCCTAAAACACAAGGACATGCCACCTGCTTTTGTCTCTTGCATTCTAAGATTAAAGGTAAAGGCATGAACTGGAAAGAAAACTCATCAAATAAGAGCACTAGCTGCTCTTGCAGGAAATCTCTGTTGGATTCCTTGTATGCACAGATCTGCTCAAAACTATCTCTGACCCCAGGAACTGGGGCCCTCGTTCCATCTACTAGAGTGTTAATGATACACAGATATACATGCAGGGAAAACAGATACACATAAACCTCATCAAAATCTAAAATTAAATGGCAGATTTGACCCCTGCAGGTTGAAGTCACCCAGAGGTCTGGGCCCCACTAAGATGAGCAAGTAAGTGATGGAGAGATGGGACAGAAAGAGAAGAAGAATGATTTGTGCACAACGGAGTGGCAGAACCGGAAGACTCCTGGGTAATGAAGAACAGCTTTGTGTGAGTACACCTGAGGAACAGCTGCCACCTGGGTCCTGGTCAGAGGACTGTACAGAGCAGTTATGATTCATTACCTGGGCAGCACAATAGAGCTGACCCTGGTGGCATGAAAACAGGAGAGCTGTCCCAGAAGATGTGAACACAAGAGTGTTGGAAGACTGACCCACTCAACTACCACATAGGGCTTTGAGTTGATACATCCCAACATTTACGCCATCTTTGAACTACTGAAGCACCTGAAGGGGTTGGTCTCCTGAACCAATGTTGCTGGATCACCATGACAAAGTACAACAACAGGATATCCAAAGGAGTTCCAGTGAGAATCCAGTTTTGATAGTATATTAGTAGCCAGAGGAATTGACCCAAACCAAAGACTCATTCCAATGAACATTAGCCAGTAATGCTGTTTGGGCAAAATGTGTCCCTGTGGGGACACAGTGCAGCTTCCAATGATTAGGTTTGCTTATTTGTTGAATATAAACATTTAAAAACAAATCTGGTCTTTCCATAATAATTATGCTTTGAAAAATATTTAATCCTCTTTTCAAATAACAAGTAGTTGCAATATTTTTTAATATTTTTAATTTCTATATTCTT
The DNA here is from genome assembly GCF_947179515.1 of Apodemus sylvaticus. NCBI lineage: Eukaryota > Metazoa > Chordata > Mammalia > Rodentia > Muridae > Apodemus > Apodemus sylvaticus. The sequence continues at coordinate 1,057,062 of NC_067490.1, forward strand.
TGTTTACATTCCAAATGATTTCCCCTTTCCCAGATCCCCCCTCCCCATATGTCCCATAAACCTTCTTCTCTCCATCCATTCTCCAATCACCTCCCTCCTTTTTTTCTCTGTCCTTATATTCCCCTCCAATGCTAGATCAATCCTTTCCAGGATCAGGAGCTTCTCCATACTTCTTCGTGGGAGTTATTTGTTATGCGATTTGTACCTTGGTACAATATTTTTAATAAAACAAATGTCTCAAAATTCTCAGTTCATAGCATGGTAAATATGGTTTGGTGAAATCTACATGAACAAAATTACACTGAAGTCCATTCACTTTCTAAGTGTGTAGAGATCCTGCCATGGAAATGACCGGTAACTGCTGACTTATTCTCCCCCAAGCTGGACTCAGAAGAACATTTTCAACAGAACCTGCAAAAGCATTAGAGTAAGCAACTTGTCCCCAGACACTGTTTCCAGGGTATCAGTACACACAGGAGTGTCTGAGGTAGGAAGCAGGACTTTAGAGATGCAGCACCCAGGAGTTCATCTTTCTATTAGCCACTCACTTGTCCGTGTCACTCCTATAGTGAATTCTAAGAAAGGCAAGCAGCCTCCCTGATGTCAGGCTTATGACATGACATGACATGACATGACATGACATGATATGACATGAAATGGGAACTGCCCAGAGTCTATCTCTACTCATCATTTAAGTTGAGGGCCACTGTATTTCATGCCCTCCACTGGCTATGTGAGATGTCCCTGATCCAAAACCACACTAAAGTCCATGAATGTCACACCTGAAGGGAACTGGTTTGTGCACTTTTATCAATCCACCTTATACATGCTATGACTTGAAAGTTTGAGAATCTTACTTTATTGATTATATTATTATATAGTGTTGTTTGCTGAACCATCTCAGTAGCTATGGGAAGAATATGTTTAATAATAGTAAATAATTTTAATTAAGCCTTTGTTTTAATAGATTTAAAGTATTTTATATTATAATTAATATTTTTATTAATATCAGAATTTTGTTTCTTTGTTTGTCTGTCTGTTTGCAGACAGGGTCTAATTATATAAGGTTTCCTGGCCTGGGAGTTGCTATGTAGATCATGCTGATCTGAATCACAAAGATCCCTTTGCATCAGCTTTCTAAATTCTGAGCTTAAAGACAAACAGTATGGGCTGGAGAGTTAGCGCAGCAGGTAATAGCATTGGCTGCTCTTCCAGGTAACTTATGTTGGATTCTTAGTGCCCAACTTGGCTGCTCAGAACTCTGTGACTCTAGTCCCTGGGGACCCCCTTCTCTCTCCTGGAGAGTTTGTGATGCAGTCACATACATAATGTCAAAACAGCCATGCACTAGAAGTCATTAAAACCTAAAAATTTATGGCAGGATCCACCATCATTGGATTCCTGTAGTGTTTTACATTTCGTATTTTACTAAATTTGCACACTAGGCACGTCTTCATGGTTGTGTAGTTTGGGGATGGAGTGAGCAAAGTTGAGCCTCTAGGGGACATTCCTCATTCAGATCATGTTTTGGTTTTTATTTTACGTTGTTCAATTTGACACATTAGTTTTATCAGGAAAGATGAACCTCAGATGACAAAATGCCAGATTTCTCCTGGGCTAGTCTATAAGCCATTTTCTTTGTTAATGATTTTTGTGTAGGGCCCAACTCTCTGTGCATGAGGTAATAGTTATAAAGCTGATCTTGGATTATATATGAATACAGACTGAGAAATCCTGTAGGTCTTATACCAGGGACAAATAGGTGAAGTGTCTATTTGACATATCAAATATGGCCTCCAGCTTCTCCCAGAATTCCTTAGTCCTTACCAGTTACAGGATCCTCCTGGCTGGTATATATAGCTTTATACCATCAAATTCTCCAGCACAGTTATTTTGCTGGTCATCAATCCTCCCAGCTCACGTTTCCGAGACTGGCTTTCCCTATACTATCCAACTATTATGGTTACCTGGCTTTTGCTTGTTTGCTTGCTTTTCCCCTACTCTCGTGGACAAGGCTGTTCCTCGTGGTTGGCAGCTGATCTCCCCTCTCCTTACATGGTGACCTCTGGTCATGTCCACTCTGGACTCCTCCACGTGTCCTGCTTCTGTCTAGGCCCTCCCTTTTATCTATAATAAACTTTCTCCTCCACAAAGCCTAGGAACATTCATGTCCTTTCTTTTTAATTTCTTTTTTCATTCTTCTGGTGCTGAATCCATGGTAGTGTCATAAATGAGTTCCCTCCCAAGAAACACAGCTGTTCTGACCCAAACTGAAGATCTGATTCTCCTATGGTACACATGGATATATCATTTGTTTCTGCTGACTTTTGCTACCAAACACCTTTGATTCTAGCGTCTACCTCTTCAGCTGCTTTTTCCTTCTACCTTATCTAATCATCCATTTCTTCTTACCTACTCAGTAAATGTCCTCTCTCTGGTTTCTGGACTCTGCTGTGTCCCAGGAGCACACCCCACAAGAGCTACTTTCTTCTTTTAGTTTTTAATTTTTTATTGGATATTGTATTTATTTACATTTCAAATGTTATCCCCTTTCCTAGTTTCCCCTATGGAAACCCCCTTATCCCCTCCCCCTCTGCTCCCAAAATTACTTTTAAGACTATGCTATAAATGCCATCTCAAAATGTGTAATTTTATTGGGTAGGATTTAAAGATCTATAAAATCTGTATCAAAATTTGGCTTAAAACTTATAACAAGATGCTTATAGATGCTCTACAAAACTAATTGTATTTTGCTACAGCATACTTTATATGTGATTCAACTCTGGTTTAGAATATAGTGTATAAGCAACTTCGATTCAACTTGTGTTTAAAATCTAGATCTAGGAAAATATGTTCCATACAGTAACCATGTGACTTGCCTTCCATTGAGATGGAAGCAACCACATCACTGACAGTCCTCTTGACTAAGTTTAAAGGGTATATGCCATTTGACATCACCATCTTAAGATGACAATGTAGGATAAAGCGGCAATTACAGGTCTTCTCAGTGCTAATGTGTCCCTGTTTTTCATTGTATGTTTTTGGATTTGGTTTTTTCAAGACAAGGTTTCTCTGTATAGCCCTGGCTGTCCTGGAACTCACTCTGTAGACCAGGCTAGCCTTGAGCTTAGAAATCTGCCTGCCCCTGCCTCCCAGAGTTCTGGGATTACAGGCGTGCGCCACCACCTCCCGTCTTATAAAGGCATTCTTAGATTAGCAAAAGCCGACTTAGAGATTACTTCTAACTTCTTAAGTCTTCAAAAACCGTTCAACACCAGGTTTCTATAAAATTTATATAACTACCAATATATGTTCTGTTTTTACAAAAGGCTATTTCAAAGCCCAAGTGCTATCCCTGAAGAATTCATGCCAGACACAGTGACTCTCCTACAGGGTTGTGGGCCCTCTTATTATTTAATTATTAGCAACAAATGGGTGGGGCATTAGGTTTCAAATTCTCTCACACCTGGAACAAGAGATGCCTAGTTAATAGATCAAAGCGGACCTGGCCCTCAGGTTCTCCCAGTATCCCTCAGTTCTTCCTGGAACTGTGTTACAGGGTCCTCCTGTATAGTACGCCTTGACCCTTGCCCTAATCTTCTCCAGCACACTAGTTATTAGATTGGGCTACCCTCTCTGCAGCTGTCCTTCCCTATATAATCCAACAGGTTTTATTACCTGGTTTCTTTCATCTATCCTTTATGGCCCTGAGCCCTTGGAAGTGGAGAGGAAGATCTACCATGCCTGGAAAGCGTGGATGGAAGAGAGACAGCACGCTGGAGAACAGGGCAGGACACAGAGGCATAGTTGCCATATGACGGAGCCAGGAGAGTGCAGCCTAGAGGGAGCAGCCGAGATAAAATACAAAATTTAGTAAGTAGTAAATCAGGATTATGGGTGGGAGTTGGATTAACTACAGGGAAGTTAGAGAGTGGCCAAGCTATTTTGCTGATTAAGGTATATTAAAATATAAAGGCTATGTGTATACCTTTCATTTGAGAATATAACATTTGGAGGCAGGCTGAGACTTATCAATTAAATAATAAATTCAGCATTTTATGACTTATTTATTTGTTTTGATTTATGTGTGTGTGTGTGTGTTTGTGTGTTGTACATTCCAATCTATTGGAGGTGCCTATGGAAACTAGAAGATGACATCAAATTCCAAAGAGCTAGATGAATAGAAGTCATGAGTGGCCCTTTGAGGAGTTCTTAAAAGAACTCAGATCCACTTGCAAGAGTAAGAAGTACTTTAACAATTCAGCCATCCTTCCATATCAAGGGTGATGCTTTTTGCCTGCTTTTCTTTTCTGGATCCCAGGGCAGATTCTCCACCCCATGCTTAGGGGTAAATCTAATTAGATCACTTAAAACTGAAGTCTGGAGGTGAAAGGCAGGTTGCTTGTGGATTAAATGTAGATCTTCTCTGTCAAGTGTATATGTTAGAAACCCTGTCCAGCCTAGGCCAGAACAGCATCCATATCCTGTATGTGTACTGCTTCCCATTTCCCATCCTGCCAAGCCACACCTAAACAACCATGGGAACTTTTTCAGGCCACACACCCAAACTCTGGCATCAAGGTATGGTCAGAACTAAGGAATAATATCGGTGTGGACATAGATATGGCAAAGGGAGGCCATATCTGCACAGGGCCCAAGAAAACAGGAAGGACAAGGACACTTGGTTCCTAAGTCTCAGAGATATGAAATGTTAGTCATTGCATTCCCAAGTAGAGTCTATGATGTCCTTTAGAAGGTCCCCCCATGGTAATGTAGGGAATTGTGCTTTATGACTGGGTTATGGGTCTGTGGAGGGATAAGCCTGGTATGGTATAGAGACATCATGCAGATATGGTATGGTATAGAGATATCATCAGAGGTCTGTCAGTAGCACATTATCCTCCTCTGCTCCTTCTGCTTCTTCTCTAGGCCATCTGGGTACGTGGTCTGCATGGCCATAGACAGAACAGCTAACTCCTATCCTAATTCCTTGCCTTCTTCAGAAACCCCGTGTCATATCACCAGGAAGCAAGACTTAGTGCAGTTGGTCTGAACTGGACAGGAAATGACCATGACACACAGGCAATGAACCATGGATTAGGAACCACACCTGGACACAAAGATGAGAGACATAGAACTTTGAATTTCTTTCTTTCCTTGATTCTGTCAGCCAGATCAGCTTCTGCACTAGGACTTAGAAGGAGGTTGTCAACAGGACATGCACGGGGATTAGGGTAAGCAACTTGTCCCCAGACACAGCTCCCAGGATACCAGAACCCAAATGTGTATGTGCAGTTGGAGAGCAGGGCTCTGGAGGTTTCTCTCCTCTAGTTAATGTTTCCATGACTCTTCAGGTCTCTGTACCTCCCACTGGGAATTCTTAAAGCGGCCCTCAAGCCTCATTCTCAAGTTCAGATTTATACTTTGAATAAGAACCTTTCTGGAGTAAATGTGTCACATTGTTTAGGAAAAAGAATTCATCACCTCCAGTCTTCTTTCTGCTGGCAGCCATGCTGGCCTTGGTTCAGACTCTAGCAAGTGAGCATAGGTCTTCAGAGAAAGAACATTGTTTTGAAGCCACAGAACTTTGTGCAACACCACCACTTGTCTTGGCCCTAGTCCTCTAAGATGCTGCAAACTCCCCATTCAGGCTGTCCCTGCCTGGCTTTCTGCATCCTTGAGGTCCAGAGCACAAGGCCCTATCCAGCACCCAGGCTTCTGACCTTTCTCAGGTCCCAGGAAGTGGGCAGTATCTCACTACATGTTGGCTTCAGGCTCCTACCAGCTATGCTATTACTAAGCATACTTTTCTCTGATGCTGGCCACCTGCAACTCTGGCTCATATACAGTGATGGGCAATATATAAGACAGGCAGATTTTGGGAAAGAATAGAGTTTTTAGACTTTTTCTTCCACTAAAGGCTGAGCAGGGATCTTGAGTGTCATTAGGTAGATAACAACAATGGACCAAATCAGCAGGGGTTTTTGAAGTATGACTTTGGCCACTGATCTGGTTGGGTGCTGAGTGGGAGAACATTTTCTGCAATCTCTCCTGCTGCTGCTGTTGTCAACATATTTATGTTTTGTTCCTTTCTCTTCACTCCCTTTTGATTAATATATTTTTCATTTTTATTTTGTGTGTGACTGTTTTCATGTATACATATCCACACACCATGACTGTGCCTGGTGGCTGTAGAGATCAGAAGAGGCCTTCAGATCCACCGTGAATGGAGTTAGATGGTTGTGTATTGATACATAAGCACTAGGACTCGAACACAGGTCTCCTGGAAGACAAGTCAGTGCTCTTTATCACTGGGTTATCTGTCCAGTGCCCAATCCTCCCAATTCATTTCATTAAAACTATTCCAAAATTCTAAATTTCTTTGTCTTAAGCATACTTCTGGTTACTCTTTCTCAGAGGGTGGGTACTTTATAGACACACTAATCCCTATTTAAAAAATGAGGAATTTTAAATTTTAATTTAATTTTAAGATGAGGAATATTTTTCAAGTTGTCCGTAGATCACTCCTCACCTCAGACAGCTATTATTGAAGTTGTAGTGTCTTTTCCCTTATACAGTCTAGTGGACTACTCCTGTGTGTCATATTGTACTCCATCCTCAGGAAGTAGACATCCCTGCCTCATCTGTTTCCCATATCTCCGGAGAATGAGACATGTCTTCAGTACTGTGTATGAGTCTGCTGTCTCTCTCCTCAGTTTGTTCCTAGTTTCTGACAGCAACAGGCGTGTCTCTGCAACTGGTGCACAAAGCCACCTGCCCTTGATCAGAGACATATCCATGGTGGTATCATCAATAGAAGTTTTAGGGTCAAATCTTGTTTTCTAAAGCCTGTAATAAGCTAAGATATGCCAAGACAAAAAGGCAACTAAGTAGACAAGTACAGTGAAAGGCAGAAAAAGGAATTTATTAAATGTAGGTATATTTGGAAGAGAAGCAAAGTAGTTCAGGGACTACCTCTGGCTCACCAGGATCATCTTTAGGATGCTAATATGATTTTCAGGATTAAATACAGAACTTTGGAGTCTCACATTCTCCCCCTTTGAATTGTTCTTTATATTTTACATTACTAATAAATTACTAAAATAATCCAGAGATTCCTAGATATTACATACCTCTTCTGATGGCAGTTACCTAATCACTCTCAGCTTATTCTATGGAGATTCTTTCAGACTGCACCTGTGTGTCCTCCTGCATCACTGGTCCCTGATCCTCGAACTTCTTATTTCCTTATCCCTTTCAGGATCCTTCAGTATTATTGTGTGCTGTTACTCATAAACATTCTTAGAAAATTTAAATTATGTCTGTCTATTCACCTATGTCTATAAGAGAATGCATGAATTTAGCCAGTGACATATACAGGTACTAAGTACACAATGAGTGTGAATTTTTTGTTGTTATTATTGTATTGAGACAGGATCTAATATATCTAAGGATAATCTTTCTCTCATGACATTTATGCCTCTTCTTTTGTTGTGTTGGACTAGAGGCATGAATTAACTATATGTTTTTCCAAGATGTGAATCATGTAAATAAACTGTTAAATATTTTTTTTTACTAAAAAGGGTTTTAAGCAGCTTTTTAAGCAATGTTAGCTCCTGCTATGGAATCAATTCACATTTAAAAGAAGCAATGGCAAAAGTTTGGAATTACATAGCTGGGAATGACATGGAATTTGGCTCATGCTAACCTCCCAACATTTGGGCACATCAGCAGCTCAGGACTCCTCTCCAGGGGTACTGATTGGCATTCCAGGAGGCACGAAGAATGTCTTTAGAACAATTATTAGGCCAAAATATAGAACTGCAGCCACTGCCACTCACCGCTTCTGCTTCTAATCTTTCTGCCAATCCTGCACTCCTTTGGAATATATTTAATGAATATACACTTATACCCTTCATTCAGAAGAGACAATAGAGTCCATAGTTACTGGGTCACAGAGAGTTGTGAGCAGCCTTGTAGACACTAGGAATCCAACACATGAAATCATCCAATTTTAAAGAAAATGAGACAGAGAGATAAACAGAATTCTCCACAGAGGAATGTCAAATGGCATCAAAGAGATGCACTTAAAGAAATGTTCAATACTTATTCATCAGGGAAATGAAAATCAAAACAACTCCGAGGTTCCATATTACACCCATCAGAATGGCTAAGACCAAAAACTCAAGAGATAGATCATAACTGAAACGATGTGGAGCAAGAGAAATACTTCATTGCTGGTGGATATACAAACTAGTACAACTATTTTGGAAATCAACTTGGCAGTTTCTCAGAAAACTGGGAATAGTTCTATTTCAAGACTCAGCCACACCCAAAAGATACTCCAATAGCCCACAAACCACATGCTCTACTACATTCATAAAAGCTTTATTCTTAATAATCTGAAACTAGAAACAACCTAGATATCCCTCAAATGAAGAATAGATAAGGAAAATGAGGTAAATCTACACAGTGGAATATTACTCAGCCATTAAAATGAAGACATCATGAGTTTTGTAGGTAAATGGATGGAACTTCAAATATCATCCTGAGTGAAATAACTTAGACCCAATAGGACATGCATGATATGTACTCACTGGTAAGTGGATATTAGCCATAAAATACAGGATAAACATGCTACCACCCACAGTCTCAAAGACAAAAGACAGGAAGAAAGACTCAAGCAAGGATGCCAGAATCTCAAATATAGGGGGAATAAAATAGTCATAGGAGGCAGATGGAGAGAGGGACCTGGGTGGGAGAGGTAACAAGGAGGATAATTGAAGGGTTTCAGGATCAGGTGCAGGAAGAAGTAGGAGAGATGGCCAGAGGGCCAGAAGAATGAATGTAAATGTGCAGCATGATGGGGTGTGGGGTGGGCAGGCTATCTCAAGAATATGCCAAAAACCTGGGGTGGAGGGTGCCCTCAGGAATCAATGAGGGTGACCTTAGCTGAGATTTACAGCAGTAGGGATATGAAATGTGAAGTGGTCACCTGTATGCAGCAGGAACTCCAATATGGGGATAGGGACACTACTGCCCATAAAACTTTCAACCTAAAATTTAGCCTGTCCATAAGAAATGAAGGAATGTGGATCAAGCAGAGATAAAGGGAATGGCCAACTAATAACTAGTTCACACTGGTACACATTCCATAGTCAAGCACCAAACCCTTACACTGCCAATCGGACTCTGTTATGCTTGCAAATAGAAGCCTAGCATAACTGTTCTCTGAGGGGCTCCAACCAGAAGCTGATCGAAACAGATGCAGAAACTGACAACCAAACAATAGATGGAGCTTGGGAACTATGATGGAAGAGTTGGGGGGAAAATTGGGGGCCATGAAGGGGATAGGAACTCCACAGGAATACCAAGAACACCAAATAACCTGGACCCTTGAGGGATGTCAGAGACTGAACTACCAACTAAAATGCATATGTGGGCTGGAACTAGTCCTTCACATATGTAGCAGATATGCATCTTGGTTTCATATGGATGCCCCAACAACTGGAGCAGAGGCGATCCCTAAAGCTGTTGCCTGTCTATTGAATATGTTCCCCTAGCTCAGCTGCCTTGTCTGGCCTCAGTGGGAGAGGATGCACTTAGTCCTGCAGAGATGTGATGAGCCAGGGTGGGGTTCTGCCAATCAGGGCCTCCACCATCTCAGAGGAGAAGAGAAGGGGCATATGGGAGGGACTGTGTAAGAAGGACCAGGGCAGACTACAATCAGGATGTGAATTGAATAAAAAAAAATGTTATAAAAATTCAAAGATATTCTAATGGGAAATATGAGGAGAAAAACAGCAGAAATTAGTTTCACTGTAACATTTTATTTTGGAAAATAGTTGTTACTTTTTATAAAAATTGTGTTTATATGAACTTTTATAATATGTTCAAGGAAGCAAATGGCTCAAAATGTGTTTTTAATGTGGTGAACATTGACTTAATCCATACAATCATGATTTACTTTGAGGTTCAAAGTCTTTCTGAGCCTGTGTAGACATCCTGACTATTCAATTGTTGAGACTTGTTGACTCAATGGCCTTTCAGATTGATTCAGAAGGACATTGTGACCATGACCAGGAGGACAAGCATCAGGGGAAGCAACATGTCTTACTACACACTGCTTGCAGGATCCCAGGCCCCCGAGCTAGAACTGAGCTGGGGAGGCAGGGCCCTAGAGACTCCTCCTGCAGGCATTCATCTTTCCATGCCCCAAACCAAACACCCTTTATCACTACCACTGGGACTTTTTAGAGAAGCCAAACAGCCTCCTCCACATCAAGCTCATACAGTGAACACATACTAGCAGAGACTCAGTCTGCTCTCAGCAGACGGATGAAGGCCCTTTTAGTTCATGCTGTCCTGCTGCTCATGGTCACCCTTGCCATCACCAACCATCTAAAAGGTAAGTGTGGGAATCAGAAAAGGATCTAACCTGCAAGAGAAAAGTGACTTCACCCCTAGTTGGGCAGCACCTGGAAAGCATATCTCCTCCCTTGCCCAGCCAGAACTTTTGTTCCCTTCACCATTTTGCACCCTGGCCCCTGCTCTCTAACTTCCTTGGGAATAGGCCTGTGGACTGTCAATGTCCTAGGTGAAGAGTGGAGATCTAAAGGTCTACTGTTCCTAGGTTCACACTCTCTGAGATATTTTGAAACCATCTTGGAATGGCCTGGCCTTGTGGAACCCCAGTACACCTTTGTTGGCTATGTAGACAATACACAGTTCGTAGGATTTAACAGCAGATCAGAGAGTCAGAGGATAGAGCACAGAGCACCATGGAAAGATCAGCAGAATCCTGAATACTGGGAGAAGGAAACACAGGGTATCCTGAGAGAAAAACAGTTCTTGAAAGAAGTAATGATGAAGATGCTTCATGTATACAATAATAGCAAGCCTGGTAAGTAAACCCAAATCAGAAATCCCAAACTTCAAGCTCCCCAAGGGGTTGCCCATGTTTGCCACACCTGGGCTTTAAACCCAGAAATTGTGAGCCCTGGTTATTCAACTCCCCAAAGCTTGGGACACTGACCCAGGTTTCTGCATGATTCAAATTCAAATCTGGCCACTAAGAAAGGCCTCATTGCCTGGGCTAACCCACTGGGCCAAGAACCCTGGCTGATTGACGTGGCTAACAGTGGGGCCTTCTCCAGGGTATCACACAATCCAGAGGAGGTGTGGCTGTGATGTGCTGCCTGGAGGTTATTTCAGTTATGGAGTCCTAGAATTAAATTTGGATAGCAAGGAGTACATCATGCTGACTGAGGACCTGCAGACCTGGAGAGTGACCGGCAAGGTAACTGAGATGCTCAGGCAGGACTGGGAAGACACAAATTATACTCTATCTGTGACGACTTACCTGCAGATATTATGTGTAGATGAACTCCTTGAAGTGATGGACCATGGGAAGGATTATTTGCTGAGAACAGGTAAGGACAAAAATTGCCCCATCTCATCTGAGACTAGAGCTGTTGGTCCTGAGCATCCCTCCTCTGCAGGGAGCATTTTGAATACCAACTCAGTGTTGCATTAAAGAGGCAAAAGGGCTCGTGGGTTTCTGCGTTAATCTAGAGATGGGAACCCTCCGAGCCTTCTCTCAGCAGAGTTCAGTCCACAAACTAAGCAGCAGCTCCCTCCACTTGCATTGTGAGCCACGACCTCTCTCTGGCCTGCTCACTTTACATAAACTATGACATTAAAGTCTGACCCCAGTGTTTCTGAATCTTCCATCTTAACTAGTCAGAACAGGAGGTCCATATTCCTTGAAAGAGATGCAGTATTTCCTACTCTGTGCTGGCTCATGCTGATTCTCAAACTTTCCAAGGAATAGATTACTCTATCCATATCCTGAGTTTAGGGTGGTGTGGTGTGGGTACAGCTCCTCAGGCCTAGTCTCCCATTCATTCAAAACAAACTTCCATGTGTCTTGTTGGATCCACAGGAGGGTGCAAAATACCTTAAATTTTTAATCGATTCCCTCAGATGCCCCCAGAATACATGTGATTCATAAGGTCAGACCTGACAGAAAAATCACCCTGAGGTGCTGGGCCCTGAACTTCTACCCTGCTGAGATCACCCTGACATGGCAGAGAGACGGGAGAAACCAGACCCAGGACTTGGAAGAGGTAGAGACAAGGCCTACAGGGGATGGAACCTTCCAGAAGTGGGCCGCTGTGGTGGTACCCTCTGGGGAAGAGCAGAGATACACATGTCATGTGAACCATGAGGGACTGTCAGAGCCCGTCATCCTGAGATGGGGTAAGCCAGCACAGAGACTATTCAGAGAGAGTGGGAGGCATTTGAGACAACTAGAACTGGGTCAAGATTGCCAGCTGGAGGTCAGAGGCCTTACTCTTGCTTCCCTTCCTTTCCCTTCCCAGGGCCTCCTCCATCCATCTTTCCCACCATGCCTATTGTCATTGCTGTGATTCTTGGAGCTCTGCTTATGGGAGCAGTGGTGACTTTTCTGATATGGAAGAGGAAGTTTAGAGGTAAGAAAGGGCAGGGTCTTAGTTTGTGTCTCCATGGGAATATAAAGCCTAAGCTGTGAGTGTCTTGTCACATCACAGCAGATTTCAGCCTAGGGATGATGTGGTGATATTAACTGTATTGTGACGTATAAAAGAAATAATGGACAGGTCCTTAACTACCATAATAGAGGTGGCACAGACTTGTGTCTCAGATCTCCAAGGTCAGAGGGAATTTTTCTATTTAGCGTAGATACCCAGGAGCCCAGGTTACCTGGTTCATGTACAGTCTTCCATTACATTTCCTCATCTTTCTCTGGACCTTCAGTCACAGGTATGGAAATTATCAGAGATGAAAACCAGGAGATTCTTCTCTGCCCTCTAGATCCTATGGTCTACATGAGATCTAATAAAAGTGTTTATTTACAAGAGTTAAAGAGGAGGTACCTATGTTCAGCCTTCCTAGTAATAATCCTGGTGTCTCATTCCGGAAAAACTTACAGTAATAAAGAAAAGAACCCATGGGGGAATGCCAGCTGGCCAAGAATGGCCCGTTTACTCCTATCTTCAAAGGCATTGCTCTAGTCTTAATTTGCTTTCCATTTGGAGGTAGAAGTCCTACGATGGCCATCCTTCAGTTACAACATTAAAAAGTAACACCTTTAAAAGACACCTGGTGTGTAACAAGGAGAGAACCTTAAGATAGAACCCTGGGAGATGGGAACTCTGGGAATTGGGACAGTTTGAATGTGCCATGGACTGTTCAGTATGTCACTGTTTAAAGCCACTGCTCAGAATTTCTTCCTTGTTCTTTTCATCTACAGGATAAGACAGATTCCTTAATGTGGTACTGAGCTATACAATATTTGTTCTGGTTTCTTCTCCCACTGTGGCTTGAAGACCTGGTAGCTTCTCTTTCTACATCTGACTGTAACTATGTGTCTGCTTCCTCTAGCCACAATGTAAGCTGGCCATTGGCACCAACAAACCACATTCCTACCCTAATTCTGTGTCTTTACCACAGGCAGGGCTGGGAAATCTCCATCTCTGGCTGAACTTAGCTTTCGTTGAGCTACATACAGCTTTATGCTTCTGTCTTTAGTTAAGCATTTGTTTATAGTTGTGCAACTTATTGCCAGATTGTGTGGTTGATTCATGTCCTAAAGGTGAGTAAATTTGATGGAGAAAATAAAGGTTCATCACCTTATGAAATTCGTGTTTGCTGTGGTAAATCTCTTGCTTATATGGCAGTTTGCAGTGTGAGGTCAGTGAAGCCTGGGCTGTGCACAGTTGTTGCTGAGTCCACCTGGGCTTTCCCATTGTCCCTTACTGCCTCTGTCTACTTGGTATCCTTTCAGCCCTATTCTTTCAATAGGTCATGCAATCAAAAGATCTAAGGCAATTTTAGAGCCTTGTCCAATGTCTGTGCTGTTCTTTCATGTGGGCACTTAGCTGGTTCAGGCCTGAGTCTGATTTTAAATTGTGTTGTGTTACCATTCATGCATCAACAGGACTTACACTTGTTCTTAGTTCTGTGTATGAGTCTGGTGTCATTTTCTTCTGTTGTCAACTGTCACTGACACTAGTAGGAACTGTTTTTCTCACAGTCCCACAAAAGATCTGTGTGCTAGTCTACCACAGTTGATCGAGCCAAAGCATTGCTTCTGACAGCTCTGGGTGTCTGTAATATCATGTCTGTAATACCAGCACAAAGGTTCCAGGGGATGTTTATAAGTTCTCGATCAACTTAGGCTACATAACTGAGGATGTGTTCCAAAGTAAGACATTAAAAGTATAAATGAACAAACTGAAAACTTAATAGTATATGGTGGGCATACCTCTACTATGCTAGGACCCATCCAAATTAATCTCAAGTAGTATTTGCATTTCATATAGAATGTAGTTTGATGTAAGGAAAGATATGTGGAATAAACCAATTGCACAATAACTGATTGTAAGTTCCTAAATTCCCAGATGATTTCACAGTAGTCATTAGAATATTCAATCACCTATCATGAAATGAGAAACCATTCTAAATGAAGTTAAGGTATCCTGTTATCCCTATGTTAACTGCAATCTACAGAACAGGCCATATCAGACAGAAAACAAGGAGTGCTGCCACTGAAATCAATAGCACTATTAGAAAAACCAACATTGTGTAGACTCTGAATGTAATGCCTACTGTGTAGAGATTCTGCTCTTGTTCTCCTATAATATTCAGCAATACAGACAATATGTGGAACCCTATAGTATGTGTTAGCATGTTCTCTTGCCTGGTTTTCTGGATATCAGAGGCTTGGAAGTGGTTCATGCACATGACAGCCTCTCCTACTTTCCCTGCAGACAACATCCTGGTAGGAGTGCCCCTTAAAGAGGCAGGCAAGTCAGACTTCTGGAGCATGTGATGGGTGCTTCATGAATGTGTGTCTGTGGGACATGATTCCAGCCTCATGCAAGAAGCACATTTCCCTGAAAACCTGTAGACCTTCAACAAGAGGACACAATAGACATCCTCTATCCTATAGACAATATTAGCTTTCCCATATACCCTGACCTCAGTAGGAGTGCCCTAGTTCTCCCTTCTCCACTTGAGGACTCAGCATGCATAGCTCCCTTCATTATCCTGGTGCTCACTTTAGGTATCCATGCTAACCTAAACTCCTGGGCCAAATATAGAGGACCAGGGTCAAATCTTAAGCATGATTAGGGGCTCACATCTGACTGCCTCCAGATTAACACTCCATGTGGTATTTCCATAGCAAGGTATCCAGGCACAGCTTCTGAGATGCCACCTAGTATTGAGGTTGTTCTGGTGCTGCTATGTATTAAATGCTAAATATTTGCCCCCAAGGGCCCATTGCCCACCGAAGAGTAAATTTTCAGATATACCAGTGTTTGCTGTGTATATTTTGTTCCCAAATTTAAAGCTATTCTTTAAATAAAAGTGATTATAGCCAAATACTGGAAAGAATAAAAGTAAATGGGTTTTGAGATATAGAGCTAGAAGTCTCAGGGAGACCGAGAGAGAGAAAAGGAGGCAGAAGAGGTGATCAAGAAAGAAGAGATTCAGGAGACAGCAGCCATGATGCCAGATGGATTATGAGCATGTAGCCAGGAGAATTGGCCCCTGAGGACAGGCTAATGACGCAGAAATACCCTGGGGCAGACTCAAACAGCAAGTACTTGAGGAGTACAGCTGGGGAACTAAGCAATCTAACATATAGAAAATTAGATTAGGGTTAATTCACCCAATAATTATGCTAAAGGTGATTAAAAAACGCATAGGACTCTGCCTCCGTTGTTGAGGGGCTAGGGCATATTATTAACTAATCGAGTTTATTAAAATCCATTTACAATTTAGACCTCAAGCCTTTCAAGCATGGAAGCGACTTCCAGGATGAATATCAGTATCAGTGAGTGGAAATGTTGATGTTGAAGATTACAGCAGGAACAGGGTATGAAGATTATTGCCAGACTTTATTCATGCCCCTGGGACCCAGATTTGACATTAGAACTAAAGAGAGAGTAGAGGATGGCCTTGTTGAACATCAAAGGGAAGAGAGGCCCTTAGTCCAGGAAAAGCTCAATGCTGCAGTATGGGGGAATGCTGGGGCAGGGAATTGGGAGAGGGTTGATTGGGGAGCAGGGGGAGGGGATATTGGTTATGAGACTTTGGGGGGGGGCAGGAAAGGGGACCACATTTGAAATGTAAATGAATAATATATCTAATAAAAAAAGTAAAAAAAAAAAAAAGAACTAAAGAGAGGTCCTTTAGGAACCACTTGCCTGATAAATATCACAAGGATCAGAATTCAAAAGCCCTTCAAGTCTCCTCTAAGAGCAGTAAGTGACCTTGGATTCAAAAGCCCTATTTTGGCCCCAGGTGGCAGTTATTTTATATTATCTTCAATGAAATAAGGGTCTCTGAAAAGTTGGTTTCCTACATAGTCAGTATGGAAGGTAATAGACCACATAAGCAAATTTACCTTGGAGATATACAGAATCTCTAAGTATGTATAGATATGTTGAGGGGTAAATGGTCTAGAATTGTTGATATGTTGGCCCCTCAGGTGGGACTCAGAAGGAAATTGTGACACAGGCCAGGAGGACATGGATCAGGGTAAAGCAACTTGTCCCCCGACACTGTTCCCAGGATACAGGCCCAAGAGCTGTGTTAGAGTGAAGAGGCAAGGTCTAGATTTCCTAGTTCCCAAGAGCTAAACCTTCCATTACCTAACCTACTATGTCTGTCCTTCCTACTGGTAATTCCTAGAGACAACAATCACCTAATGCAGATGAAGGTTATAAAGTAATGTGAGATCAGTCCTGACTCAGCCTGTACTAACAAAACAACATGAGGACCCTGCACCCCGAACCCTTCTGAGCCATGTCTAAGATCCCGAACCATATGCATGGGTCCTCTGCACAGAGGAGCCATGGCTCAGACTTGCTGGTGTGTCACATGGGAGCTTGCAATTTGGCTTTAACTCATATTAACTCTTCCTTTCTCCCTCTGGTGAACTGGGCTCTAAAGTATCACCAAATATAACTGGCATCTGTTGAGGGCTCTTACATAAAAAGAGAAAGTGGTACCGTGTAGGAACCATCGGAGAATTACAGAGAGGCTCATTCTGCAAACCAACCTTGTGTAGTACAAGTTGTGTGGAATAAGGTAAGATGAAAGGCTTTGCAGAGTCGCAGGGGATAGTGTTCATGTGGGGGCGTGGCCAATGGGATGTGAAAGGTCATCCAGAGTATGGGTAAAAGACAGGTCAGGTGACTGTTTACCAGGGTGCTCAGTATGGCCTCATGTGAAATGGAAACATGCGCTGTGAGGGAAGCTTTGCAAGACATGAAGGATTCTTCCAGTTAGGCTCCAGATCAGGAAGTTGCATAATTTTTCCCAAATCACCATCAGTTGGGAACCAAGCAAGTAAACACTTTAGCCTATCAGGCATGTTTCTCATTCACACCTTGTCCTGGATGTTGTTTTATTTTTGTCAGTTTGACAAAAGCTACTTTTATACAGGAAAAGGAACCTCAGTAAAGAAAATACCGGGAGTAGATTGCCAATAACCAAGGCTGTAAAGTATTTTCTAGATTTCCTTGATATAGGAGGACCCAACTCACTTCTGGGCAGGTGTTTCTAGATTGTATATGAAAGCAAGCTGAGCAGGCAGTAAACAGTCCTCCAAGGAATGCTCCTGCCTCCATGTTCCTTCCCTGGGTTCCTGTGCTAACTTCCTCACTGATGATATGTGACCTGGGACTTGTCAGATGAAATAAACTCTTTCTTCCTCAAGTTGGTTTTGGTGTTGCTTTTTTGTCACAGCAATAGAAAAATCAGATTAATATAGACCACCATTGGGCATTTATAGCAACTTCACAATTACTCCAAACTTGTATTTGAGAAGGGGCACTGGTTTTATGAGTAATTTTAATTTTGACTCCTGAAGAATCCAGGGGAAGTCATCTAATCCTGAGGATTAACTGTAATAATGATAGGCCCTTTGATCATACTGGGAAATGAACTCAGGTCCCTGCCCAAGCACCCAGTACATTTAAAACATTAAGCCATCCTTCCAATCCCAAGGCAGTGATGTTTGAGTCCTTTTCTTTGCTGTATCCCAGGGCCTAGAACAAGTTGATTCACCTGGCAGATTCTGCATCACTTACTGAGGAGTAAATCAGAGAAGGAAACTTCCTAAACGTGGCTAAGGAAAGGCTGGTTGTTTTCGAACTTGATAGAGATCTTCTCTCTGTGTGTTTATTGAGACATCCTGTCAGACCCAGTCCTGGAGACCTTCCCCCTTGCAAGTCCCACAGCTTAGTCTACACCTGGGATATAGCACCAAACCTCTGGCAAAAGGATAAAATCTGAGCCACATCTGACCTCACAGCAACTGGATCCTCAACTGAGAACAAATGAGGTAGAAGAGGTCTTATTCTATATGACCACTGCTTTCTGTTTCCCAGCCTGCCATGCAACAGTTATAGAGCCATTGAAACTTCCTCAAGCCACAAAAGCCATGTCATGTCACCAAGATAACATCATACCTAATAAAAATACCCGTGCGAACACAAATGTAGCAGGAGGTGGCTGCATTTCCATAGGATTGGGGGGGGGGAGGGATAAAGGCAAGAACACCTGGGTCCTTAGTCTCAGAGATAGTAAATGGTGATTTTTAATATGGGTGGTTGGTATTTTTAGGAGATCCCCATTAATGTGTAGAGTGTTGTGGAGCAGGTCTGTGATTTCAAGGCCTGTGGAAGGTCAGTCTGGCATCATAAGGTGACGCTGGAAAATATTTTGAGTTGGATTTCATCAAAGATCTGTCCTTAGTACATTGTCTTTCTACACTTGGACTTCTAGGAATATGGTATGCATGAACTCTGAAAAGTTAACTCCATCCTAACTTTCTTGATCCTTCTTTAGATCTTTCTGATGTGCAATAGCCATGAAAACAAGGATTAGTACAGCTGGCTTGAGCTGGCCAGGAAAGGACCCTGATAGATCAGTGAGGTAGTGAAACTTCAGATCAGGAGTGACAGCTGCACACCTCAGTGAGACATATAGACCTTTTCCTTCCTTTCCTTCTTTGATTCTGTCAGTCAGATCAGCATCTGGGCAAGGACTCAGGAGGTTGTTGTCAAGAGGACAGGTACATTGATCAGGGTAAGCAACTTGTCCCCAGACACTGCTCCTAGGATACCAGGGCTCATATCTGGATCTGAAGCTAAGTAGCAGGGCTCTAGAGAGTCCTCATCGAGCAGTTAATCTTCCTGTGACTGATCTTGACAGGTAACTTGCATTTTAAATTCTTAGAGAAGTCAGTCAGCTTCAATTAGATGATCAAAGTCATATAATAAGGACCAGTGTGGACCCTGAATAGCTATGCTTTTTCTATTTTCTATGTGGTTTTCTCTAAGACTGGCCTCTAGCCTTGAGAGAGAGAGAGAGAGAGAGAGAGAGAGAGAGAGAGAGAGAGAGAGGAGAAGGAAGAGGAGGAGGAAGAGGAAGAGGAGGAAGAGGAGGAAGAGGAGGAGAAAGAGGAAGTGTAGTGCTTGGAGAGATAGCACTGAGACTAGGAACTATTGGCACTCTTGCAGAGGTAAAGGGATATTCATGCTTTTCTGTCTTCCAGGACAATATGTTAACCAAGGTGATCTATAGACATACCTGCATGTAAAACACTCATATGCATACATGAAAAAAAAAACAAATTTATCTCTCAAAGGAGAGATTGCAAACTTTAAAGAAGCTCTTTTTTTTAATATTTTTATTTTCTATATTCTTTGTTTACATTCCAAATGATTTCCCCTTTCCAGGATCCCCCCCTCCCCATATGTCCCATAAACCTTCTTCTCTCCATCCATTCTCCAATCACCTCCCTCCTTTTTTTCTCTGTCCTTATATTCCCCTCCAATGCTAGATCAATCCTTTCCAGGATCAGGACCCTCTCCATACTTCTTCATGGGAGTCATTTGTTATGCGATTTGTGCCTTGGGTATTTAGGGCTTCTGGGCTAATTAATATCCACTTATCAGAGATTGCATTCCATGTGTATTCTTTTGTGACTGGGTTACCTCACTTAGGATGATATTTTCCAGATCAAACCATTTGCCTAAAAATTTTGTGAATTCATTGTTTCTAATTGCTGAGTAGTATTCCATTGTGTAAATGTACCACATTTCCTGTATCCATTCCTCCTTTGAGGGACATCTGGGTTCTTTCCAGCTTCTGGCTATTATAAATAAGGCTGCTATGAACATAATGGAGCATGTGTCTTTATTGCATGCTGGGGAATCCTTTGGGTATTATGCCCAGGAGAGGTATAGCAGGGTCCTCCGGAAGTGTCATGTCCAGTTTTCTGAGGAACCACCAGACTGATTTCCAAAGTGGTTGTACCATCTTACAGCCCCACCAGCAGTGGAGGAGTGTTCCTCTTTAAAGAAGCTCTTTTGTTGTAGTATACCAGACACTTGTCTTTAAATGTCCCACACTGTCACCAGTGAATGATGAGTATTATAAGTAACTCTTAGTATGTCAATGAGATCTCAGTCAGTTATATCTTAATGATAGGATGTATTGATGCAGATAAATATAGTAACCTCTGCAAATCCACACAGATACTCAAAACAACTGAGAGCTGGGGA
This sequence comes from Apodemus sylvaticus, assembly GCF_947179515.1. NCBI lineage: Eukaryota > Metazoa > Chordata > Mammalia > Rodentia > Muridae > Apodemus > Apodemus sylvaticus. The sequence goes on from NC_067490.1 coordinate 1,077,689, forward strand.
TGTTGCTCTGTTGGGTCCTTGCCAAAGATACAGAATACCTTGGGCGCCATCACCCTGGCACCCCATAAAAACATAACTAACAAGATACTGGCATTAGTAACAGTGACAAAGCTTGTAAACTAGCTCCTGAAGTTCAAGAGACTCCTCAGCTATGTGTCACACCCCTGTCCAACCCAGCTACATTAATCAATATCTCACAAATAAGAGAAAATTAAAATGCTGGCATACTCCCAGTGACAGAAAAGAAAGGAGTGAATATAAAAATTTGAAATCTGACTCGATGCCAGAATTAAGCAGGTGAGGGCAAATTCCCAGGCTGGAATTTCCAGCTGAAGGCCTCAGGCAGGCGCTTCTGCTCTGCAGTCCAGCACTGGGAACTTCCACATCTCCATTTACACTGTCCTCTCCTTAGCTATGTAGCATGCTCTTGCCTGGACTATGATGATTTGAAGCTGGGACTCATCTCCCTAGGGTGACAGGTTCCTAGAGCAGCATGAGCTACTGTACACACAACTACCAGAGTGAATGACAGGGGAAAGTCACCATTCTGTCTCACCATTCCCAAAGGTAATAGCCACAGTGTCCCTTGCCTATGTCCTGCTGCTGTCAGCTGCCCTACCCTTGACTCAGACCAGGTCAGGTGACAAAGCAGACTGGAGGGCAAAGCTCTCTTCCTAATCAAATATAAAGTGTGAGCTGATGGATGGGTTGCACAGCAGCCCTTCCACCCTCCCAGGAGAACATTAGTATTATTTGAGCACTTAAATTTCTCACGATATACTTAACTGTAGGCCGCCAGCGGCCACATACGAACTGGGTTACCTGGAAGAAAATTCTGAGGTTAACGGGAAGGGGGCGAAAGAGAATTGAGTCAAGAGGACAGTTGCCCATAGAGACCGACTTTACTATCAATAAGCCAATATTTATAATCTTAGGAAAAACCACTCTGCCCCCCAAATGGCCGAGAGTTCACGGATCTTCTTCTCGGCGGGTTGTCTGCAGTTTTCTGTTGGTCTCCAGGTGGAGCTGTGCTGAGGTGAAATCGGCTGTATTGTTATCTTGAATAGGCTGGAGATAATGCCTGGGGAAGGGTGGAGGCTGTAGGCCAAGAATGCCGCAGCTTGAATAGGCCGGAGGTAGCCAGGTAGCCCATCGGGAGAGTGGGGGTTGCCAGCCAGCTTAATGTTGTGGGTGAAGAGACACTTAACAACTCCTTTTTAACTTTTCTCTATATGTTCGCTTGCATGCATCTTGATTTTTGAGACAGGGTCTTTCCCACTATGTTGTCTTGGCTGAGGCCTGTACCTCACTGCCTAGATCAGGCTGTTCTTGAACTCCTAGAGATATGTCTACTTTAAAAAGTGCTCAGATTAAAGGCATGTGTCAACAGTAGAGGCATTTAACTTCTTAATACTTTTTTTTTATTCAATCTATTCTTTATTTACATCTCAAATGATTTCCCCTTTCCTGGCTCCCCTCTACCTGAAAGTCCCATAATCCCTCTTCCCTCCCCCTGTTCCCCCATCCACCCTTTCCCACTTCCCTGTTCTGGTATTGCCCTACACTGCTGCACTGAGCCTTTTCAGAACCAAGGGCCACTCCTTCCTTTTTCTTGGACATCATTTGATATGTGGATTATGTCTTCGGTATTCCAAGTTTCTAGGCTAATATCTGTTTATCAGTGAGTGCATACCATGAGTGATCTTTTGAGACTGGGTTATCTCACTTAGGATGTTGTTCTCCAGCTCCATCCATTTGTCTAAGAATTTCATGAATTCATTGTTTCTAATGGCTGAATAGTACTCCATTGTGTATATATACATTTTCTGTATCCATTCCTCTGTTGAGGGACATCTGGGCCAGCTTCTGGCTATTATAAGTAGGGCTGCTATGAACAGAATATGTATCCTTATTACATGCTGGGGAATCCTCTGGGTATATGCCCAGGAGTGCTATAACTGAGTCCTCCGGAAGTATCATTTCCAGTTTTCTGAGGAACCGCCAGACTGACTTCCAGAGTGGTAGTACCAGCTTCCAACCCCAGCAGTGGAGGAGTGTTCCTCTTTCTTCACATCCTTGCCAGCACCTGTTTTCTCCTGAGTTTTTGATCTTAGCCGTTCTGACTGGTGTGTGGTGAAATCGCAGGGTTGTTTTGATTTTTTTCCATCTTCTGAGGTCTTCTTCAATTTCTTTCTTCAAAGACTTGAAGTTCCTGTCATACATATCTTTCACTTATTTGATTAGAGTCACACCAAGATACTTTATATTGTTTGTGACTATTGTGAAGGGTGTCATTTCCTTAGTTTCTTTCTCAGCCTGTTTATCCTTTTAGTATAGGAAGGCTACTGATTTGCTTGAGTTAATTTTATATCCAGCCACTTTGCTGAAGTTGTTTATCAGCTGTAAGGGTTCTCTGGTGGAGTTTTTTTTTGGATCACTTAAGTATACTATCATATCATCTGCAAATAGTGATAGTTTGACCTCTTCCTTTCCAATTTGTATCCCTTTGACCTCCTTTTGTTTTCTAATTGCTCTGGCTAGAACTTCAAGTACTATACTGAATAAATATGGGGAGAGAGGACAGACTTGTCTAGTCCCTGATTTTAGTGGGATTGCTTCAAGTTTCCCTCCATTTAGTTTGATGTTGGCTACTGGTTTGCTGTGTATTGCTTTTATTATATTTAGGTATGGGCTTTGAATTCCTGTTCTTTCCATGACCTTTAACATGAAAGGATGCTGAATTTTGTCAAATGCTTTTTCAGCATCTACTGAAATGACCATGTGATTTTTTTCTTTGAGTTTGATTATGTAGTGGATTACATTGGTGGATTTCCATATATTGAACCATCCCTGCATCCCTGGGATGAAGCCTACTTGATCATGGTGAATGATTGCTTTGATGTGTTCTTGGATTCGGTTGGCAAGAATTTTATTGAGTATTTTTGCATCGATATTCATAAGGGAAATTGATCTAAGAGTCAGAGGCAGAAACTGGAAGGCTCTTGCCAGAGGTCTCTGGACTGAATCCTCAGCTTTGTAGGGCCTGACTCACCTGTGCAGCTGCCTCTTCCAAGCTGGCTGCTGTATGTATAGTTGGCTTCCTGCACTGCTTGGAGATGGCACGCGGTGGCCGAGGGTGTCCATTTGTTGCATTTAATATGCAAGTAATAAAGTGCATGAATGCATGAAAGCAGGATGTTTATAAAAAAGCAACAACTGTTTTCTAAAATATAATGAAATATTAAAAAAATAATAGATGTGAACATTTCTGCTTGTTACATGCTCATCTTCCCCATTAGAGATCTCTTGGATTTTAATCCTATTTTCTTAATATCTTAGTTTCATATGCAATGTAGAAAATATAGCTTCATTGTGTTAAACAGGAAGTATATATTAAAATATATTGTATTTTATAATATTAAGTATATTAAATGAACTGATATATGATAATATAATACATGTAACACATTATATATATATGTATACATATACATATTTGGTTTTACACACACACACACACACTTACACACACACATATATTTTATGTTTTGAGACATGGATTCTCTGTGTAGAGCTTCCTGTCTGCCTGTCCTGAAATTTAATATGTACAGGAGGTTGACACTGAAATCAGTGATCTACTTATCTCTGCCTCTCATCTTATCTCTTCTGGGATTAAAAGTGTTGGCAGTTACTTTACAATTCAGGAAGAATATTTTCAGGATTTTAAAAGAATTTAAATTTATGTTGCTGTCAGGCATTGACCAGAGAAGTATGTTTGGACTTCTGTTTAAGGCAATAGAAATTCTGTATTATTTGGTTGGTGACTACAGAGGGTGTTTGAGATCCCAGTGTAGTACCAAGCCTTTCTTAAGGTGAGCTTTTAAACACAAAAAATCATGTTCTGAGTTGACATACTCAGTTGATCAGAACAATTAGCCAGAAGCAGAACTTGTAGTAAAGCCAAAATCTTTATCTAAATTGACAAATATAAATGGACTGGATATTATAAATGTATCATGCTTTATAGTTTTCATAATTGTTACAATTGTATTCAATTTATATTTGAGAAAAGAACATTTTATTGGACTAAAAAGGGGAATATCTGTATATTGTAGAGAGATCATCTTGTATATTGTATGGATGCCTCACCTGTCAATTAAAAAGCTATGGCTTATGGTTTAGGCAGAAAATAGAGGTGGCACATTGTTAGGAGAACAAATTCTGGGAGAGAAAACGTCAGGGAGAGGAGTGGAAAAAAGGTGAGGAGACAGACACACGGACACATGATCCCTGAGCACAGGTAACCAGCCACATGGCAAAATGCAGCTTAAAACAAATGGGTATTTTAGTTATGATCTAATCAGAGTAGAGCCTCGCTATATGGTCAAGGTATTTGTAAATATAATTTGAGTCTGAGTCGTATTTCTGGGAGCATGGAGCTGGGCAGAAAACAAACCAGGTTTAACCACAACAGTTTAAGCCTGGTGTCTGACACTTGTAAAAACCTAGGCTTGGTCATCCTTCTACCTTGTGGCAAATTAAAAATAGAAATAGATTGCAAAGAAGAAAAAGGACACTATTGAATGTGGCCATGATGGCAATAGGAACAAGACATTCAATGACTCCCATCACCCTCCAAAACACCACTGTCATCTTTAGGATGCTCAAATACAAGGCAGGAGTGACTGCCGTCCCTGAAACATCATAGGCTGGGATTCATTATTTCCTGGGAGATGATCTGACAAGATTGTCAGAGTTTTCTAGACTCTCTTTCCTGAAACAAGTTTCCCTGGCTGTCAGCAAGCTTAGCTCCTTCTATTACTTCATCATGGTACTGAGAAAATTCAAATTTCATCAAGCCCTTTCTTTCAGAAATCTAGTATCCATAGAGACAGGCACTACAGTGCTTCATTAGTATCTCTTCCCTTCTGCCAGAGCCTTCTGAGTTTCCTTCTCAGTCATTAAATAAAATATGCCCATGTCTGAAGCGAGCATCAGAATATAAGGGGAACCAAGGTTAGAAGGCATTCAGTGTCTTAACTACAGGCTTAAACTGTTGTAGTTAGTGTCAGGTCTGTGTTCACAACTCACTCTCTACAGTGATTCCCTTGAAACCATTAGATCTGAGCTCAATTCCTAACACCCAAGTCACATGGCAGACAGATGATATGATGGTATATGTAAATGATACCAAAAGTTCTACCAGAGCACTCCGACAGCTAATAAACACATTCAGCCAAGTGGCAGATACAAAATTAATAAAAAAATTAGCATCCCTCCCTTATACAGATGATAAACAGGCCAAGAGGGAAATTAGGGAAACAACACTCATTACAATGTCCACCAATAATATAAAATTTCTTGGTGTAACTTTAAATAAGCTAGTGAAAGACCTATATGATAAGAACTTGAAATGCTGAAGAAAGAAATTGAGGACGATATCAGATGATGGAAAACACTCTCATGCTCTTGGATCAGTAAGACATAATGAAAATGTCCATGTTAACAAAAGCCACTACAAGGTTCAATGCAATTCCCAACAAAATTGCAATGAAATTCTTTATAGACTTGAAAGAGCAGTTCTCAATTTCACATAGAAAAAAAAATCCAGGATCACTAAAATAATCCTGAACAATGAAGAACTATTAAGTGTCACCATCCCTGACCTGAAGCTGCACTATAGAACAATAGTTATGAAAATTGCAAGGTATTGGTATAGGATCAATGGAATTGAATCGGAAGTTTCAAAAATAAGTCCACATACCTATGGGCACTTGATTTTTTACAAACAAGGTAAAACCATACAATGGGAATACAGAAGTGTCTTCCACAAATGGTGCTGGCCTAACTGGATGACTGCATGTAGAAGAATGCAAACATATCTTTATCTATCACCCTGCACAAAATTCAAGTCCAAGTGGATCAAAGACCTCAATGTAAAACCAGATAAAATAAATCTAATAGAACCAAAAGTGGGGAAGAGCCTGGAACTCACTGGTACAGTAGACAACTTCTTGAACAGAACAAAGGCTCAGGTTCTAAGATCAACAATTGATAAATGGGACCTCATAAAACTACAAAGCTTCTGGAAGGCCTTAAAGGACAGTGCCAATAAGAAAAAAAAATCAGACTACAGATTGGGAAAGAATCTTCACCAACTCTACATCTGCCAGAGGGATAATATCCCAAATATATAAAGAACTCAAGAAGTTAGACACCAACAACCCAAATAATCCAATTTTAAAAAGGGCACACAGGTAAACTGAGAATTCCCATGAGAGGAATCTCGAATGGCAATGAAGCACTTACAGAAATGTTCTCTATCCTTAGTCATCATGGAGATGCAAACATAACTGATGGTGACATTCTATCTTATACATGTCAGAATGGCTAAGATGAAAAGCTCAAGTGATAAAACGTGCTGGTGAGGATGTGGAGCAAGGGGATCACTCCTTTCTGGGTGGGGAAGAGCCTGAAATCGTGTGCAACCACTTTGGAAATCAATGTGGTTGTTTCTCAAAAAACTGGGAATAATTCTACCTTAAGACACTGCTAGGCAACTCCTGGACATATACCCAAAAGATACCCTACTACACCACAGAGATACTTACTCAACTATGTTCACAACAGTTTTATTTGTAATAGTCAAAACTGAAACAACCTAGTGGTACAGCTACACACTGGAGTATACTATTCAGCTCTTAAAGACATCATGAATATTGAGGCAAATGGATGGAACATAAGAATACTATTCTGATTGAGGGAGCCCAGACCCAAAAAGACAAGTGTACATTAACCATAAAATACAGATTACCCATGATACACTCCACAGACACAGAAGCTAAACAAGAAGGAATGCTCATGAGAGGTTGCTTAAATCTCACTTAGTAGGGCAATGAAATAATAATAGGTGACAAATGGAGGGATAGGACTGGGTGAGGGAGCAGACAGGGAGGGGAATGAGATTTTTCAGGAACAGGTGTGGGAATAAACAGGAGAGAAGTTCAGAGGGCCAGGAGAATGAATGGAAATGTGCAGCATGGTGAGGGTAGTGGTGGTGGGAATCTCAAGGATACACCAGAGACCTGGGATGGGGAATGCTACCAGGAATCAATGAGTGGGGGTGACCTTATGTGAGACTCATAGCAGTGGGGATGTGTAACATGAAGAGGCCACCTCCTGCTGCCAGGAAGAACCCCATTTTAGCAATAAGGACACTTACCCACCCACAGTATTTTCCACCTCAAATTTATTGTGTCTACAAGAAATGCAGAGACAGAGGATAGAGCAGGGACTGAGGGAAGGTCCACCCAATATCTGCCCTAACTTGAGACCCATCCCATGAGTAAGCACCAATTGCTGACTCTACCAATAACACTCTGTGATGCTTGTAGTCAGGAGCCTAGAGTGACTGTCCTCTGAGAGGCTCCATCCAGCAGCTGACTGAAACTGACACAGAGACCCACAGGCAAACATTGGATGGAGCTTGGAGACTCTAGCACAGCTTGAACTCCTGGAGCTCCTGTTTATCTCTACCCATTATGTGGATGATAGACAGATCCTAGGACTCAACAGCAGATCAAAGAGTCAAAGGGTAGAGCACCAGGTACCATGAATGAATTAGCAGAAGCCAGAGGTTTGGAAAGAGGTAACACTGGGCATCCTGAGAGAAACCAGTTCTTGAAAGAAACAATGAAGAAAGCTTTCCACATTTACTACCAAGTCAGAAATCTCAAATTACAAGCTCTCCATGGGGTTTCTCAAGTATATCTGGAATGTGTTACTCCCAGAAAATGTGACCAATGGTAACTAGCAGGTGCACAGCTCAGAGACATTTACCTGGGTTTCTATGCAGTTAAAATCCAAATCTGTCCACTAATAAAGGCTGGGACAGGATGGCCACACCATGGGACCTGGCCTGTTGGAGTGGTTGAGAGTGAGGGCTTTTCCAGGATATGACACAATCCAGAGGAGGTATGGCTGTGATGTGCTTCCTGGAGAGTAATTCAGTTACAGATTCCTAGAATTAATCATCAATGGCCAAGATGATATTGCACTGAATGAGCACCTGTACAGCTTGACAACAGTTGGTAAAATTTCTGAGATGCCCAGGCAAGAGCTAGAGGAGTAAGGTTTTGCACAACTTGTGAAGACTGAGAATTGTCAGGGAACAGGGAGAGTACCTGAAGTAGTAGCTGCAGAAACTACTGACTCCGAGTCATTATTGAATCAGTGCAGTTCCCATTCCTGCCTCTCTCAGGACCCTCCTCGTGCTGAAGCAGGACCTCAGCGTTGCTTGGAGGTTAAAGGAGTGGAGTCTATCCTTGAAGTGATGTACTATGGGAAGGAGACTTTGCAGAGAACAGGTAAGGATGTAAACTACCCCATCTGCTCTGAGACTGGAGCTCTTGTACCTTAAGGATCCCTCCTCAGCAGGGAGCAGCTGGAATACTAACTCACTCCTCAATCCAAGGGAGAAGAGGGCTTGTCTGTTTCTGGATTCAGTTAGAGAGAGGGACTCTCCAGACGGCTAAGCCTTCTCTCGGGACAGTTCAGTCTGTAAATTAGGCAGCAGCTCCTTCCACTTGTGTTGTGAACCTCTCCGGCCTGTTCACTGAACATCTCTGTCACTTAGTGGTCTGACCAGTGTTTTTCTAAGTCTGATACTTTCCAAGGAATAGATTACCCTATCCTTGTTCTCAGTTTAGGCTGCTGTATGGGGTTGTCACCTTCCCTTCAAGCCAGCCACATTCACAACAAGGTTTCATGAGCTTTGATGGATTGCCAGGAGGAATGCAAAATAGCTTAAATTTTCAAAAGTTTACCTTAGATCTGCCCAAAATACATGTGACCCAAAAAGTCAGATCTGAAGGAAAATCACCCTGAGGTGATAGGCCCTGAACGTCTACCCTGCTGAAATCACCCTGACCAGGCAGAAGGATGGAAGCAATGAAACACAAGACAGGAAGGTGGCAGAGATCAGGCCTGCGGGGCATGGAACCTTCTAGAAGTGGACATCTGTGGTGGTTCCTACTGAGGAAATACAGATGTCATGTGAATCATGTCAGGCTTCCGGGTTCACTCACCTTGAGAAGGGGTAAGGACTAGCTGTGCGTAAAGAGACTATTCAGAGAGTGGGAGTCTTTGTGAGAACTGGAGAAGAATCAAGACTCAGAGCTGGAGGTCAGAGGCCTCACAATTGCTTCTATTTCTTTCCCTTCCCAGAGTCTCCTCAGCCCACCATACCCATCATGGCTATTGTTACTGCTCTGGTTTTTAGAGCTCTGCTTACAGGAGCAGTGGTGACTGTTCTGATAAGGAAGAAGTCTAAAGGTAAGGAAGGGGCAGGGTCTGAGTTCATGTCTCCATTGGAACAACAAGCCCACACTGTGTGCCCTGCCACAGGACCAAAACTTTCACTTACACAGCTCCTAATTCAGCCTGGGGCTGATGTGTTAACATTCGCCCTATTATGAAGCATAAAGAAAATCATGAACAGAGTCATCACTGTGGGACAGAGGTGGCAGAGACATGATTCTCAGCTCTCAGTTCAGAGGGAAATCATCTACTTAGAATAGATGCCCAGTTAGCTGTGTTCATGCACAGTCTTCCCTCATGTTTGTCTTGATCTTCAGTCACAGTTCAACACACATATTTAAGATAAGAACAAGGAGTTTCTTCTAGACCCTTTAGATCCTCCTGCTTCCCTGACTTCTAATAAAAGGATTTATTACAGTAATTACAGCGGATATAGCCATATGCAGGCTTGCCAGTAATAACAGTGTTACTCGTTCCTGAGAGACTTCTAGTACTGCAGAAATGAGCCCATGGGGGAATCTCTGCCATCCTATAACTCCTCTTATTTCCATCTTCAAAGGTTTTGACTCAGTCTTGGTTTGTTTTCCACTGGGAGGTAAAATTCCTGGGACGTCTAGCTTTCTGTTACAGCATTAAAAAGTGATACCTTAAAGGATCTGGTGTGCAACAGGGAGAGTGTCAGAGGAGAGAGCCCTGAGAGATGGGGACTCTTGGAACTGGGACCATTTGAGTGTGTGGTGAGCTGTTCAATATGTCACCAGTTAAAGACACATATCTATCGGGGTTTCTTCCTTGCTCTTTTTATCTACAAGGTAAGACAAATGCCTTAATGTGGTACTGAACCATAAAACATTGTGTCTGGTTTCTCCTCCTGCGATGCCTTCTCTTTCTGCATCTGACTGTGACTATGTGTCTTTCTCCTCTGAGCACAGTGTAAGCAGATCATAGGAAAGTACAAGCCCTACCTCCACCCTTACTGTATGTATTCCCCCTCCCTCCAACACAGGCAGAGCTAGGAAATCTCCATTCTTGATTGGCATTTAGCTTCTACTAAATTAGCACATCATGCTTCTTTCTTTAATTAAGCATTCATATATGGTTGTGCAATTTCTAGCCAGATTGTGTGACTGAAGATCAGTAAAACCTTCCGGAGAAAATATAGTCTCAGAACCTTATAAAATTTGTGTTTGCTGTGGGAAATCCATTCTCCACAGTCCATTGGTTGCACTCTGGAGAGAAGCGAGGCCTAGGCTGTGCACTTGTTGCTGGGTCAAGATGTGCTTACATATTGACCTTTATACCTGTGTGATCTTGCTATCTCCTCCTACTCTAGGTCAAGTGATCAAAAGATCTCAGGCATTTTAAGGCCTGACCCAGTGCCTGTGCTATTTTCTCATGTGGGCAGTTAGCCTGTTCAGGCCTGAGTCTATGTTAAATCAGGACATGTTTAGATTCATGTTTTAATATGAATTATACTTGTTCTCAATTCTGTGAAGCAGTCTGATGGCATTATTTTCTCTTGTCAGCTGTCACTGGCCCTGGTAGGGATTGTTTCTGTCATTGTCCCACAATAGATCTCTGTGGCATTCTATGAAATTTGTTAGAATCAAGGTCTCATTTCTTACAACCCTGGCTGTTATAACATGTCTGTAAAACCCACCCATCTTACATGTACAAGATCAACCTGTAATACATAGTGAGGACCTGTTCCAAAGTATGTCCTTAAAAAAATAATTGAACAAATGAAAAACAAAATAATATGTAATGGACATAGCTGTCCTAGGCTAATATTGGATTGCCAAAATAATCACAAGTAGCATTATATTTCCATATAGAAATAGGTTGGTGTAATGAAAAAGGCATGGAATAAATGATTTAGCAATACCTGATGATAAAATGCTTAAATCCTTGGAGAATTTCATAGTAGTCATTAGAGCATCCAATCACCTTTCATGAAATAGGAAACCATTTAAAATGAAGTAAAGTTATCCTATGTTATCTCCACAGAAAGGGGCACAGCAGACAGAAAACACATAGGGCTATAGCAGAAATCAATTGTAGTATTGAAAAGCCTAACATCATTGATATATGTAGACTCTATATGCAACGCCTGCTGCTTACAGAGCCTGGTCCAGTTCCTATTGAACGTTCACAAAGACAGACCATATTTGGAGCCCTAAGATACACTTCAGCATTTGCTCTTTCTTACTTTTCTTCATCTCAGAAGTCTGGAAGAGTGTCATGAATATGACAGTTTCTTCCAATATTCTTAAATAGAACATCTTAGGAGCAGAGCCTTCTAAAGATGCAGGGGAGTAAAATTTCTGACGCATGTGAATGCTCTTCCTGCATGTGTGTTTGTGTGACCTGCCTCAGGTAAGGAGCACATTTCCCTGCAAACCTCAGAATCCTTCAACAAGAGGATACAACAGTGATTCTCTATCCAAGAAAGGATATGTGATGTCATCATCCCCATATACACTGATATCAGTACAGGTGTTCTAGCCCTCTTTTCTCTACTTGATGGCACAGGCTACCTAGCTACATATCCTGCCACTACTCTTAGGTATCCATGCCAACTTTAGTCCCTGGCCCACAAATAGAGGATCAGGGTCCAACCTTGATTATGATAATGGCCTCATCCCAAACTGCCCCCAAGATTCACAGTCCATGTGTTATTTCCAAAACAGGGTATACAGGCCTGGTTTCTGGAATGCCACTTAGACCTCAGGCCTTTCAAGATAGAAAGTGACTCCTAGGATAAATCTCAGATTCAGTGAATGGACAGATTGTTCCTGAACATGGAAGCAGTAATGGAGGGTCAACTAGGGGTATGGATGGACTGCACCTATATGCCTACAAGTCAAGCTCTGATATTAGAAGCAAAGAGAGGTCTTTGAGGAATCACTGGACTGATGAAAATCACAAGGTTCTGATTTCCCAAACCCTACCGGTCCCCTCTAAGAGAAACAAGAGCCTTGGATCCACGCGGCCTATTTTGACAACAGGTGGTAGTTATTTTATACTATCGTCAATAAAATAAAGGTCTCAAAATTCAGTTCACAACATGGTAAGCACAGATGGACAAAATCTACATAAAATTTACCATTGGGATACACAGAAATTCTGAGTATGTGTAGGCATCTTGAGAGTAAAAGGATCTAGAATTGCTGACACATTGACCCCCGAGGAGGGACTCAGAAGGAAATTGTGACTCAGTTCAGCAGGACATGGATCAGGACAAAGCAACTTGAATAAAGACACTGCTCCCAGAATACCAGGCCTAAGAGCTGGGTTAGAGTGAAAAGATAGGTTCTAGAGTTCCCAGGAGTTAATCTTTTCATTACCCAACTCAACATGTCTCTCTCTCCTATTGGTAATTCTTAGACATACATGCTAATACCTAATGCAGATGAAGGTCATAAAGTGTGATAATTCCTGACTCAGACTGCATTTTGAAAGCAAACTGAGGACCCCTGTACAATAGACCCTTCTGATCCATGACTCAGATCCAGAACTGTATGCATGAACCCAGAGTTCAGGAGGGAAAGAGCCTCTGCACAGAGGAGCCAGAGTTCTGAGTGGCTGGGGTGGGTCACCCAGCCCATCCAGAAAACTGCATTTCTGATTTAATTCATCTGCCTCTCCCTATTCACCCATTGGAGAGCATGAATAAGAAGTGACCACCCAATCTACCTGACATGTCTTCAGGGATATTATATATTAGGAATGGTACCACATCGGAGAACTACAAACAGACTCAATCTGCAAACCTACCTGGGGTACTATGAGTTGTGTGGAACAAATAGAGATAACCATTTTCCAGAGTCCTAAGGGACAGTGTTCATGCTGTGGAAGCAAGCAGTGGTGACAGCTCATAAAGATTATGGGTGACAGAGAAGTCAGGTGATGGTTTACTACAGTCCTTAGCATAGCCTCAATGGCAAGGTAAGCTGAGAACTGTGAGGGAAGTTTTTGAGGACATAAAGGATTCTTACTGCTGGCTCTGAATACTGATGTTCCCCCACTGGAGACCAAGTGAGCAGACAGTTGAGCCTGTGTGAGCGGTTCTCATTCAGACATTGTTCTGTCTGTTGCTCTGCCCTTGTCAATTTGACACAAGCTAGCTTTACACAAAAATGTGACCTTACTGAAGGAAATACCACCAGCAGGTTACCCTTAGACAAGTCTATGAGGGTAGATTTTTTATTGATATGGTAGAGCTCAAATCACTGCTAGGCAGGTGTTACTGGATTATGTTTGAAAGCAGGTTGATCAAGCCAGTAAGCAGCAGTTCTCCATGAAATGGTTCTGCTTCTGTGTTCCTAGCCTTGAGCTCCTGGGCTAACTTCCTCACTGATAAAATGTAACCTGGGACTTGACAGGTGAAATAAACTCTTTCTTCCCCACGGTGGTTTTTGTAACAGTGCTTTTGTCACAGTGAAGAGAGTTGGGACTTTTCAGAATCCATAGTTGAGGCAGCAAGCAGACTAGAGCCGGGCACGCTGGACAAGCTTGAAGCAAGGTTGTGGTTGAGCCATTCCACAAACAGACCAGCCATAAAAGATAAGGGGCATGCCTGGGAAAACTCCTATGGGTCATACACTATCTGGACTGGAGTCTCCCGTCTCCTGTCCTTGGATGCAGTTTAAAATGACCTTCCTGCTAACAAAAATAAACCGCCCTCCTACATTGCTGACGGTCCTATCTGCACGTATGCCAAAAAAACCCACCCTGTGCGCCAGAATCCCCCGCCAATGTTTGAATCAGCAAATCGTGTGTAACCGCACCAACCCCCCTGACAACCCCCTTGACTTTTCCTATATAAACCCCCAACTTTTGAGCCTCAGGGTCGACTCCACTGTCTCCTGTGTGAGATACGTGTCGATCTAGAGCTCTGATAATAAACTACCTCATGCATTTGCATCAAGTCGGTCTCTCGTGTTTCCTTGGGTGGACACTATCCCGAGAATGGAGTGGGGGTCTCCCCAAAAGGAGGTCCTACAGTTGGTGCGTTGGCCGGGAAATTGGTGGCACCCAGGAACCTCAAAGACCCCTTGGAGGTATGTCTATGTGTGTGTGTGCCAGCGATGTTTTTGTTTTAAATGTCCTGAATGTTTGAGTGCCGCTGTGTCTGTGTTTTTGGTTTCGATTTGTGTGTAACAGAGCAGAAGTGGAACCCTGCTCTTGCAGCTGCCGCTGTGGCCGGTGAGGACCCAGTGGCTGCGGAGGGAGACGTCCTAGAGTCCCGCAGGCTGCAACCCTGGAGGACACTCCAAGGGTGAGAGACAGTCAGGAGGGCCTGACTGTGGTTTTCTGGAACGAAGGGGACGGAGTGCTCCTTCTACTGGAAAAAACGTGGATGTGGAATCCCACAAGGTAGTGTTTGGCGGCTGTTTGTTTAAGTCCAGACGCGGACGAGTGTGTTTGGAACACTTGTTAGTTTTGTGTGTCTTTGTCTACAGTTTGACTACTAGATGGTGCCATGGTTTGTTTTTTGTCTGTCTCACCATTGTCAAGGTCTGAGCAAAGTTTTTGGTTTTGCTTGCAAGCTTCTGGGGCTCGGAGAGCCTGTCTGGTGCTGTGTGTTCGGCTGCTAGAGCTGAGACCGTGGGGGTCTGGAGAAAGCTGGACCTTGGAGAGAGCTAAATAAGGCTTTCCTCCCTGCAGTTTGTGCAGGAGCACCTGGTGTCTGAAACTGGGCCCCTCTGGGAGCAAATTGTGTGTTTTCCTTGCTCTGTGTTCTTGAATCTAGAGGCCTGACGGTGGCAAGGTCAGGCTGGCTGTCTATGTGGTGTTATTTTGTATTATGTTTTGTGTTCTTGGACTTAGACGGACGATAATATTTTGACCTTGACTGAAAAACAACTTTCTCAAGCCCACCAAAATCAGGTCATGTGACTCAGAACAACTCAGAACAAAAGGACAGACAAAATATTTGGACTCTGACACTCCCTGGTGGGGAAAATAAGCCTTAACAAGAAGCTCAATGTGGCAGGTGTGAGTATTCTGGTACATTAAGTTGGTACAGATGGTTTATTTCTTTTATTTTAACAAGTTTAAATTATTATGATCAATATGATGTTAAACTTTGTGGTTATATTGTTCCTCTGGGAGAGAGGTCAAAATAAGAGAGACCTCCAGAAAACTAGATTCTAAAATATTAAGTAAAAAAACTGTCTTTGTGATACTAAAATCTTGTTTTAAGATTTACATTACAGAAAATAACACTCCTCTTCATATCAACATCCATGTTCAGACTGAAGAAACGGTCTTTCTAAAAAAATATAAAAATGGTCAGATTTAAAATAGAGAGAAAATAAAATTAATTTCATTTAATAAAAATCTTTATAATTGTTATTAAGTTCAAGACATAAGTTTTTATTTGATACAGGTTTTATTTTGATACAAAATCAAGGTTTTCATTGGTATAAATACTAAATTTAAAAGTACAAGATTTACACCCAGTTCTTTGTTATTATTACTGAGCTGAGATGTTTAAGCCTGTGAGTTTAGGGCCAAATAGAAGTTTAAGCTCTGAGTTTATTGTTAGGGTGTTTTCTAGGTTTTAATCAAAAATAGTTGAAGATAGTTTAACAGACAACAGTCCATATTACTTTACATAGAGAGCTGGTTTTCAAAAATGTCAAAAATCCATAAAATATAATATTTAAGTCTTAAAAGCTATGTTAAGCTTTCTATATATTTTTAGTTAATATTGGTCACTCTAAGATTTCTGATGGTATTAAAGACTGTTAGTCTCACAGACAGCCCAAGCTGTTCAATCCTGAAAAAACTGATATAGATTTAAATAAATGATTTTCAGGTAATTTTAAAATTTAAAGCCAGGACATGAGTCAATTCTTACAATGTTAATTTTTAAGTGTTAATTCTGACGGTCTTTTAAGATAATACAGATAAAAAGGTTCAGTTTAATTGACAGAGATAATAAACTAAGTGTTATGTCTATCTTATAGTTTATAATTTACAAAATAGTAATAATTATGCTCAATTAATATTTAGAGAAGACCACAGAGTGGAGCAGGAGAGGATCTGAGACCACCTATCCTGATACCATGGTAGCTCTCTCACTAAGAAAATATTTCCCAAGAGACTAATTAATCTCTTTGAGACTGTTTTATTTGTAATACAGAAAGCCAAGAAGATTACCCCCTCAGACAAAAGGTAAGAGGCACCTGAAAGACCAACACCAGACTCCATTGGCAGGTCTCGAAGGCATGGTAGCCCACAGATTTGACCAAGGTATGTAAGGTTAAACAGGGACCAGATGAGTCACCTACAGCTTTTCTAGAGCAGCTCATAGAGACATTCTGCCAATATACATGTTATGAATCCAGAGACAAAAAATATAAAGCTATTATATTATGACAATGGCTTTTATAGACGGGGCTAATAAAGATACACTGAGTATGAGAACAGCCTAACTTGAGAAAAAAAATGTTACAAAAGGACTATAAATGTGGAGAGCGTGTAGTGATGAGATAGAGCGTTTAAAAGATGGTCTTTAAAGATAGAGTCTAGTAAAAATAGAGACAAGTGACGAACAGTTTAAAGACAAATAAAAGAGTTAGTTTGTTTCTTCAGCTACGTTTCCTTGCCTTAAAAAAAAAAGTCTATAAAAAGATTTAGTACAGTTTGCTGAGACAGGGAGACAAAAAACAAACAAAACAACAACAACAACAAAAAAAAAAAAACAGAAAAAAAAAAGCTACAGAAGATCCTGACTATAATAGTTAAAAAAAACAAAAAAAGGGAGACAGAAAAGGACCAGTGTGCATACTGTAAGGAGAGAGGCCACTGAGCCAGTGTGCCCTAAGAGATAAAAGCCGAGAGCAGAAATTCCCAGGTCTTGAGAAAAGTGCACCCAAATGGTAAACCCAGGTGTTAGCCCTGGATGAAGACAATGACTAGGAGAGATGGGGTTTTCTAACCACCTTCCCCAACCTAAGAAAACTGTAAAAATAAAAGAGAAACCCACTCAGTTCTTAGTAGACACACAGGCTCAACACTCTGTCTTTCAAGCCAATGGCGCTGTTTCCAAAAAAAGATCTTGGGTCTAAGAAGCCCCTGACACCAAAATATATTCATAGACTACCTGAAGAACAGTGGACCTAGGAATGAGATGGGTAGCCCATTCATTTAGGGTTACCCCAGACTGTTCCTACTCTCTGTTGGAGTAAGACATACTCTCCAAAATGGGAGGGGGGAAGATATGCTTCCTGCCCAATGGGCTACAACTAACTGGCCCAAAAAGAGAGACTGACCCCTGCTGAAAGTCGCTACAGACAAGAACAGTTTTCTCCACGATAGACAGAGATAAGCAGGTGCTGCTATAGTGGACGGCACAAATGTCATCTGGGTAGAAGAAACTTTACCCCCTGGCATGTCAATGCAAAAAGTAGAGTTCATTGCCCTAACCAAGACCTTAGAACTTAAAACCAACAAGAAAATCAACATCTACAAAGATAACAGATATGCCTTTGCCACAGCCCACATTCACAGGGATATATGCCAAGAAGACTGCTCACATCAGAGAAAACCAACAAGAAGTCTTGGACTTCTTAGATGTCCTAATGAAACCAGTCATTGAGTATTCACTGCCCAAGACGTCCAAAGAAAAAAGACTAAATAGACAATAACCAGACAGAACAAATGGCTCCAAAAATAGATATACAAGAGCCTATACTGGTTATGAGTCTATAAGAGACAGCCACTGAGAAATAAAACAAAATTAAAGAAAGCCTCACTTAAAAAAAACTGAGATTGCTAATTACCCTACCAACTATTGCCAAGAGAAGGTGCACACAAGAAGGGAGAACTATACTGCCTGGAAAGTAAGCCAAAAACTCACTAGGCCAAATGCACAGATAGATTCATTTAAGAGATTAAAAACCTTGTCCTGACAGTTAAGAGACCAAATATATATATTTATGACTCAGGTTTTAGGCTAGAGAGATAATAGAACAGTATAAGATATGCCAACAAGTAAATGCTTATACAGTAAAGAATAAACAAGACAAAAGACCTAAAAGAGAACAGCTGCCAAGTTTAGAAGAAATTTTCCCAAGTTTCAGAGTGCCCAAGGTAATTAGATCAGATAATGGTTCTGTTTTTGTTTCTAAGTCAGACATTGACAGAGATATTAGAGACTAATCAAAAACATTATTAGACATACTGTCCCCAGAATTCAAGACAGGTTTAAAAAATAAACAAAATCCTATTTGAGACCTTAACTAAATTGACCTTAGAGACTGGCTCAGGTTGGGTGGTGCCTCTCCCCTTGTTTCTGAACAGCCCCTACCATTTTAACCTGATCCTCCTAGAGATCTTCTTTGATACCCCAACTCCTTTAGTGTCCACTGGGCCCTCCCAAGAAGTGTCCCACACTACGTAATTTGCCTTAAATGCTCCAGGCATGCCAGAGACTCCTCACTGCTTCCAGATAGGTGACTGGATCTTTATAAGAAGGCTTCAGAAACAGTTGCTAAAACCCTGATGAAAAAACCCTCACCAAATTGACCACAGAGACTGATGTTAATGATTAGATAGCTCTCCTACCCTTTTTGATCTTCAGACTTTTGTTCTCTAGGCTCAAGGTGCTGGAGTGGATGAGGCAGGAAACATAAAAACAGCTCCGAGAAGCCTACTCAAGAAGAGACTTAGAAGTCCCACACCGTTTCCAAGTTAGAGATTCTGTCTACTTTAGACGCCACTACACAAAATACCTTAAGACTTGGTGAAAAGGCCCTTATCTTGTACTCTTGACCACCCTGCTTTCTGCTTTGATGAGACCCTTTGTAATTTTACTCCCTTTACTTACAATTAGAACCTATATAATTAACCGGTTAATAGTTTTTATTAAAAAAATATATAAGTGCTGTACAAATTCTTATGCTATGCCAACAATATCAGAGATTAAGACAAGACAATCCAGAATATATAGAGTCAGAGACTTAATTCTATAGTTCTAAGATTAAAACTCCTAACAAAAAAAAAAAAAAGAAGAAGAAGAGAAATGAAGAGAGTTGGGACTTTTCAGAATCTATAGTTGAGGCAGCAAGCAGACTAGAGCCAGGGCATGCTGGACAAGCTTAAAGCAAGGTTGTGGTTGAGCCATTCCACAAACAGACCGGCCATAAAAGATAAGGGGCATGCCTGGGAAAACTCCTATGGGTCATACACTATCTGGACTGGAGTCTCCTGTCTCCTGTCCTTGGATGCAGTTTAAAATGACCTTCCTGCTAACAAAAATAAACGGCCCTCCTACATTGCTGATGGCCCTATCTGCACATATGCCAAAAAAACCCACCCTGCGCGCCAGAATCCTCCGCCAATGTTTGAATCAGCAAATCATGTGTAACCGCGCCAAACCCCCCTGACAACCCCCTTGACTTTTCCTATATAAACCCCTAACTTTTGAGCCTCAGGTTCGACTCCACTGTCTCCTGTGTGAGATACGTGTCGATCCAGAGCTCTGATAATAAACTACCTCATGCATTTGCATCAAGTCGGTGTCTCGTGTTTCCTTGGGTGGACACTATCCCGAGAATAGAGTGGGGGTCTCCCCAAAAGGATGTCCTACAACAGCAATAGAAAAGCAGACTAAACAAACCATAATTAGGCATGTATGGCAACTTCACGACTACTGCAAACTTGTTTTTCAGAGAGGGCACTGGTTTTTCAGTTTGTACTTATGTGTGTGCTTGTGTGTGTCTAGCACATGGCAATTTATTAGGGATGGCTGTGATACGCAGAAGATGTCATCTAATCCCTTGGACCTGTAATAGCAAGAGGTTGACCGTGGACCTTTGATGATGCTAGGAACTGAGGTCAAGTCCACTGCATGAGCAATAAGCATGTTTACAACCTAAGTCATCATTCCAATCCCAGGGCTGGAATCTTTTCCTGTTGTATTCTGTAGCTACCTGCAGCTACTGCGAACTGGGTTCCTGGAAGAGAAGCTGAGGAATGGATGGGGAAGGGGCGAAAAGAAGGAGGCCAGGACGATAGTTTACCGATCCAGGCCCCAACTTTAATGGCGGTCAGACCATTTAACAGTTTGGGCAAGCCCCTCCCCCCAGACTCCGGGTTGAGTTTCGGGGAAGTCTTCTGGTGGTCCTTGGCTCCATTGCTCATGCAGCTGGGTAGGTCACCTGATTAATTCAGGAATTTGTAGACCTGGAGGAACAAAGAACTTCACCTTCACTCTGAGCACTCCACCCTAGGTGGATCCTGACTAGCACGGGAATCCGAGCTCAACATAGGCTGGGAGAAGTTCACCTTGACCAATGTCAAGTTCACTCTGAGCACTCCACTCTAGGATAAAAATTCCTGCTGTAACCTACTTCCCTATTATGTCCTAATGTCAGATTCCTGCCCGAAGCCCTTGTCCTTGGCCAGTGTCAAGTTCCTACCATGTGGTATGACACCCCAATATGGCTCTGGACATTTTCTTTTGCTGGATCCCAGGAACTGGAAGATGTTGACTCACCTGGCACATCCTCTGTTACTTACTGAGAAGCAAATGTGAGAAGCAGACTTCCTAAACGTGGAGTCTGGATGAGGAAAGAAAGGTTGCTTGTGAATTTGATGGAGACCTTATCTCTCATGTGTGTACTTCTCCAGTCCACGACTGGAGACATTCCCCAGCATGTTCTAGAATCCACACTGTACCTACCTGGGGCATAGCATCTAACTTCTGGCTAAAACAGGAATTCTAAGCCACATCTGACCTCACAGACCTTGGATTCAGCAAGGAGGGAACAACTGAGGGAGGAAAAGCTTTCTCATTCTGCATGACCATAGCTTCCTTTTTACCCAGCCTACCCTGCAACAGCTATAGAGCCATGGAAGCTAGTTCAGACCACAGACCCAATCTATGGTGGCAACAAGATAAAATCAGACATAGTGAAAGATGCCCATGTGTACACAGATGTGACAAAAGGATGCTGATTCTGCATAGGACCCAAGTAAAAGATAAAATGGGTGGTTGACATTTGTACAAGGTCCCTGTGAATGTAAAGAGTATTTTGCTGCATATTTAGGTCTTTAGTGTATGTGGAAGTTTATCCCAGTGTTATAGTGAGAACTTTGAGATTTTTGAGTTGCGAATCCTCAGAGACCTGTCAGTAGTACATTATCTTTCTCAGCTCCTTCCATTTCCAGTCTTGGCCTTCTTGGGACATGGTATGCATGGCTACTGACAGAGCAGCCAAGTACGTTCTACATTTCTTGACCCCTCTTTAAAGATCTGTGGAAGTTATCACTAGGGAGGTTATCACAGGTTATCACAGGTGGCCTCAGCATACCACTTAAAAATACATGACAGGACCATGAGGTCATGAATCCCCAGATCAAAACAAGGAACTGGACACTTCATTGAGAGACACAGAGTTTTGCTTTCTTTTCCTTTCTTGATTCTGTCTGCCACACCAGCCTCTAGCCAAGGACACATATGGATGTCAACAGGACAGGTATAGGTATCAAGGTAACCAATTGGTCCCAAGACACTGTTGCCAGAATACCAGAGCCAGAGCTGCATCTGCAGCAGGGAAGTATGTCTTTGGAGATTTGGCTCTTAGCAATCTTTCCATGATCCCCTAGGTCTCTGTACCTTCCAGAGTAAGTATTAGAGAATCCAGT
This sequence comes from Apodemus sylvaticus, assembly GCF_947179515.1. Taxonomy (NCBI): domain Eukaryota; kingdom Metazoa; phylum Chordata; class Mammalia; order Rodentia; family Muridae; genus Apodemus; species Apodemus sylvaticus. Next base: position 1,099,670 of record NC_067490.1, read on the forward strand.
CAACCTCATACAAAATCTCAAACTTGTACTGTGAATAAGAAACATTCTACACTAAATCAATACCGTCATTTAGGAAGAAGAACTTGTCATTTCTAGCTCCTAGCTCTCCTCTTGCTGCTGGCAGCCATGCTGGCCTTGTCTCTGATGCTGGTCAAGTGCAGGTCTTCAGAAAAAGAACCTTGCTGTGAATCTGCAAGGACTCTGTGCAGCACCAGCACATGCAAGTGAATCCTAGCCTTGGTCCTAGAATTTCCAGACCCTCCAGGCTTTGTATTTTATTTGCCTCTTCCTGGCTTCCTGCATCATCATCATGCCCACAGCTCTGTGCCCTGTTTACCACCCAGCCTCGTGAACATTTTCAGGTCCCAGGAGGTCAGAAGGGTCCCATTTCATGTTGGCTTCAGGCTCCTATCAGCTGTGTTTTTCCTTTTTCTTTTTCTTTTTCTTTTTCTTTTTCTTTTTCTTTTTCTTTTTTTTAACATAGCATATGTTCTTTTTTTAAGATTTATTTTTTTCTTTTTTCTTGTTTAATTAAATATTTTATTTATTTACATTTTTATTGAATATAATCTTCATTTACATTTCAAATGCTAAAACCTTTCCCGGTTCCCCCTCCCCCAAAACCCCCAACCCCTCCTCCCACTCCCTGCCTCCAAGTATATGCCCTTCCACCCAACCCACTCCCCCACCCCACCCCCACTCAATTTCCCTTTTTTGGGGCATCTATTGAGCCTTCACAGGACCAAGGACCTCTCCCTCCACTGATGCCCAACAAGTGTGGCATTCCTCTGCCACAGTTTTGGCTGGAACCATGCATACCCCTTGGTTGATGGTTTAGTCCCTGGGAGCCCTGGGGCATCTGGGTGGCTGACATCATTGTTCTACCCACGGGGCTGTAAACCCCTTCAGCTCCTCCAGAAAGCCTTCCAACTCCTCCATTGGGGACCCCACACTCAGTCCAATGGTTGACTGCTAGCATCTGCCTCAGTATGTGTAAGGCTCTGGCAGGGCCCCTCCTGAGACCACCATAATGGGCTCCATTACTATATTATATATAATTGTGTTATATTATAATATTATTATATACATTATTACATATTATATTTAATAATAATAATAACAACAACAATAATAACAATAATAATAATAAAATCCTGGCCCAGGGCTTTTTCTCCACCTTTGACCATTTATGTTCCAGGATAAAAGATACAAACTTTTTTTAAATTTGATATATTTTTTATTTACATTTCAAATGATTTCCCCTTTCCTGACTCCCCAATCCCCGAAAGTCCCATAAGCCCTCTTCCCTCCCCCTGTTCCCCCATCCACCCCTACCCACTTCCCTATTCTGGTATTGCCCTATACTGCTGCACCGAGCCTTTTCAGAACCAGGGGCCACTCCTACATTCTTCTTGGACATCATTTTATATATGGATTATGACTTGGGTAATCCAAGTTTCTAGGCTAATATCCGCTTATCAGTGAGTGCATACCATCTTTTGAGACTGGGTTATCTCACTTAGTATGATGTTCTCCAGCTCTATCCATTTGTCTAAGAATTTCATGAATTCATTGTTTCCAATGGCTGAGTAGTACTCCCTTGTGATATATCACATTTTTTGTATCCATTCTTCCATTGAGGGACACCTGGGTTCTTTCCAGCTTCTGGCTATTATAAATAGAGCTGCTATGAACATAGTGGAGCATGTATCCTCATTACATTCTGGGGAATCCTCTGGGTATATGCCCAGGAGTGGTATAGCAGGGTCCCCTGGAAGTGACGAGCCCAGTTTTCTGAGGAACCTCCAGACTGATTTCCACAGTGGTTGTACCAATTTGCAACCCCACCAGCAGTGAAGGAGTGTTCCTCTTTCTCCACATCCTTGCCAGCACCTGTTTTCTCCTGAGTTTTTGATCTTGGCCATTATGACTGGTGTGAGGTGAAGTCTCAGGGTTGTTTTGATTTGCATTTCCCTAATGATTAATGATGATGAACAATTTTTCTTAAGATGCATCTCAGCCATCCGAAGTTCTTCATGTGAAAATTCTTTGTTTAGCTCTGTACCCCATTTTTAATAGGGTTATTTGTTTTCTAGGGTCTAACTTCTTGACTACTTTGTATATATTGGATATTAGCCCTCTGTCAGATGTAGGGTTGGTGAAGATCTTTTCTCAATTTTTTAGTTGCTGATTTGTCCTTTTGACTATGTCCTTTGCCTTATAGAAACTTTGTAATTTTATGAGGTCCCATTTGTCAATTCTTGATCTTAGAGCATAAGCTATTGGTGTTCTGTTCAGGAACGTTTTCCCTGTGCCCATGTCCTCCAGTGTCTTCCCCAGTTTCTTTTCTATTAGTTTCACTGTGTCTGGTTTTACGTGCAGGTCCTTGATCCACTTGGAGTTGAACTTAGTATGAAGAGATAAAGATGGATCAATTCGCATTCTTCTGCATGCTGACCTCCAGTTGAACCAGCACCATTTGTTGAAAAGGCTAACTTTTTTCCACTGGATGTTTTCAGCTTCTTTGTCAAAAATCAAGTGGCCATAGGTGTGTGGGTTCATTTCTGGATCTTCAATCCTATTCCATTGATCCACCTGCCTGTCACTGTACAATACCATGCAGTTTTTAACACTATTGCTCTGTAGTAATGGTTGAGGTCCGGGATACTGATTCACCTTTGACCATTTATGTTCCAGAATGAAAGATACATACTTTTTAAAATTAGATATATTATTTGTTTATATTTCAAATGATTTCCCCTTTCCTGGTTCCCACCCAGAAAATCCCATAAGCCATCTCTCCTTCCTCTGTGGCCCGAATCAACCCTCTCCTGATACACAGCTGTTATATTTTAAAACATGCCTTGTGAAGCACAGTAACTGGACAGCTGCCTACCATCTCTGCTGTTTAAATATGTTTTTGCTCATCTGAAGTTATAACTTAGCATTAACTATGTTCCATGGGGCAGCTCTTCACACAGTTGGGCAGCTCTCTGGGCCACTCTCCTGGCCTTTAGCCCATGGCTGCTCTCATTGTCACTCCTCCATGTCCTCTCTAAATCACCAAAGATGGAGAAACCAAGATATTCCATGACAAAACCAAATTTACAGAATATCTTTCCACAAACCCAGCCCTACTATGGATAATAGGGGGGAAACACCAATACAAGAAGGGAAACTACACCCTGGAAAAAACAAGATAGTAACCTTCTTCCATCAAACCCAAAAGAAGATAACCAATCAAATATAAAAAATAACAACAAAAATGACAGGAAGTAATAATCACTATTCCCTAATATATCTTAACATCAATGGACTCAATTCCCCAGTAAAAAGACATAGACTAAAGACTGGATAAGGAAACAGAACCCTACATTTTGCTGCATACAGGAAACACACCTCAGTGTCAAAGACAAACACTACCTTAGAGTAAAAGGCTGGAAGACAATTTTACAAGCAAATGGTCTCAGGAAACAAGCTGGAGTAGCCACTCTAATATCAGATAAAATTGACTTTTAATCTAAAGTCATCAAAAAGACACGTAAAGACACTTCTTGCTGCTCAAAGGAAAAATCCACCAAGGATATTGAAGAGATTATTGATGAACTCAGAGCTGGGAAAGTACCCAAACCAGGGCCCAGGAGTGGCCGCTTCTGTTGTGAGCCAGCCAGAGGCCTTACTTCTTTGACTGAACCACCCAAAGGAACTGGCTTTGGTGTGCAAGCAGGCCTTTAACTTACATTCAACTGTAAAAATGTCACTGGAGAAATAAAATGAACTTACCTACATAAGCTTTATACTATTTGCTTATTCCCACCTGTACATCTTGGTAGTAATCTAGTAAACACATTATTTATAAGAAAAAAAGAAAAAAAAAGAACTCTCAATTATGAACACTTATGCTCCAAATGCAAGGGCACCCTCATTCGTAAAAGAAACTTTACTAAAGCTCAAAGCACACATTGCCCCTAACACAATAATTGCAGGTGACTTCAACACTCCACTCTCCTCAATGGACCAATCAGGAAAACAGAAACTAAATAGGGACAGAGTGAAACTAATTGAAGCTTTGGACCAATTGGTATATATCATCCTAAAGCAAAAGAATATACATTTTTCTTAGCACCTTATCGTACCTTCTCCAAAATCAATCATATAATTGGTCACAAGACAGACCTCAACAAATACAAGAAGATCGAACTAATCCCATGCCTCCTAACAGATCACTATGGGGTAAAAGTGGTCTTCAATAGCAACAAAAACAACAGAAAGCCCACATACACATGGAAACTGAACAATACTCTACTCAATGTTACCTTGGTCAAGGAAGAAATAAAGAAAGAAATCAAAGACTTTTTAATTTAATGAAAATGAAGGCACAACATACCCAAATCTATGGGACACAATGAAAGCAGTGCTAAGAGGAAAACTCATAACCCTGAGTGCCTCCAGAAAGAAACAAAAGAGAGTTTTTTTTTCTTTGAGTTTGTTTATGTAGTGGATAGCATTTATGGATTTGCTTATATTGAACCATCCCTGCATCCCTGGGATGAAGCCTACTTGATCATGGTGGATGATCTTTTTTATGTGTTCTTGGATACGGTGGGCAAGAATTTTATTTAGTTAGATACTGAAAAAGCATTTGACAAAATTCAGCATCCTTTCATGCTGAAAGTGTTGGAAAGGACAGGAATTCAAGGCCCATATCTAAACATAGTAAAAGCAATATACAGCAAACCAGTAGCCAACATCAAACTAAATGGAGAGAAACTTGAAGCAATCCCACTAAAATCAGGGACTAGACAAGGCTGCCCCCTCTCTCCATATCTTTTCAATATAGTACTTGAAGTCCTAGCTAGAGCAATTAGACAACATAAGGAGGTCAAAGGGATACAAATTGGAAAGGAAGAAGTCAAACTATCACTATTTGCAGATGATATGATAGTATATTTAAGTGACCCTAAAAACTCTACTAGAGAACTCCTACAGCTGATAAACAACTTCAGCACAGTGGCTGGCTACAAAATCAACACAAGCAAATCAGTAGCCTTTATATATTCAAAGGATAAGCAGACTGAGAAAGAAATTAGGGAAATGACTCCCTTCACAATAGCTACAAACAGCATAAAGTATCTTGGGGTGACTCTAACAAAACAAGTGAAAGACCTATATGACAAGAACTTCAGATCTCTGAAGAAGGAAATTGAAGATCTCAGAAAATGGAAAAATCTTTCATGCTTGTGGATTGGCAGGATTAATATAGTTAAAATGGCCATCTTGCCAAAGGCAATCTACAGATTCAATGCTATCCCCATAAAAATCCCAACCCAGTTCTTCATAGAGCTAGAAAGAGCAATTCTCAAATTCATCTGGAATAACAAAAAACCCAGGAGAGCTAAAACTATTCTCAACAGTAAAAGAACTTCAGGGGGATTCAGTATCCCAGACTTTAAACTTTATTACAGAGCAATAGTGATAAAAACTGCATGGTATTGGTACAATGTCAGGCAAGCGGATCAATGGAATAGGATTGAAGACCCAGAAATGAACCCACACACCTATGGTCACTTGATCTTCGACAAAGGAGCTGAAAGCATCCAGTGGAAAAAAGATAGTCTTTTCAACAAATGGTGCTGGTTCAATTGGAGGTCAGCATGCAGAAGAATGCGAATTGATCCATTCTTATCTCCTTGTTCTAAGCTCAACTCCAAATGAATCAAGGACCTCCACATAAAACCCGACACACTGAAACTAATAGAAAAGAAACTGGGGATGACCCTTGAGGACATGGGCACAGGGGAAAGTTCCTGAATAGAACACCAATAGCTTATGCTCTAAGATCAAGAATTGACAAATGGGACCTCATAAAACTACAAAGTTTCTGTAAGGCAAAGGCCACTGCCAAAAGGACAAAACGTCAACCAACAGATTGGGAAAGAATCTTCACCAACCCTAAATCCAACAGAGGGCTAATATCTAATATATACAAAGAACTCAAGAAGGTAGAACCCAGAGAACCAAATAACCCCATTAAAAAATGGGGAACAGAGCTAAACAAAAAATTTTCACATGAAGAACTTCGGAGAGCTGAGAAACACCTTAAGAAATGTTCAACATCATTAATCATTAGGGAAATGCAAATCAAAACAACCCTGAGATTTCACTTCACACCAGTCAGAATGGCTAAGGTCAAAAACTCAGGAGACAGCAGGTGTTGGCGAGGATGTGGAGAAAGAGGAACACTCCTCCACTGCTGGTGGGATTGCAAGATGGTGCAACCACTTCGGAAATCAGTCTGGCGGTTCCTCAGAAAACTGGGCATGACATTTCCTGAGAACCCGGTTATACCACTCCTGGGCATATATCCAGAGGATTCTTCAGCATGCAATAAGGACACATGCTCCACTATGTTCATAGCAGCCCTATTTGTAGTAGCCAGAAGCTGTAAAGAACCCAGGTGTCCTTCAACCGAGGAATGGATACAAAAAATGTGGTATTATTTATACAATGGAGTACCATTCAGCCATTAGAAACAATGACTTCATGAAATTCTTAGACAAATGGATGGAGCTGGCGAACATCATACTAAGTGAGGTAACCCAGTCTCAAAAGATCAATCATGGTATGCACTTACTGATAATTAGATATTAGCCTAGAAACTTTGAATACCCAAGACGTAATCCACATATTAAATGATGTCCAAAAAGAATGGAAGAGTGGCCCCTGGTTCTGGAAAGACTCAGTGCAAGAGTTTAGGGGAATTCCAGAACAGGGAAGTGGGAGGAACAGGGGGAGGGAAGAGGGCTTATGGGACTTGTGGGGAGTGGGGACCCAGAAAAGGGGAAATCATTTGAAATGTAAATTAAAAATATATCAATAAAAAAAAGAAACAGAAGAGGGCATACACTAGCAGCTTAGTGGCATACCTAAAAGCCCTGAAGCAAAAAGAAGCTAATTTACCCGGGAGAAGTAGAAGACAGGAAATCATCAAACTCAGGGCTGAAATCAATCAAGTAGAAACAGAGAAGCATACAAAGAATCAACAAAACCAGGAGCTGGTTCTTTGAGACAATCAACAAGATAGATAAACCCTTAGCCAGACTAACCAAAGGGCACAGAGACAGTATCCAAATTAACAAAACTAGAAACAAAAAGGGAGATATAACAACAGAAACTGAGGAAATTCAAAAAATCATCAGATCCTACTACAAAAACCTATACTCAACACAACTGGATAATCTGGAGGAAATGGACAATTTCCTAGACAGATACCAAACACCAAAATTAAATCAGGATCAAATAGATCAACTAAACAGTCCCATAATCCCTAAAGAAAAAGAAGGGGTCATAGAAAGTCTTCCAACCAAAAAAAGCACAGGACCAGATGGTTTCAGTGCAGAATTCTATCAGACCCTCAAAGAAGACCTAACACCAATACTCTTCAAACTATTCCACAAAATAGAAATGGAAGGAAGACTACCCAACTCCTTCTATGGAGCCACAATTATGCTGATACCAAAACCACACAAAGATCCAACAAAGAAAGAGAACTTGAGACCAATTTCCCTTATGACCATCGATGCAAATATACTCAATAAAATTCTTGCCCACCGAATCCAAGAACACATAAAAATGATAATCCACCATGATCAAGTAGATTTTATCCCAGGGATGCAGGGATGGTTCAATATAAGGAAATCCATCAATGCAATCCACTATATAAACAAATTCAAAGAAAAAAACCACATGGTCATTTCATTGGATGCTGAAAAACCATTTGATAAAATTCAGCATCCTTTCATGCTTAAAGTCTCGGAAAGAACAGGAATTCAAGGCCCATACCTAAACATAGTAAAAGCAATATACAGCAAATGGGTAGCCAACATCAAACTAAATGGAGAGAAACTTGAAGCAATCCCACTAAAATCAGGAACTAGACAAGGCTGCCTCCTCTCTCCTTATCTTTTCAATATTGTACTGGACGTACTAGCCAACCTAATGTTCTTTTACATTCCTGTGTGAGGTGAAATTTCAGGGACGCCCAGTCTTCTGATACAGCATTAAAATTAACACCCTAAAGCATATGTTGTGCAACAGAAAAAATGTCATAGGATAGAACCCTGAGGGATGGGGACTCTAGGGACTGATACCTTTTGAGTGAGTGATGTGCTGTTAACTATCTCACCATTTGAAGACACATTTGTGTTTCTTCCTTGTTCTTTTTATCTGCAGGTAAATACAGATGTCTCAGTCCAGTACCAAGCCATTAAACATTGTGTTTGGTTTTTTCTCCCATGGTGCCTTCTCTTCATACCTCTGACTGTGACTATGTGTTTGTCCTCTCTGAGCACAGTGTAAGCAGACTATAGGAACAACAGGCCCCATCCCCACCCTTCTTTGTGTATTCCCCAGTCATCTCTCCTACTCCAACACAGGTAGGGCAGGGAAACCTCTATCTCTGATTGTAATTTAGCTTTCACTAACCTACCCACCACTTCATACTTCTTCTTTAAGCACTTGTATATTGTTGTACAACTTCTTGGCCAATTGTGTGACTGATTGATGTCCTAAAAACGAGTAAACATGATGGGAAAAAATAAAGTCTCAGAACTTATGAAATTTGTGTTTGCTGTGCTAAATCTCTTAGTTTTATGGCTTTGGCTGCAATGTTGAGTCAAGGGAGCCCTGGGCAGTGCACAGTTGCTGCTGGGTCCAGCTGAGCTTTCACATTGTCCCTTTCCACCTGTGTCATCTTTCTATCTCCTAATGCCAATATTCTCATACACTTGTTACTATGGGTCACATGATCAAAAGATCCCAGGTATTTTAGGGCCTTTTCCAGGGTGTGCAGTGTTCTCTCATGTCAACAGTCAGTCTGTTCAGCCCTTAGTCTGATGTTAAGTCAGGAGACATTTAGATTATTGTTATAACATGAATTATACGTGATCTCAGTTTTGTGTATGAGTCTGGTGTCATTGTCTTCTGTTGTCAATTGTCAGTGACATTATTAGGAATTTTTCTGTCAGTGTCTCACAATTGTCTCATAGAGGATAACCTTTTCTTGGGCCTGTCTTATATGTCTGGGGATTCAGTCCATGATAAACATGGCAGGAGCCATGTCAGCGTCTAGGCAGTCATGGTGCTGTAGGAGCTGTGACTTCTACATCTGGATTTGAAAGCAAGCAGGAAATACTCACACCTTTATGTAGCTGGGAGGAATCTCCCATTCAACAGTGACATTCTTCCTCCAACAAGTAGGTCACAACTCCTTCAGCATGGCGGCCATACAGGGGTTGGATTCAGCTGCCACGATAATGTATTGAACCTCTGAACCTGTAAGACATTCCCAATATAATGTTGTCCTTTATAAGAGTTTCCTTGGTCATGGTGTCTGTTCACAACTATAGAACCTTAATAGAGTGGCTATAACATGGGTAGATACTTTTGAACATCCCCCAAGAATGCACTGAGTACTGTGCTGCATGTCTGGGGCTTGAGTATCTCTAGAGTGTCAGCCTGGTATAATAGGGAAACAGAGACTCTGGAAAAATTTTTGAGCTCGAGATCATCAGAAATCTTTCAGTAGTGCACTGTCTTTCTCATCTCCTGCCACTACTACCCTTGACCTTCTCTGAACATGGTGTTCATGGTCACTGAGGGACAGACAGCTTCATCCTAACGTTCTGGATCTTTCTTCAGAACTCTTTGATCTATGATCACCAGGAAGCAAAGGCTTACTGAGGAGGCCTTTTCCCACCATTAAAGTCCACGACACAACAGTGAGGGAATAAAACCCAAATTGGGAACTAGAGCAGGACACTCCACTGTGAGACATAGGCCTTTGCTTTCCTTTCCTTCATTGATACTCTCAGCCAAATTGGAATGTGGTCTAGTTCTCAGTAGGATGTTGTCAACAGGATAGGTACAGACATCAGGGTAAGTAACTTTCCCCTAGATACTGTTCTCAGGATATCAGGGAGCAGAGCATGATCTGGAGTAGGGAAGCAGGCCTCTGGAGATTTCTTTCCTAATATTTAATATTTTCATGACCCTTAAAGTCTTGGTACCTTCAACTGTGAATTCTTAGAGAAGCATTCAGCCCACCCTTAAGTTCTGACTTGTATAGAGAATAAGAACCTTATTGAACTAAGTCTGCACCATCATTTAGGAGGTAGACTTTGTTACCTGCAGACCTCTTGCTGCTGGAAGCCTTGCTAGCCTTGATTCAGACTCTGAAAGTGAGTAATGGTATTCAATCTGTAGGTGCCAGGACTCTGGCAGGAAGTACTCTATCTTTAGGAAGTTAGCATGTGTGCTTCTTCTGTTTTTGTTTTTGTTATCTACAGGATATGAGACCTGTTTTCAGTCCTGCATATGAGTCTAGTATCTTTCTGCTCAGGTTTCCCTTTTTTCTTACAAAAACACGGTTGTGTCTTTAACTGTCCCACAAAGCTCTGGACCTTGACCAAACACATCTCCATGGTAGAATTGTCATCTGAAGTTTTAGGGTAAGATCTATGTATTTAAAGTGGTAATAAGCTTGGATCTACCAACATAAAAAGACAATTAAACAGACAAGTATGGTGAAAAGCAGAAAATGGACATTCATTAAATGTGGCCACAATTGAAAAAGGAGCAAAAAGGTCCAGAGACTCCCACTGGTTCCCTTGGTTCATCTGTAGGATTCTGACATGAGATTTGGGTAGGGAATTAGGATTCCTCCATCCCCTTACCCCTCTTCTTTGAGTTCTTCAATGTTCTTATTTTACTTGTCTAATGAACTAGAGATTCCTGGAACTCAGTGACCTCTTAGGATGGCAGGCACCTAACTTGCCCCATTTCATTCCCTGGAGATTCTTTCAGACCATGCCAGTGTGTCCTCCCACATCATGGGTCTATGATACTTGAATTTCCCACCCCTACCATTCACCTGCTGCCATTACAGGTGTGTGCTCTATTAAGGTTTCTGAGAAGTTTTAAAATTTGTCTACTTATCAAAGTCTATAAGAGAGGGGAGGAATTTAGCAACTGACTTATACAATTAGAGAGTGTAAAATTACAATGTACATTTTCATTGTGGTTACTGTTGTATTGAGACAGGATAGCATGTAGATTAGGATGGTCTTAATCTCATTGTATTTATGTCTTTCCTTGTAAAGTGCAGCATAAGAAGCATAAAATGACCATGCTCTGTTGTAATAAGAGAATTGTATAAATAGACTTTTAGAGAGAATTTTTTTTTAGTACAAAAATTATTAAACTGCTCTTTGAGGAGCATTATCCTCCATTTTATTGAATCCATTTCCATTGAAAAGAATAAACGGCAAAAATTTAGAATTGCTTACCTGGGAATGACATGAAATATGGTTCAGCTAACCTCCCAACATTTGGGCACAACAGCAGCTCTGGACTCCTGTTCACAGGAACTGAATATCATTCCTGGAAATAAAGAAACTTGCTTAAAGAAGAACTTGTCCAAAACTGAGTCACTGCAGCAACTTCCATTCATATCTTCTGGATCTTGTCTTGTGCCCACCCTGCACTCCTTCTAAACATGCTCAAGGAATGTATTCTTTTCTCCTCTAATAGTCAATGTGGATCAATAAATATCCAAACAATATGTACTCTAGTCAGGTACAGAAAATATAAAATCTAAGCCCTCAAAGAACAATTGAATTTTAGACGCTAGTGAGGAATTGTATTCCTCACTCTATATTTAAAATCTTCTTGTGCTGATAAAATTTGATGTGAAATTTGTGGTGATATGGATGCTGGTTCTGCATAAAACCCAAGAAAAAGATAAAGGAACGTACACCTGTGTCCTTAATCTCAGAGATACTAAATGGTAGTCATAACATGGGTCATTGACCTTTGTACAAGGTTCCCTGAATGTGCAGAAACATCGCTGCATGTCTGGGCCTTGAGAGTATGTGGAAGTTTAGCCCAGTGTCATAGGGAGACACTATAGATTTTTGAGTTGGGGGATCATTTAGAGGCCTGTCAGTAGTATGTTATCTCTTGGCACTTCTTTCTTGAATTTTTAGGGTCATAGTGGGCACAGCCATTGCCAGAGTAGCTAATTCCATCCTAAATTTCTTGATCCTTCAAATGACTGTGATTTCTGATTGCAGGAAGCCAAGTCTTGGTGCAGGTGTCTTCAACATATCACTTAAAGTTCATGATATTAATGTGCAGAAATGAAACCCCAGATCAGGATCAGTGAGAGACACAGGTCTTTCCTTTCCTTTCCTTTCCTTTCCTTTCCTTTCCTTTCCTTTCCTTTCCTTTCCTTTCCTTTCCTTTCCTTTCCTTTCCTTTCCTTTCCTTTCCTTTCCTTTCCTTTCCTTTCCTTTCCTTTCCCTTTGATTCTGTCTCTCTGTCTCTGTCTCTTCATCTTTATGTGTGTATGCATTTATCCATATCTCCCTGTCTCTCTCTGTCTGTGACCCTCAAAGGACCAGAACTGAATACTCAGAAAAGATATCATGACACTCTCAACCTTCAATAGTTCTACTTCCAGTATTTATGATGGCTTTTGGCCTTTACAGGCACCAGGACTCTATGAACCCATATACACATATACAAACACTGTGACTGGGCAAAACACAGCTGAGTCTTCAGCCACAGCTAACTAAAACCACAGAATCTTCACAATCAAAACATAATCCTGATAAGAGTCTTTAATGTTCCCTCTGAAATTTCACAACCCAGGCCTCCATCTTCTACTCGGTTCTCAACATTATCTTCCAAGCTCCCATAGAGCTCTTAACACATAATGGATAGTCTAGCCTAAGGTTCCAAAGTCCTTCCACAGTCCTCCCCAAAACATGGTCAGGTTGTCACAGGAATACTCCACTATGCTGGTACCAATTTGTCTTAGTCAGGCTTTCTATTCCTGCACAAACATCATGACCAAGAAGCAAGTTGAGGAGGAAAGGGTTTATTCAGCTTACACTTCAACACTGTTGTTTGTCACCAAAGCAGGTCAGGCCTGGAACACAAGCAGGCCAGGAAGCAGGAGCTGATGCAGAGGCAGTGGAGGGATGTTCCTTATTGGCTTGCTTCCCCTGGCTGGCTAAGCCTGCTCTCTTACAGAACCCAAGAACACCAGCTCAGGGATGGCAGCCTTACAAGGGGCCCTCGCCCCTTGATCACTAATTGAGAAAATGCCCTACAGCTGGATCTCATGGAGGCACTTCCCCAACTGAAACTCCTTGCTTGGTTATAACTCCAGCCTGTGTCAAGTTGACACACAAAACCAGTCAGTAAAATTGACCCCTTGTCAACTTGACACACAAACACATCTCTATTAAGCCTCAACCCTTACTTTTTCCTTTTTTTTTTTTGTTGTTGCTTTGCTTTCTTTCCCTTTCCTGTACTGATCTGTCCCTTCCTTTCCTTTCCTTTCCTTTCCTTTCCTTTCCTTTCCTTTCCTTTCCTTTCCTTTCCTTTCCTTTCCTTTCCTTTCCTTCATTGATTCTGTCAGCCAGAACAGGTCTAGGACTCAGAAGAATGTCAACAGGACAGGTATAGGCATTGGTGTCCCCAGAAAAAGAAGAGAGGTGATTGGAGAATGGGTGGAGAGAAGAAGGTTTATGGGACATATGGGGAGGGGGGACTGGGAAAGGGGAAATCATTTGGAATATAAACAAAGAATATAGAAAATAAAAATTTATAATAAAAAAGAGTAGGAAAAAAGATAAAGAAAAGAAAAGAAAAAAGAAAAGAAAAGAAAAGAAAAAAGAAAAGAAAAGAAAAGAAAAGAAAAGAAAAGAAAAGAAAAGAAAAGAAAAGAAAAGAAAAGAAAAGAAAAGAAACCGCTGCCAGGAAACTCTGCATCTGCAGTGGGGAAGCAGGGCTCTGGAGATTTCTCTCTGAGTAGTTAATCTTTCTATAACCCTCTCGGTTGTACAACCCACGGGTATTCTTAGAGAAGCTTGTCAGCCTTATATAGAAGCTCAAATGTGTATTGTGAAAAAGAACCATTCTGGACAAACCCTGTGCCATCACTTAGGAAGAAGACCTTGTCACCCCTGGCCCTCCTTTTGCTGATGGCAGCATTCCTGGTCTTCACTTTGACCCTGCCAAGTGAATATAGGTCTTCAGAAAAAGAACCTCCTTGTGAAGCTGCATGGACTCTGTGTAGCACCACCACATGCAAGGAAACCTAGCCTTAGACCTAGCTTTCCAACCTCCAGACTCTGTATTCTGTCTGTCCCTGCCTGGCTTCCTGCATCATCCATGTCCAGAGCTCTGTGCCCTGCTCACCACCCAGCACTGTGAACATCTTCAGGTCCTAGGAGGTGAGAAGAATCCCATTTGGTTTGGCTTTAGGCTACTACCAGCTGTGCTATTTCCATTCCCTTTCCTCTGAGGCTGGCCTCCTGCATCTGTTGTTCATATTCTTTTGTAAGCTACATCTAAGACATACAGATTGTGGGAAACCATTGAGATTTGGACTTGCTCTCCTACTATAGGCTGAGCAGGGATGGTGTCAATAGCTAGACAATGGTCCAGCACAGCAGGAGTTTTTGAAAAATAGCTTTTCCACTGATGTGTCTGAGCCTGAAGAGAAGCATTTTTCACAATCTCTCCTGCTGCAGCTGTTTTCAACATTTGTATCTCCTGTTTTCTTCCACATCTCCCCCTTTGACTAATTTTTTACTTTTATTATGTGTATGACTGTTTGATTCTATGTCCGTACACCCTGATTGTTCCTGCGTAGCATTAAGTATTGAAAATTTTGGCACAGGGCTTTTTTCCATCTTTGACCATTTATGCTGGTTGGAGGAATGACACATAACTATTATAGTTTTAATTATACCTTATGCAACATAATAGCTGGACAGCTACTGAGCCTCCATGCTATTAAAATCTTTCCTATCAATAACCCCAAGTTATCACTTACCATGTACTGTGTTCCATATGGGCTGCTCTTAACCCAATAGGGCTGCCTCTGGGCCATGTTCTCCTGGCCCTTATCCCATGGCAGATCTCATCTTCCCCCCTGAATGTTTTTCTTCTTCTACACTGGCTTCCCTCCTCTCCTCTAGCCTCATGGTCCTCTCTCCCATAGGCCAACAAAGCCTCAATACCACTTTGGTCTCTTCTGCTGACTATGGCTGTTGGCATCTTTATTCACCAATTAGAATTAACTTTAGGGCAGGGTTCCAGGGGCTACGTGAATGTTCCAAGGCTTGGGAGCCAGAAATTACCATTACAATGGACAGTAACTGACAAAACCTCAACAGCCTGGTTTCTGTGGAGATCAGGAAATTTCTTCAGATTCCTGTGACTGGAGTAGGATGGTTATCTGTCTATATGCAAGTGCTAGGAACTTAACCGAGGTTTCCTGGAAGAGCATTCAGTGCTCTTTATCACTGGGCCATCTGTCCAGCCCCTAATTCCCACCCCCACTCCAATTCTTCCAGTTAAAATTTTTCCAAAATTCTGCAGTTCTGTCTTAAGCAGATGTCTGGTAACTACTTCTCACAGGCTGGGTAGTTTATAGACCCATTAATCCCCATTCATGAAATGAGAAAATTATTTTTATTTTGGTTTGTAAAATTTCCTAGTTTACTTTGCTAATATTTTTTGAGTTCTCCTTCGACGACTTCTCACTTCAGACAACTATTATTGACTCCGCAGAGTCTTTGCCCTTGTTCATTCTTGGGGACTCTCCCTGCATGTCTTTTTGTTCTCCACCCTCAGGAAGTGGGTATTCCTGCCTTGTCTGTTTTTGTATTCTATACCTCCATGGAATGAGACTTGTCTTCAGTACTGAGTATGAGTCTGCTGTCTTTCTCCTCAGGTTGTCCCTTGTTTCTGACAGCAAGAGGCGTGCATCTTTAATTGCCCGTCAAAGCCACGGACCTTGACCATACACAACCCCATGGAGTTATTGTCATCAGAACTTTAGGGTCAAAGCTTGTTTTCTCACAGAGGTAATAAGCTAGAATCTGCCAACACAAAAAGACAATTAAAGAGACAAGTACAGTAAACAGCAGAAAAATGACTTTATTAAGTGTGGCCATATTTGGAAGAAAGACAAACCACTTCAGAGTCTTCCTCTGTCTCTCCAGTTTCATGATTCAAGTTCTGACATGTGCTTCAGGTTTAACCATAGGTATTGGGGTTCCCCGCTTCCCCTTCTAGTTCTCCTTCTTCTTTTTTTTAAATTTTAAGTTACTAATAGGCTGGATACTCCTGGGCATCACTCACCTCTTCTGATATAACAGTTACTACTTTCTCCCAGCATAGTCTCTGGAGATTCTTTAAAACTGTGTATGTGTGTCCTCTCACACCATGGGTCTTTGATGCTGGAACTTCCAGATTTTCCTAACCCTATCTTTCAGGTGACAAAATTACAGGTGTATGTTCTGACTCATAAATATTCTGTCTACTTATCCATGTCTATAAGAGACTGCATGCGAGCCGGGTGGTGGCACACACCTTTAATCCCAGCACTTGGGAAGCAGAGGCAGGTGGATTTCTGAGTTTGAGGCCAGCCTGGTCTACAGAGTGAGTTCCAGGACAGCCAGGGCTATACAGAGAAACCCTGTCTTGGGAGAGAGAGAGAGAGAGAGAGAGAGAGAGAGAGAGACTGCATGCATTTAGCAATTGATATGTACAAGTAGGACATGTACAATTATTGTGTTAAATTTTTATTGTTATTGTTGTATTGAGACAGGAGCTGATGCAGTTAGGATGGTCTTTAGTTCATGATTTTTCTACCCCCTCATCAGATGTGCTGGACTGGATGCGTGACTTGGACTTGTGCTCTTCCAATATGTGAACTGTGTAAATACACTGTCAGAGAACATTTTTTTAGCTAAAAGTTATGAAACAAGTTTTTGGGCAGGATTCACCTCTAGTATGGAATCCATTCCTATTTAAAAGAATCAATAGCAAAAATTTAGAATTCCTTATTTGAAATTGACATGGATGGCAGCTCATGCTAACCTCCCAACATTCAGGCACATCAGCAGCTCTGGGCTCTTCTCCACAGGGACTATGGCATTCCAGGAAACTGTACACAAAGAAAATCATTAAACCACCTACTAGGCCAAAATAGAGGCCCTGTAACCACTGCCATTGACAGCTTCTGGTTCTCATCTATTTGCCTACTCTGCACTCATTTGGAATATACTTAATGAATATATCCTCATCCCCCTCATTCAGAATGGAGAATGATATCCCGAGAGAGCTGGAGTCACAGAGAGTTGTGAGCATCCATGTGCATAGTAGGAATCTGAATTTGAAAATTCTGGTATCTATCTATCTCTATCTCTATCTCTATCTCTATCTCTATCTCTATCTCTATCTCTGTCTCTGTCTCTGTCTCTGTCTCTGTATCTGTATCTATATCATAGATAGATAGATAGAGATAGATAGATAGATAGAAAGATAGATAGATAGATGTATTTATTTTTCCTTTTTTTTTACACTCCAGATTTTATTCCCCTCCAGGTCCACCCTCCAACTGTTACCCATCCTATACTTCCTCCCCACCCACCACCAGACCTCTAAACTCCCTGGATCATCTAGCCTCTTGAGGGTTAGGTACATCTTCTCTGACTGAACCCAGACCCTGCAGTCCTCTGCTGTGTATGTGTTGGGGGCCTCACATCAGCTATTGTATGCTGTCTGGTTGGTGGTCCAGTGTCTGAGAGATCTTAGGAGGTCCAAGTTAACTGAGACTGCTGGTCCTCCTACAGGGTTGTCCTCCTCCTCAGCTTCTTCCAGCTTTTTTCCAATTGAACCCCAGGGATCAGCTGCTTCTGTCCATTAGTTGGGCACAAATATCTGCATCTGACTCTTTCAGCTGCTTCTTGGGTCTTTAGAGGGCAGTTATGATAGGTTCCTTTCTGTGAGTGCTCCATAGCCTCAGGAATAGTGTCAGGTCTTGGGGCCTCCCCTTGAGCCATTTTGTGCCTGTCTCTGGACTGGACCTTCTTCAGGCTTCTCTCCATTTCCATCCCTGAAATTCTTTCAGACAGGAACAATTATGGGTCAGAGTTTTGACTTTGGGATGGTAACCCCATCCCTCACTTGATGCCCTGTGTTTCTGTTGGAGGTGGACTCTACAAGTTCCCTCTCCCCAATGTAGGGCCTTTCATCTAAGGTCCCTCCCTTTGAGTCTAGAGAGCTTCTCACATCCCAGGTCTCTGGTACCGTTTGGAGGGTCCCACCCCCAAGGACATGCATGGTATGTACTCACTAATAAGTGGATATTAGCTAAAAAAAAAAAAAAGCACCGAATACCTAAGATACATCCCACAGAACCCAAAAAGTTCAACATGCAGAAGTCCCAAGAGAAGATGTCTCAGTCCCACATGGGAGGGAGAAGAAAGCAACCACAGGGGGTGAGGGAGGAACATGGGAGGACCAGGAGATGGGCAGGGCATAGAAAGGAATATAATCTGGTAGTATGTGGGAGAAAAGGACTGAATTCCCTGAAGACCAGCAGAAAGAATGAAACATGAAACCTCTGGAGGTCGAGGTTGGGGGGGAGGAACCCTCTAGAATTAAGCTACATTTTCTTAAATTCAAATAGAAAAAATGTTTTAAGACACAACTACCCATCATTTAGTAGGAACAATAAAGGTACTTGAGAGAATGTAAACATCCAAAAACGATCTTTCTTTCCTCCATAACTATGCTTTGAAAAATGGTTAGTTCTCTCCTAAAATATCATTCTTTCATGGAAGCAATTACAATATCTTCAATAAGGCAAATGTCTCAAGATACTTGTTTCACTCCAGGGTAAATATGGATTGGTAAACATCCATATACACAAAATTATTTTGAGGTTCATTCACTCCCTAGGTGTAGAGATTCTGACATAAAAAGGTTTGAGAATTACGGACTTATTCTCCCTCAGGATGGATGCAGACAGATATTGTCAACATGCCCAGTGCAAGGATTCGGGTAAGTAACTTGTCCCCAGATGGAGATCCCAGGAGTTCATCTTTCTATTACCCACCCACCTGTCCATGTCACTCTTATAGACAATTCTAGGAAAGACAAGAGGCCTCCCTGATATCAGGCTTATGAAATGAAATGGGAACTGTCCCATGTGGACCTCTACTCATTACTCAAGTTGAGGTCCACTATGCACTACGCTTCCACATTTTAAGGGAGATGACCCTGACCCAGAACCATTCCAAGCCTGTGAATGTCACATCTGAAGAGAACCGCTTTGAGAAGATGGACTACCTAACTTGCTTTGCCTCCATTGCTAACTTATCAAACTCTTCTGGGTTTTTTTGCTGGCTGGCCCTGTCCAGCTTTCTTCTCCAACCCTTGTCCAAGCCCTGAGCTCTATCCTGCTTCAAGCTAGTGAACCTTCCTGGGTTCCCAGGAGGAGAGCTGAGTTCTCATTGTCTGTATTGCTTCCAGTTCATACTCCATAAGGTATTTACACATCATCATGTCCAGCCAGAATCACTGAGAACCTAGTTTTGTTGCCATAGAATTTGTTAGATCATGGGCAGTTCGGAGGCCTAAACTCACTGAACTTAAATAAAAGAGCCAAGTGCATGGTTGGATGAAGGAGGAGCCAGAGTAATAGGAGCAGGAGATAAAGACAGCACAGGGCTCTGAACTGGTTGAGAGGGAGCTTATGGAACTCTAGTTACAGAGTGGACACTCTAAGAACTGCTACAGAAGTCTCCACACCAACAACTGAAGGAAATAGGCCCTAGACAGTGGAAATAATAGAGACCCCAGACCTGAATGAGATCCTGGGACATGATTTAGTTTCCATTTTAATTTATGTCCCCATCTCACAGGTGTGAATGACATAGCAGGACTATGTAGGTTACAATGATTGGTGTATATAGCATAGGAATGTTCACAGTCTAGAAGATGTGTAGCAGTCTAGTAACTGCCCAGGGATGTTATCTGTGGTAGTTTGAATAAGAATGGAGTGCATAGGGTTATATATTGGAATGCTTAGTCCCCAATTTGTGGGACCAATTGCAAAAGGTTTGAAGATGTGCATTGTTGGGTGAAGTGTGTCAGGCTTGGGAGTTTCAAAAGCCCACACTAAGGCTAGTGGCACACGCTGTGTCTCTGTGCTTGCAACTTGAAGACCATGTGAGCACTCTGCTCTTTCTCCAGCACCATGACTGCCAGCCTGATTCTATGCTCTTCCCCTAACATGAAGGTAAGGAAGGAAACTCTCCCATTTGCTCTGAACTTGGAGCTCAGAAGTGGGTAGATTGAATAATCATTATGAGTGACATAAAAGGGAAAGCATACTCATGGCTATCCTTAGTCAACATGAGAGAGGAGCTCTCTAAAGAGATCACACTTCTCTCAGCTCAGTTTAATTTGTTAATTAAGTAGCAGTTCCTTTCCATCTGCAATGGAAACTGTGGCCTCTCTCAGGCCTGTTCACTGTCCAAACACAATGACATTGGAAGTCTGACTCCACAGTTGCTCTGTCTCTTGAGGCCCTGTGCAGAGAGAACCAGAAGCCTGCTTTTTGTAGAGCTAGATATAGAGGTCCTTTATCTGTGCTGGTTCATGCTGATTCTGTAAATTTCTCAGTATAATTTATCCAGATATTTACTTTGGGCTGCTGTGTGGAGCATGAACCATTTCTTCAGCCTGGCATTTCCCTTCTCTCTAGACATGGTCTCATGAGCACGGCTGGCTTTCCAGGATAAAATCTAAGTGCCTTAATATTACCCATTCTCTCTTCAGAACCCCTTTCAAACACTTGTGATGTGAACTTGTATGCTGAGGAAAATCAGCCTGAAGTGCTGGCCGCTGAACTTCTACTTCCTGTTTCACCCTGAGCTGGAAGAGGGATGGGAACAACCATACTTATGTCCTGGAGCTGGTGCTAACCAGGACTGCAGAGGATGGAAACGTCCATCACTGGACAGCTGTGGCTATGGCCTCCTGGGAGAAGCAAGATACATGTTATGTGAATCAGGAGCTGCTAACTGAGCCCCTCACCCTGAGAAGGGAGAAGACTGTTTGTGAGCACAAAGGCCATTGTCTGAGAATGTGGGAGCCCCTGAGAGTACCACACCAGTCAGTACTGAGAGACAGAGGTAAAACAACTCACTCTTACTTCTGTGCCCCTCAGACAACCATCTCCATCATGACAAATGTTTCTGGCATGTTCTTGGTGGTCTTCATGTGGAATCTGTGTTCACTTTATGATAAAGAAGGGCGATAAAGGAGAGTGGTCAAGGTCCATGATTTATCTAAGAGGGATTTCAAACATAAGCTGTGTGTGTTCTATGTCCCTATGTATAATGTTATTATCATGTATAAGTGCGTGCTCTACCTGGGGCATATATGAAATACATAGAAAATCATAAGCACATTCATTGTGCTGATGATGGAGGTGATACTTACCTGGGGACAGTGTAAAAGGAAAGGTGCTCCTGAGAGCAGACCCCCAGTAGGACAGTTGGTCATATCCATATTCAGTGTACCATCCTGTCTCCATCCCTTACTTGGGTCACAGTTATGGAAACTTCCCTAGGACAAGGAGCAGGGGATTCCTCATGTCCTTCATGCCCCTACTGCCAAACTGGTACCTAACTGTGACCAAGGGAAGGATCTAAAGAAGATAGATCAATGAATATGCACAACTGGTCCTCCTGGTGTATAAATTACTAACTAATATGAACTGGAAGCAGTGCATTCAGTGAGACACCAGCCTTCTATCTGGGATTCCTGCCAGGTCCACTGGCTTTGAGAAGGGCAGGGGTGGAGAAGAAAAATGGACAGTAATGACCTGCAGCAAAAGCCAGGAAATTTGGTAAGGTGACACTGGAGGTAAGATTTGTTAGGAAGTGCAACTTATCAAACCAGTTCCCTTCAGATGTGACACTCACAGGCTCTGGTTTGGTTCTGGGTCAGAGCCATCTCCCATAGGAAGTGGAAGACATGGAGCATTGTGGTCTTGAACTTGAGAGATGGCAAAAGATTGACTCCATACATTTCCCATTTCATTTCATAAGCCTGAAATCAGGAAAGCTACTTGCCTTTCCTAGAATTCTCTATGGGAGTGACAGGAGCATGTGGGTAGAAAATGGGAAGATGAACTCCTGGAAACTGTATCTCTACAGTCCTGTTTCACTTCTCAAACCCACCTCTGGGGAGTGGTGCCCTGGAAGTTGTTTCTGGGGATAAGCTGTTTACCTTATTTCTTGTCCTAGAAATTTTGAAAACAACTTTCTGAGTCCAGTTTGGGGGAGAATAAGTGAGCAGTTCCTAATCATTTTTATGTCAGGATCTCTACAAACTTAGAAAGGCAATGTAATTTTGCATAGGTAGATATTTACCATTCTATGAGCCCAAACTTTTGAGACATTTGCTTTATTCAAGATACAACAATATCAACAAACCAGACCCCCCGCCCCCAGAGCTCCTGGGGATTAAACAACCAAATAAAGAATACACATGGAGGGACTCACTGTTCCAGATGCATATGTAGCAAACGATGGCCTTATCTGGCATCAGTGAGAGGGGAAGCCCTTACTCCTGTGAAGTTTCAATGCTCCAGTGTAAGGAAATGCTAGAGCGGTGAAGCAGGCGTGGGTGAGTGGGTTTGGGAGCACACTCATAGAATCGGGGGAAGGAGGGAATGGTGTAGGGGAATTTTGGAGGGGAATCCAGGGAGGGGGATTAACATTTGAAATGTAAATAAATGAAATATCCAATAAAAAGTACATTGTAACAACTTGAATCTTTAAGTGGGCCTGGATTCCAAAAATGGAGGCTACTACTGCTCAAAAAGTTGTTTCATACCTTTGTAACTAAAAATGACCTCTAACAACGCATTTAGTAATTCACATATTGGAATAGCACATACTCATTTCATTCCTCTAATTCAGCACTTCTGAAAAGGTGGGTAAATACTATGACATCAAGGCCATTCTAAGTTACATAAATTTCTCTCCCCTGCTGTTTTCTGTGAACTGAATGGCCGATTTCCTGACAATGCAGATGGGATTTTCTCCAAAGTACAAATTCTAAACAGGTCCAGCCTCTTTGTATAATAATAACAACCTTTCTTTCCCACTGCCTCTGGTAGGTGGTGGCCTAGAAGAAAGTTAAGCATTTAGTATTAAAAATAGGGTTGACAAAAAATTCTCCTGGAGGTCTATATAAGGAAAATGGAAGACTGGAGGCTTATTTTTCTTCACCTGCTTACACTTACTTGCTAGCACATATGGTGGAACTTATTTCTTCAGGACTCTAGCTTTTACAGAAGACCAGCTGAAATGTCTAGCCTTGTGGGACTGAACAACTTCTAGATTCTTGGTTTTCCATTTATTGGGTTAGTTGGACTGTGGACTGTAAGTCATTATAAGAAATTACACACACACACACACACACACACACACACACACTCCTTAAGTTCTGAGCTTCTAGAAAATGCTGAATAATACATCAGAAGACAACTGTGCAGAACTCACACCTTGCTTGATTCTGTGCAGACACCTATATAGAAAGTCTTTATCACAACAACCACAGAATTCATAAGATTCTGATACTTTATTTTGTCTGTAAAATTTTCTCATCTCCGGGACATGAGTTGATCACACAATCCGGCAAGGGCTTGCACAACTATATTCAAATGCTTAATTAAAGACAGAAGCATGAAGTTGTAGTTCAGTGAAAACAAAGTTCAATCAGGATAGAGGTTTCCCAGGCTTGCCTGTGTTGGAACTTGAGAGAAGAAGAGGAGCCCACACAGTAAGGGTAGGGATGGAGTTTGTTGCTCCCCATGACTTCTTACATACTGCTCAGAGAAGACATACATGTAGTCACAGTCAGATGTAGAAAGCATAGTCACCAGGTCTTGAAGCCACAATGGAGGAGAATCCAGAACAGATATTATTTGTTCAGTACCACATTTAGGCATCTATCTTACCCTGTACATAAAAAGCACTGGAATAGATGTATTTAAATGGTGACACACTGAACAGCCCATCACATGTTCACACTATCCTAATTCCAAGAGTTCCCATACCACAGAGTTCTCTCCTCTGCATGTCTCCCTTCTGAATACCAAGTCCTTGTTAGAGCATTACTTTTTAATGCTGTAATAGAAAGCTGGACATCCAAGGAACTTTATCTCCCAGTGGGAAGCTAAGTAAGACCAAGTAAAATTCCTTGCAGATAGAACTAAATGAGGAGATATAGGCTGGCTGTGATTTCCCCATGAGCTCCTTTCTGGATTTTTTGTTTGTTTGTTTTGAGATAGGGTTTCTCTAGATATCCCTGGCTGTCCTGGAACTCACTCTGTAGACCAATCTGGCTTTGATCTCAGAAATCCACCTGCCTCTGTCTCCCAAGTGCTAGAATTAAAGGCATGTGCCACCACTGCCTGGCTCCTTTCTGTATTGTTATAAGTTGTGCTATGAATAGCCACCACTGTTATTAATAGCAAGACTGATCATAGCTGCCTCTAGCTTTACTCCTGGGAAAAAAAACCTTTTATTAGAGCTCAGGGAGGCAGCATGACCAGAGGACCTAGAAAAATGACCTGGTACTTATCTCAGATAAGTGCCCAGAACTATGACTGCAGATCCAGAAAAATATGATGGAAGACTGCACATGATAAGGGATAACTCGACTCCTTGCTTCTATTCTAAGTAGGAAATTTCCCTCTGACTTCTGAAAGCTGAGAAACAGGTCTCTGTCACCTCTATTTCAAGTCCTCAGGTCCCCATTCATCGAGATATAATTCAGCCACTGGTTGTCTAAGAATTCTAATAATCCATGACTGAAATCCCCTCATGGCAATGCATCTGAGCTGTATCTGAGCTGCTAAGGGAGGGTCTTAGAGAGTTCTCTTGCAGGTATTTATCTTTCCATCACCAAACCCTGATAGCCTCTATCACTACCTTTGGGAATTCTTAAGAGAAACTAATCAGGCTGCTTCTTTCAAGATTATGAAATGAACCAATAATAGCAGAGTCTGAGTCTGTCTCCATTTTCAAAAAGGATGAAGACCTTTGTTACTGAGGCTCTCCTCCTGTTGCTGAAGGCTCTGCTGTCCCTGACCAGCTATCAAGAGGGTGAGTGGGGTTGTCCATAGGGAAAGGACCCATCTTAGCAAACGAAGAACTCCATCCCTAGGGGTAGAGCACAAGGAAATTATGTCTTTACCCTAGCCCAGCTAGAACCTACATTCACTTTATCATTTTACATCCTACCACTGCCCCTTGTATCCTAACCCTACCTGTCTCTGGGGGCTGTGTTGTGGAGCACCATGGGGTTGTAGAGTGGGGTTAACATCTAAAGACTCACTATACCTAGGTACCATCTTTCTTGGCTTTTTCCAAACTCTCTTCACTGTGCGTGGCCTCCCTAATCCCCAGTTCATCAGTGTTGGCTTTGTAGATGACATACAGTTTGAGAGATTCAACAGCAGAAGAGATGTTCAGAGGACAGAGCACTGTGCACCGTGGATAGATCAAAAGAAACCAGAGGACTGGAAGGATAGCACAGACCAGGTCCTGAGCTATTTTCAGGATTTCACGGAGGTACTGCAAAGGATGCTCAAAATCTACAACTACAGTTCAACTGGTGAGTGAGTCCAGTTCAGAAATCCCAAAATTCCAGTTCTCCATAGGCCTGTTCCTGGTCTCCATGTCCAAGTCTATGCCCTGGAAAATGTGACCCATGGCTCAAGACAGTCACGGGACACTGATTATTTTCTGTCCACCTAATACTAACTCAGACCACTTAGAAAGGGCCTATAAAAGCGACCATTTCTCTTCAGGGTCCTATCAATTGTTAGGGCCTTTTAGAGTGGCCAAAAGTAGATTCTTGTTCAGGGTGTCACATACTCCAGAGGAGATATAGCTGCTATGTCCTGCTGCAAAGGTATTTCAATCACGCATTCTTTGAATTAGCCATCAATGACCACGATTACATCAGGCTGAATAAGGACCGGAGGACTTGGACCCTAGTTGGCAAGTTTGTTGAGATGCTCAAGGAAGAGTGCAATACATCAGGTTTTACAGAAAGTGTGAAGAATTACCTGGAGTATAAATGCATGGAAGCACTTCTCACAGAGCTGGAGTATGGGAAGGAGATTTTACTGAAACTGGTAAGGACAGACACTGCCCCATCTGTTCCTGTCCCTTAAGGGTTTCTCCTCAGCAGGGCAAAGGTGGAATACTAACTCTATATTTCATCAAAGGGGAAAGAGGGCTTGTGGGTTTCTTGAAACAACATGAAAGAGGGACTCTCCATACTGCTAAGCATTCTCTTAGGAGAGTTCAGTCTGTGAATTAAGCAGCAGTTCCTTCCATTTAATTTGTGAACCATGATCTCTCTCAGGCCTGTTCACTGTCCATGTACAGTGACTTTGAGGTCTTTCTCCAGGGTCTTTGAGTCTTTAATCTCCTCCCTTTCAGACCCAGAATTCTATCCTATAGGGAGATACAGCATTCCTCCTCTATCCTGGATCATGTTGATTCTGAAACATTCCAAGGAACAGATTACCCCACCCATATCCTGAATTTAGCTTGCTGTGTTTGACTGGCATCTCCCACTCAAGCTAATTCTACTGTCCATCCACACTAATTTACATGTATATTGATTGATCCCCAGGAAGAATGCCAAATGTCTTCAATTTCCAAATGTTTTCCACAGACACCCCCAAAACACATGTGACCTATAAGGTCAGATCCACCAAAAAAAAATCACTTTAAGGTGCTGGGCCTTGAACTTTTACCCTGCTGAAATTACCCTAATCTGGGAAAAGGATGAGAGCAGCCAAACTGCACACATGGAGGTGTCAGAGCCCAGGCCTTCAGGGGATGGAATCTTCCAGAAGAGGGCAGCTCTTGTGGTTCAGTCTGGAGAAGAGCAGAGATACACATGTCATGTGAATCATGAGGGGCTGCCTGAGCCCATGACCCTGAGATGGGGCAAGGACTGGAAGTGAGCATGGATAACCTTCTGAGCAAGAGGCAGTCCTCAGGGAGAGCGCCATCAGGGTCAAGACAGAGAGCTGCAGGTCAGAGTCTTCACTCTGCTTCCCTTCATTCCCTTCCCAGGGCCGGAGACCACCATCTCTTCCTGGCTACTGTTATTGCTGTTATTCTTGGAGCTCTGTTCATGGGATCAATGATGACTTTTCTGATATGGAAGAGGAAAACTAGAGGTAAGAAAGTGTTAGGGTCTTAGTTTGTGTCTCCATGAAAATAACAAGCCCAAGTTGTGAGAGTGCCCTGGGACCTGACAGCAGATTCCATCACCACAGCTGCAGTTCGTACAGGGCAGATGTGCTGAGAGTAATTCCATTGTGAATCGTAAAGAAAATAATGAACACAATCATTGCTACAATGGGAGATGTCAGAGACCTTATTCTCAGCTCTCAGATGTCAGAGGGAAATTTTCTATTTAGAATAAACACACAGGGATCCAGATACCACATTTCATGTATAGGTTTCCATCACGCTAATCTGAATCTGCAGTCACCATTATGGACACTTATCTGAGGTAAAGACCAGGAGATCCCTCTTGGCCATTTTCATAATGATGCCTCTCTCATCTCTAATATAAGAGCATATTTTCAAAGGTTAAACAAGAAACATGGATCTTTGTCTTGTCAGTAATAATAGTTGTTGCTCATCCATGGGAAACTTAATATAGAAAAGAGCCCACACACTTCCGTTTTTCTTGCCACAGTGAAGTATGCCCAGTCTTCTGTTACAGCATTAAAATGTCACACCCCAAAGGGTCTGGTGTGCCACAGTGAGAGGGACAGATCACAGAATCCCAAGGGATGGAGACTGTTGGGATTGGGACCGTTTGAGTGAATAATGGGCTGTTAACTATCTCACCATTTAAAGACACATATCTGGGTTTCTTCCCTGTTCTTTTTATCTACAGGTTAAGGCATATGTCTCTCTGTGATTGCCAGCCATTACACATTGTGTCTGGTTTCTCCACACATGGTGCCTTCTCTTTCTGCATCTGACTCTGACAATGTGTCTGTCTCCTCTGAGCACAGTGTAAGCAGGTTATGCGCAGCAACAGGCCCCATTCGCACCTTTGTGTGCTTTCCTCAGTCATCTCTCATGCTCCAGCACAGGTAGAGCTGGGAAACCTCCATCCCTTATTGGAATTTAGCTTTCACTAACCTAGCATTTCATGCTTCTGTCTTTAATTATTTGTTTGTGTTTTTGCAATATCTTGACACATTGGGTAATTAATTGATGTCCTAAACATGAGTAAAACTTAATGGAAAATAAAGCTCACAACCTTATGACATTTGTGTTTGTTGTGCTAAATCCATTCCTTGTATGGCACTGTTTGCAGGGTTAGTCATAGGAGTCTTGGGTTGTGAAAAGTTGTTGCTGTGTCCACCAGGGCTTTCGATTTGTCTCTTTCCACTTGTGTCATCTTGCAATCTCCTCATCCCAGATTTCCATTACACCTGTTTCTCTGGGTCATGTGATCAGATGGTCTCAGACATTTTTTGGAATCTGTCCATAATTCCGTGGCCATCAGTCATGTAGGGCAATGCCACAATCCCCTCCACAGGTAGTTGAGGGGACTACAGATCAAGTAGCATAAAGACAGATCTCCATTTTAATGAGGTACCTAAAGGCCTGAAGGGCTTAGTCAATTAAACTCTCCTTCCCAGACACTACTCCTTGCAAAAGGTATTTAACCTCAGGCCTGCTTTGAGAAACTGGGGTATGGTTTCACTAATCACAACTCTCTGCCATAGCAATAAATGCTTTAAAACTCTGGACTGCCTCTTCTCATTGGACCCTCTGTGGGAAACAATGGAGCAGGTCTTCTTCTAAGGGCCTCTCAGTGCTTCCAGACAGGGTCTCCACCAAGCCATGCCACCTGCCTAAGCAAGCAAAGGACTCTGCCCTCCTTATGGGAACCAGCCATAGGTTTCCTCCAGCCCTTTTCTATTCCACCCCTGCCTAGAGCCAGCCTGTGGGCCCCCACTCTGTTCTCAGCTCTTCTGCAACACTCAGCAGTGTCTGCAACATACAACAGTGAGAACTTGCCATCCCTGGACTCCATGCAACCAAGGGACCCATGAGCCCAACTCTGGCAGTTCCACAGAGCCCCCAAACTGTGTGCCTCCCCACCCCAGAGCCACTCCTGTGGATTCTCACAGCCTGATGCTTGCCTGGAGGTGGTGTGGGGTGTGCGCAGTCAAACTTCTTCTGTCCACCTCCATGAACTGCCCTAGCCCTGTGGTGGGTTGGACACAGGCCAACATTTTAACCCACATACAGATATATTTAGAATAAAATGGTTTTTAATTGCTGATATACTTGTCTCTGAGGTTGGACTCAGAAGGAATTTGTGACTAAGGCCAGGACGGCATGAATCGGGATAAAGCAACTTGTCCTCAGACATTACTCCCAGGATACTGGCCACAAGATGTAGGTTAGAGTGAGAAGGCAGGCTGTGGTGTTCCTAGATTCCAAAACTTAATTTTCCCATTTCCCAAATCACCATCTGTCCCTCACATTGGTAACACCTAAAGATGCCGATCACCTAATGCACATGAAGGTTATAAGAGAAGAGAAGACCAGTCCTGACTTATCCTGTATTCTTGAAGCAAAACGAAGAATCCATGCATCTTCAAATCTTCTTATTCCTGTTCCAATTCCTGAACCACATGCATGGTTTAGAGTTCAAGTTCAGGACAGAAAGAGCCTCAAAGAGTGATCAGGGCTCAGTTTGGCAAAGGTGCATTACCCAGAAAACTCCATTTTTGCTTTAACTCCGCTGTACTTTCCCTGTTCCCTAGTTGGAGAACTGGGCTTTGCATTGATCACCAAATCTAACTGGTATTTCCTGAGGTGTAATATGTAAGAATAGGAAATGGTTCCATGAAGAAAAAAGTCAGAGAGCTACAAATGGTCTGAAACTGCAAACTAACTTTGCATATTATAAGTTGTGTGGTACAAGGAGAGAAGAAACTCTTTGCAGAGTCATAAGGGACAGTATTAATTCCAGGGATGCAAGTGGAAGGTGAAAGGTCATCTTAAGTATGGTTGAGGGACAGATAGGCCAGGTAACTTTTTATTAGGGATATTTGCATGGACTCCATGTGAGCTGTGCAGACTGAGAGATTTGCATAAAGGATTACTCCTACTAGGCTCCAGATCAGGAAGTTTCATGACTCTTCCTTTCTCAATTATTTTTTTTACTTTTTAATTATTTTATTAAATATTATTATGACTACCTGTCATCTTGGGGTTTGTTGCCCCTCTTAGAAATGTTCAGTTAAATAGCATGTCATGGTGGGCTGATGACTAATAGCTAAAAGACTAATGTCTTTAGTTCAGCCATGCCATTGGAGAGCTTGAGATTGTTTCATTATCTCATGTGCATCACTAAGTGATACCCTAGAGCTGTGTGGAGTTTTAACTTGTTGGCTCGTTTGAATTTTGTGTTTTTTTTTCATTTTTTTTCTTTTTTCTTTTTTTTAATATCTTTATTTTCTATATTCTTTGTTTACATTCCAAATGATTTCCCCTTTCCCGGATCCCCCCTCCCCATATGTCCCATAAACCTTCTTCTCTCCATCCATTCTCCAATCACCTCCCTTCTTTTTCTCTGTCCTTATATTCCCCTCCAATGCTAGATCAATCCTTTCCAGGATCAGGACCCTCTCCATACTTCTTCATGGGAGTCATTTGTTATGCGATTTGTGCCTTGGGTATTCAGGGCTTCTGGGCTAATTAATATCCACTTATCAGAGATTGCATTCCATGTGTATTCTTTTGTGACTGGGTTACCTCACTTAGGATGATATTTTCCAGATCAAACCATTTGCCTAAAAATTTTGTGAATTCATTGTTTCTAATTGCTGAGTAGCATTCCATTGTGTAAATATACCACATTTTCTGTATCCATTCCTCCTTTGAGGGGCATCTGGGTTCTTTCCAGCTTCTGGCTATTATAAATAAGGCTGCTATGAACATAATGGAGCATGTGTCTTTATTGCATGCCGGGGAATCCTTTGGGTATATACCCAGGAGAGGTATAGCAGGGTCCTCCGGAAGTGTCATGTCCAGTTTTCTGAGGAACCGCCAGACTGATTTCCAAAGTGGTTGTACCATCTTACAGCCCCACCAACAGTGGAGGAGTGTTCCTCTTTCTCCACATCCTCGCCAACACCTGCTGTCTCCTGAGTTTTTGACCTTAGCCATTCTGACTGGTGTAAGGTGAATCTCAAGGTTGTTTTGATTTGCATTTCCCTAATGACTAATGATGTTGAGCACTTCTTAAGGTGCCTCTCGGCCATCTGAATTTCTTCAGGTGAAATTCTTTGTTTAGATTTGTACCCCATTTTTAATAGGGTTATTTGGTTCCCTGAGGTCTAACTTCTTGAGTTCTTTGTATATATTGGATATTAGCCCTCTATCAGATGTAGGGTTAGTGAATATCCTTTCCCAATTTGATGGTTGCCGTTTTGTCCTTTTAACAGTGTCCTTTGCCTTACAGAAACTTTGTAATTTTATGAAGTCCAATTTGTCAATTCTTGATCTTAGATCTTAGAGCATAAGCTATTGGTGTTCTATTAAGGAACTTTTCCCATGTGCCCATGTCCTCAAGGGTCTTCCCCAGTTTCTTTTCTATTAGTTTCAGTGTGTCAGGTTTTATGTGGAGGTCCTTGATCCACTTGGAGTTGAGCTTAGTACAAGGAGATAAGAATGGATCAATTTGCATTCTTCTGCATGCTGACCTCCAATTGAACCAGCACCATTTGTTGAAAAGGCTATCTTTTTTCCACTGGATGTTTTTGGCTCCTTTGTCAAAGATCAAGTGACCATAGGTGTGTGGGTTCATTTCTGGATCTTCAATTCTATTCCATTGGTCCGTTTGTCTATCACTGTACCAATACCATGCAGTTTTTAACACTATTGCTCTGTAGTATTGCTTGAAGTCAGGGATACTGATTCCCCCAGAATTTCTCTTATGATCCCCCTCTAAACCTGGGACACAGCACCAAGTCTCTGGCAAAAACATGAAATATGAGCCACATCTGACCACAGGGCTTGTGTGTCTTTTCCATTCCTATGAAAAGAAACCATAATCAAGACAGATCTTAATCTCATAAAGGACAATCTTTCCTTGGATCTGGTTTACATGTTCAGAGATTCTATCCATTATAATCATGGCAGAAGGCATAACAGCGTCTGGGCAGTCATAGTGCTGGGAGAGCCTTGACTTCTACATCTGGATTTGAAAGCAAGCAGGAAAGACTGGCACCCTTATGTAGAAATGTCCCATTCAACAATGACATTCTTCCTCCAACAACTAGGTCACAACTCCTCCAACATGGCCAACAAACAGGGTTTGGAATCATCTGCCATGATAATGTATTGAACCTCTGAACCTGTAAGACAGTCCCAATAAAATGTTTCATTTATAAGAGTTTCCTTGGTCATGGCATTTGTTCACAACTGTAAAACCCTAAGAGTGGTCATAATATAAGTAGTTGCTACTTTTGAAAGTCCTCCAAGAATGCACTGGGTACTGTGCTACATGTCTGGGGCTTGAGTATCCCTAGAGTGTCATCCTGGTAGGATGACAGAGACTCTGGTAAGATTTTGAGTTGGAGATCATCACAGACCTGTCAGTAGTGCATTCTCTTTCTAATCTGACACTACTACCTTTGACCTTCTCTGGACATGGTGTTCACGGCCACTGACAGACAGACACCTTTATCCTAAATTTCTGGAACTTCTTCAGAACTCTTTGAGCTATGATCACCAAGAAACAAAGGCTTGGTGAGGAAACCTTAACACACCATTAAAGTCCATGACAAAACAGTGAGGGAATAAAACCCCAGATTGGGAGCTAGAGTAGGACACTCCACTGAGAGACATAGGCCTTTGCTTTCCTTTCCTTCATTGATACTGTCAGCCAAATTGGAAAATTGTCTTGGTCTCAGTCAGATGTTGTCAACAGCACAGGTACAGGCATCAGGATAAGTATCGTTTCCCCAGAAAATGCAATCGGGATAGCAGGGATCAGAGCATGGTCTGGTTTGGGGAAGCAGGCCTCTGAAGATTTCTCTCCTAGAAGTTAATCTTGCCATGACTCTTCAAGTCTTGGTACCTTGAACTGTGAATTCTTAGAGAAGGCATTCAGCCTCATCCTTATGTTCTGACTTGTGTAGAGAATAAGAACCTTACTGAACTAAATGTGCACCATCATTTGGGAGGTAGACTTTGTTACCTATAGACATTCTCTTGCTGTTGGAAGCCTTGCTAGCTTTGGTTCAGACTCTGGCAAGTATGTGAAGGTCTTCAGTGAAAGAACTTCTTTCTGTAGCAGCAAAGACTCTATGTAATACCACCACATGCAAGGAAAGCCTATACTAGGCCCAGTCCTATGAGACCTTGCAGGCTTGCAATACCAGTTGTGGTATTTCCATTTCCTTTCTTCTGAGGCTGGCCTCCTGCATCCCTGATTCATAATCAGTTATAGGCTTTAAGACTTACAGATTGTGGGAAACCATTGAGATTTGGACTTGCTCTCCTACTATAGGTTGAGCAGGGATGGCAAGTGTCAATAGGTAGAGAACAATGACCCACACAGCAGGAGGTTCTGAAAACATAGCTTTGGCCACTGATGTGTTTGAGCCTGAGGGGAAGCCTTTTCTATAATCTCTCCTGCTGTAGCTGTTTTCAACATTTGAATCACATGTTCTCCTCCACTTCTTCCTTTGGAAATAATTTTTTTGCTTCTATTATGTATATGACTGTTTGTCCTGCACATATGTCCATACACCCTAATTGTGCCTTCTGTAGCATTAAGTATTAAAATTTCTGGCCCAGGGTTTCTTCCCACCTTCAACCATTTATGTTTCTAGATGAAAGACACACACCTTTTATATTTTTAAATGTGCCTTGTGCAACACAATAGGTGAGTAGCTACCTATCCCCCATGCTATTAGAATCTTCTTTCCTATCAATAACCCTAAATTATCATTTACTATGTATTATATTCCTTATGGGCTGCTCTAAAGCCAATTGGGCTGTCCTCTGGGCCATGGTATCCTGGCCCTTAGCCCATGGCAGCTCTGCTTTTCCCTCCTGCATGTTCTTCTTCTACCACAGTGACTTCACTCCTGTCCTTTCTCCTCATGTTCCTCTCTCCCAAAAGCCAGCAAATCCTCAAGCCCACCTTGTGCTGAGCTATTGCCTCTTGGCATCTTTATCCAGCAATCAGAATTAACTTTTGGGCAGGGTTCCAGGGGCTACATGAATGCTCCATGTCTTGGGAGCCAGCACTTACCATCACAGTAGACAGGAAATGTAAAATCTCAAGAGCCTGGTGTCTGTGAAGATCAGGAAAGGTCTTCAGATTCCCTGTGACTGGAGTCCAATGGTTGTCTGTCTAAGTGCAGGTGCTAGCAACTGAACCCAGGTCTACTGGAAGAGCAGTCAGCGCTCCTTGTCACTGGGCCATCAGCCCAACTCCTAATCCCCACCCTACTCCAATTCTTCCTGTTAAAACTTTTTCAAATTTCTGTATTTTTCTGTCTTAACCAGGTTTCTGGTGACTCCTTCTCATAGGGTGGCTACTTTATAGACCCTCTAAATCCCAGTCATGAAAAGAAGAAAGAAATCTTTTTGTTTTGGCTTATAAAATTTCCATCATTGCTAATATTTTTGAGTTATCCATAGAGCACTCCTCACTTCACACAGCTATTACTGAACTTGCAGAGTCTTTTCCCTTGTACACCCTAGTGTAATCTCCTTGTGTGTCATGTTGTACTCGACCCTCAGGAAGTGGGCATCCCTGTCATGTCTGTTTTTGTCTTCTGTTCCTCCATGGACTGAGACTAGTCTCTAGTGCTGAATTTGAGTCTGCTGTCTTTCTCATTAGTTTGTCCCTAATTTCTGACAGAAACTCCCTTATTTCTTTAATTACACATTCTTTAACACATATCCCCATGGTGTTATTGTCATCAGAACTTTTAGGGTCAAAGCTTGTTTTCTGACAGCTGTAATAAGCTAGGATCTGTCAACACAAAAAGACAATTAAAGACACAAGTACAGTAAACAGCAGAAAAAAATGATTTTATTAAGTGTGGCCATATTTGGAAGAAAAGTAACCAACTTCTGAGACTCCCTCTGTCTCTCCAGGTTCATGATTCATATTCTGACATGTGTTTTAAGTTTAAACATAGATATTGTACTGGCTGGTTTTGTGTGTCAACTTGACACAGGCTGGAGTTATCACAGAGAAAGGAGCTTCAGTTGGGGAAGTGCCTCCATGAGATCCAGCTGTGGGGCATTTTCTCAATTAGTGATCAAGCGGGGAGGGCCCCTTGTGGCTGGTTACCATCTTTGGGCTGGTATTCTTGGGTTTTCTATAAGAGAGCAGGCTGAATAAGCCAGGGGAAGCAAGCCGGTATGGAACATCCCTCCATGGCTTCTGCATCAGCTCCTGCTTCCTGACCTGCTTGAGTTCCAGTCCTGACTTCCTTTATTGATGAACAGCCATGCAGAACTGTAAGCTGAATAAACCCTTTCCTCCCCAACTTGCTTCTTGGTCATGATGTTTGTGCAGGAAGAGAAACCCTGACTAAGACAGGAACCCTGCTTCCCCCTTCTGGTTCTTCTTCTTCTTCTTCTTTTTTTTTTTTTTAATTTTAAGTTACTAATAAACTGGAGATTCCAGGACATCACTCACCTCTTCTGATAGCAGTTACCTAATTTGCCCCAGCATATTCTCTGGCAATCCTTTAAAACTGTGCATGTGTGTCTTCCCACAGCATGCATCTCTGATCCTCAAATTTCTGATTACAGGTGAATTCTGTAACTCACAAGCCTTCTGTGAAGTTTTAAAGTCTGTTTACTTATCCATGTCTGTAAAAGTTGGCAGGAATTTAGCAAGTGACATAGACAGGTCAGAAGTGATCAATTACTGTGTGAATATTTTGTTGTTATTGGGGTATAGAGAAAGCATATCTTATGATGGTCTTTATCTAATGGTATTTCTGCTCCTTCTTTTGCTGGGCTGGATTAGATGTATGGTCCCTGTGCTCTTCCAGGATATGAATTGTGTATTTAGTCAGTGTACAGAGAGGGTCCTGATCCTGGAAAGGATTGATCTAGCATGGGAAGGGAATATAAGGACAGAGAAAAAGGAGGGAGGTGATTGGAGAAGGGATGGAGAGAAGAAGGTTTATGGGACATATGGGGAGGGGGGATCCGGGAAAAGGGAAATCATTTGGAATGTAAACAAAGAATATAGAAAATAAAAATATTAAAAAAATAAAAGTGTAAAAAACAGCTTTTTGAGCTGTATTAGCCTCTAGTATGGAATATATTAATTAAAGGGAACTATGATATTCTATGAAATTGTCTACAAAGAAAGTCATTAAACCAAGTACTAGGCCAAAATAGAAGCCTTGTAACCAGTGCCATTCACAGCTTCTGATTCTTAGCTGTCTGTCCACCCTGTTCTCATTTAGAACTTTTTTTTAAATGTTAGTATATTTTTATTATATTTTCTCTATTTACATTTCAAATTTTATTCCCTTTAATTAATATATTCTCCTCCCACTCATTTAGAATCTAGAATGTGGTCCCCAAAGCCTTGAGTCACAGACAGCTATAAGTAGCCACGTGGATACTAGGAATCTGAATTGGAAACTTCTGGTTTCTTTTGAAAGGCGTTTGTTGGATGGTGTTTTGCTGGGGCATACATGTGAAGAAATGCTTTGCTGAAGTGGATTACAGTGTAAGGATGTTTTGCTAAAGCAAGCATGTGAAAGAACTCATGTTGAAGTTCTCTATGCCAATAACAAGCATGTAATTTTTGGCCTTACATTATGTAGATGAGATCCCTTTGTTGTGACTCCATAGAGAGTAATGCCGGCAACAAAACAAGTTGTATTCTGGATGCTTCTTGATGCTTCTACTGACAGAGTGATTTCATCTGACACAGACTCATGTGGAATTCTTCCTAAGACAGACTCACTTGCTGGGACAACATGCTTGCTGAGACAAGACACATGCTGACGGAAGACACATGAAGGGCATATGATTTGTGGAGCAAGTATAAATAGGACTCAAGGACAGTTATGCAGGGCTTGGCTTGCTTA